>NC_143255.1:54636500-54992500 GCF_984573655.1 Nuphar pumila
ATGAAAATGAAAAAGCAAGGGACTTCATTCGCAGATGGAGAGAGACCTGCAACAAAATGAGGGATCCTATATCAGAAAGACATGCTTTATCATTGATCCTCAATAATTTTTCGCAACCTCTGAGAGGATTAATTTCTACCTCACCATCCAAATCTTTCATTGAACTCATTGAGCGAGCAGAATGGCTCGAGCTGAGCATGGAAAATGGAGTCTATGAAGGCTTCACATTTTCCAAAAATAACCCTCAAGGTGAACAAAAGAAGAAGGCTCACTTCACTTTTGCGGCTAAATCTTTCAATAATAGCAAAGGCAACACGAATGATCATGACAACAGTTTGGAGAGAATCAAAAGGCAAAAAGGGAAGGACATCAACAGTGATAAACCTCTCCAATCCAGCCCTCAACATCAAAAGAAAGATCAGGAAAAATCAAAGCGCAAGGACTGGAGAACTAATCGAGAATTCACCCCTCTGGATCAGACACTCGAGAGTATCCTCGAGTATATGCTTGAGAAAGACCTTGTCCGGTTGCCTAAAGCCGCTGATCCTCCAGCAATTATGGGCAGATTCAAAGAACAGTTTTGCAAGTTTCATCGAGCAGTAGGGCACGATACAGAAAACTGCTTCGTTCTTAAAAACATTGTTCAAGACTGCATTGAAAAGAAGCTCCTCGTTGAAGATGAAAAGGAGGACTAGTCATCCTAATAAAGATTTTTTCTATAATCACTCAAGAAGATGACAATGCCAAGAATTTCCCATTTCCCATCTTGCTTTTTCAAAAGAATAATGTAATCTCATTCCCTTTCATTGATTTTAAAGCATCAATAAAGTCACCAATTTTTTTTTTCAATAGCTTGGCGCCATCTTATTTGCTTCTTCTTCCTTTTCACAATGTCTTTCTTGTGAGGAATGATCTTGAGGACATCTATCAGTCAAGAAGCTTGTCGCCTTATTCATCAATTATCCTTCTTTTATTCAAAATTTTCTCCCTAGTTACACTGGGGCATTTTTTTGGAAAATTTATCTTTACCCCAAAACATCCTGTATGCAGGCAGGATAAACCATTCTCTCATTTTGCATATATATGCACTCATTTGCACTTCATTTGCATTTCATGTGCATGTGCATTGCATTTGCATTAACTATGCACCCAATTCCATTTCCCATTCAGGATAAGGGATAAATCCTGAGACTATGAATGATTTCCCATCTTAATCATCAATCTCTGACTCTAGTCTACAATCTCTGGATAGGATCCTCTTTTCAAAAATCCAGTTTCAGCATTGGCAATTTGCAAAATTGTGTTCCCCTAACCGGGTTCTCCTCTGAAGATCTGAATTCCGATCCAAGCTCCTTTTCTTTCAAAATCCAACTTTCAATTTGGTCCATATTTCTCTTTTGTTGATCCGAGTTCCGACTCGTGATCTCTTTATTCATTCGAGCTCAGATTCGAGCTCTTCATTTTCTTCTGTTGATCCGAGTTCCGACTCGTGATCTCTCTACTTTATTCAAGCTCTGATTCGAGCTCTTCATTCTCTTTTGTTGATCCGAGTTCCGACTCGTGATCTCTTTATTCATTCGAGCTCAGATTCGAGCTCTTCATTTTCTTCTGTTGATCCGAGTTCCGACTCGTGATCTCTCTACTTTATTCAAGCTCTGATTCGAGCTCTTCATTCTCTTTTGTTGATCCGGGTTCCGACTCGAGATCTCTTTATTCATTCGAGCTCAGATTCGAGCTCTTCATTTTCTTTTGTGGATCTGGGTTCCGACTCGAGATCTCTCTATTCATTTGAGCTCTGACCCGAGCTCTTTATTTTCCTTTGTTGATCCGAGTTCCGACTCGTGACCTCTTTACTTTATTCGAGCCCTGACTTGATCCATTCATTCTTCTGCATTGATACAAGGGTCAGTCGATTTCTCAAATTTGATATTTTGCCCACCAATTCCCATTCAAATCCTCGGGTCATTCAATTCTTCAATTTCGACCTCCGGGTCACCCAATTTCTAATTTTCAAATTACCAAAATTCTTAATTTTGACCGCCAGGTCATCCAATTTCCATTCCCCGTTCAGGATAAGGGAATAATCCTGAAACCGTTCATAGAAGTAATCCAACTCTCTATAATGGTCCTTGTTCTTCATTGAACTGATAGTGTTCCAAGTGAACTGATAGTCGTTCTTCATTGAACTGATAGCGTTCCCAAGTGAACTGATAGTCGTTCCAGTGAACTGATAGTGTTCCCAAGTGAACTGATAGTCGTTCTTCATTGAACTGATAGTGTTCCAAGTGAACTGATAGTCGTTCTTCTATTGAACTGATAGTGTTCCAAGTGAACTGATAGTCGTTCTTAATCGAACTGATATTGTTCCCCCAAGTGAACTGATAGTCGTTCTTCATTGAACTGATAGCGTTCCCAAGTGAACTGATAGTCATTCCAGTGAACTGATAGTGTTCGCAAGTGAACTGATAGTCGTTCTTCATTGAACTGATAGCGTTCCCAAGTGAACTGATAGTCGTTCCAGTAAACTGATAGTGTTCCCAAGTGAACTGATAGTCGTTCTTCATTGAACTGATAGTGTTCCAAGTGAACTGATAGTCGTTCTTAATCAAACTGATATTGTTCCCCCAAGTGAACTGATAGTCGTTCTTCATTAAACTGATATAGTTCACAGCGAAACGATGATCGTTTTTAATTGAACTGATATTATTCCTACCAATGGTCGTTCTTAATTGAACTGATATTGTTTCCAATGAACCGATGGTTGTTCTGATACTGTTCCCAGTGAACTGATAGTCGCCTCCTTTGGGGAAAGGAGAGGATAATTTTCGTCACGGATGTATTGAGTCGGACCTCAGATGCTCTCCTTCACCAAGGATTTCGAGAAAATTTTGTCAGTCTGTCAATTTATTTGTTGATTTCAGAATCTTTATTTCACTAATCTCTATCTCAGTTTACCTTCAGCATTACTTCCAAAAGAGTGAAGCTTTTGCGAATAGAGATTCAAAACCCAAATTCTTTTTATTAGCCAACCAAAAGGATGAAGGATAAATCCTCGATATGGCCAGAAAAGAAGATTCAATGTTATTGAAAAGCCATAAATGATTGATATTGATCGTAGTTATGGCACATCTTTAAAGACTATTCTTGTAAAGACGACGCAGTGGAAATATCCTAAAAGAGAGCGTCTACCCAAGCCTTGTCTCCTCAGAATCACCTAAGCTGCCATTAAATATCCGCAAAAGGGATCTCTCACTTGTCGTCAAGATGAAGGCAAACTAAGCGAGTAGACCCTCAGGGCCAAAGAAGATTTGAAACATCTCCAAGATGACGGAGTTTGTGACGGATCCTTCCAGAGAAAGTCCAAAGCACTGTCGAGATGAAGGCAGATGCAATGAACCTCTCGACAATCCCTAAAAGATATTTAATTTCAGCTATCATCCAAAGATTTCTAACCCATGAGCTAATATCGTCAAAGAAGGATCGAAACATCTCTAAGTTGAATGAGCTTGTGACGTACCCTTCCCAAAAGAGAGCAAGAGAGAAAAAAAGAGAAAAAAAAAAAGTCTGAATACCTTCAAAATGAAGGAGAATGCATCCAAAACACCAGAGAGCCAAAAGAGTGCAGCAAGATTATCATGAGAGAAGCCCTCAGGATATCAAACTGCCAAATCTATCAAGAATCTTCTTTAAATTTGTGAAATTCTATTATCAATATCCTTTCATCAATTGCTTTTATAATATTAAATTCTCTCTTTCCTGCTCATATCGAAGAAATTGATAGCTTCTTTGAAGAAGGTCAATCACAAGTAATTTGGATTTTCAATCTCGATTCTACGAAGTGAACCTTGTTTGGAGGTAATACTTTTGGTAGAAGAGAAAAAATATCTTTGCAGCCATGTGCAACATTTTCAAAAACTTTGAATCAACAACAGAATTCTCAATATTTTGACAATATTTTCTAGCTATCCTGACGTGAAGTGAGAGCTTGACATCCGTTTTTGATATATCCTGACACCAATTTTAAATCCCTCTTAAGGACTTGATTCCTTCCCTTCTTTGAGAGCATGAACTCTCAGAATTGCACACTTCCCTGTATCCCCACTGTCTCACCATAGACAGTCCCATTTCGGTTCGAGGTCGAACCACCAATCATTTCTCGCGAAAGGCAATTTCAAAAGCTATTTAGTCTCAGAAATGAGGCGCCCAAGATCAATCCCTTTTCAAGCTTTAGGGACCCCATTTTCCTTCCTTTTGCAAAACCCTTGTCGGATTTATTGTGCAAAATCCGAAGGTTCCATCATGGTCTCTTCCTTCGAGGATTCCATCATTTTCCACCCGATCAGGATAAGGGTACAAACCTGAGCCTCATTTGATGAGGTATTTCATTTTTCGCCCGATCAGGATAAGGGTACAAACCTGAGCCTCATTCCAAGAGGTATTTCATTTTCCGCCCGATCAGGATAAGGGTACAAACCTGAGCCTCATTTGATGAGGTACTTCATTTTTCGCCCGATCAGGATAAGGGTACAAACCTGAGCCTCAATCAAAGAGGTATTCCATTTTCCGCCCGATCAGGATAAGGGTACAAACCTGAGCCTCAATCAAAGAGGTACTTCATTTTCCGCCCGATCAGGTTAAGGGTACAAACCTGAGTCTCATTTCGATGAGATATTCCATTCCCCAATCAGGTTAAGGGCCAAACCTGAGCTTCGTTCCATACGAGGTATTTCTATCCCATCCAGGTTAAGGGAATAAACCTGAATTTCACTCCCACAGAGTGAGTCTTTTTTCTCCATTCTTCGCTTCATATCTACCATTTTCCTCGGGCTAATTTCCTCATACCCAGTCAGATCCTTCTAAGTGGGGCATTTTTTTATGTATAGCCCAAATTTGGTGTGTTTTTCTTTGCCACTAAGCTCGGCCATGACATGAAGAAGGATGTTGCTGAGTACGTGTCGAGATGCTTAATCTGCCAGCAGGTCAAGATAGAGTACTAGAGACCAGGCAGTATGATGCAGTCGATTGAGATTCCACAGTGGAAGTGGGAAGACATTACCATGGACTTTGTGGTAGGTCTCCCCAAGACACGCCAGCAGTATGACACCATTTGGGTAATTGTGGATCGCCTTACAAAGTCGGCACACTTCTTACCGACCAGGGCGAATCAAACCTTGGAGAGTTTGGCGGATTTATATGTCGACGAAATTGTCAGATTACATGGGATACCTGTTTCGATTATCTCAGACAGGGATCCTAGATTCACGTCAAAGTTTTGGGGACAACTTCAGAAAGCTTTGGGGACAAAGCTTAAGTTTAACACAACTTTTCACCCCCAGACGGATGGTCAGTCAGAGAAGACTATTCAAACACTCGAGGATATGTTGCGAGCGTGTGCATTAGAGTGGAAAAGTGACTGGAGTAAGCACCTAAAGTTAGCTGAGTTTGCCTACAATAACAGTTATCATTCGAGTATCGGCATGGCTCCATATGAGGCATTGTACGGGCAACCCTGTAGGTCCCCTGTTTGTTGGAGCGAGGTAGGTGATCGAACTGTTGAATTGCCTATAGTTTTGCAGCATTATACGGATCAAGTACAGTTGATTCGTAAGAGGCTTTTGACAGCGCAAAGCCGTTAGAAGAGTTACGCAGATCCAAAGAGGTGAGAGGTTTCTTTTGAGGTTGGTAATCATGTGTTTGTCAAAGTATCACCAACCAAGAGCGTATTTCGGTTCGACAAGAAAGGGAAATTGAGTCTGAGGTATGTAGGACCATTTCTCATCCTCGAGAGGATAGGAGGCACCGCGTATAGATTGGCACTTCTCCTTCAGTTTTCCAACATCCACGATGTTTTCCATGTGTCAATGTTGAGGAAATATGTATCAGATCCTACTCATGTTATTCAGTATGACGAAGTCGAGGTTCAGAGAGACTTCACGTTTGAGGAACGGTCGGTAGAGATAGTAGATCGACGAGAACAAGTGCTGCGACATAAGTCAATTCCACTTGTTAAAGTACAATGGCAGCACCACGGGCTGGAAGAGTGTATTTGGGAGCCCGAGGCCGATATGAGAGCTAAATATCCATACTTGTTCGGTACGTAATGTTAACCAAATTTCGAGGATGAATTTTTTAAGGGGGAATGGATGTAATATCCGAAAATTTCTAAGTTCTTTTCTATAGCATTGTGAAATGTCTTGAATTTCGTGCCAATATAGAACCCTAATTTCTTTAAAAATTAATGCTCGAGTATATTTGTAAGGCTTAGGGGGTTTAATAAGGTTGAATTGTAGTAAATATAAACCCTACACGGTTTGAATAATTGAGAAAATCCTAAGTGATGCCTAATTGAAAATGTCTCTCTTAAAAAGAAAATGTTGAATTTTCTTTAAGTAAAGATAATTAAATAATATGAATTAGCAAAAGTAGGTTGTGAACATATACATATTAATATGCTTAATAAGTTGTAATTAGTGGATAATTAATGTCTTTACATTTTATATGATTTGTGGTTGTATAAAACAAAAACGATTTTTGTTGGAATTCTATGTTTTTGTTAATTATAGTTTAATAAAATAGTTTTTTGTTATAAATTAAACCCATTTTATTAGTTTAGTAGGAGCCAATAGGTGGGTCGTCCCATCCTATGTGGCATCTTACTTAAAATTTATTTTGAAATTAAAGGCCTAGTGATTTTCAAGCTTATTTAAAGCTTAACTAGTCAAATAGGGAGATTAAGGGCTCTCATTGGTCCTCATGCTTTGATCAAGGGCTGGAATTAATTTCAGCCCATAACCTAACTTAGAGATGGTTATAAAACCCTCCCATAGCCCATGCCCCCCTCATTTGTGCTGGAAAAAAAAAGGAGAGCTTCTCTCTCCCCCAAAAACCCTCTTCTCTCTCTCCTCTTTTTCCCTTCCCTATTCTCTTCTTTTTAGAGTTTCTTTTGGTCCTTGAGTGCAAGATCCAGATCTCAAGGGGTGTGGTGAGGATATCTAAGGTCCTCACATTGCTGAAAGGAGGAGCTGATCGGTGGATCGAGCAAAAAGGGTCGTTCATCCATCAAGAAATATATTTTTTTCAACAAAAGGTAGGGTTTCTATGCTTTTCTTGCAAGAACGGAGTTCTTGGCATGGATTTTGATGCTTTTTCATGAGTTCAGATCATGATCAAACCCTCCTAACCGTGAGTTTGAATCAGATCTAATGATCCATGGCAAAAACACAATTTCCCTAAAGAAAACCATTTTTGAAATCGGGTTTATCATAAAAATCGGTTTCTTAGAAATAGATTCGTAAAATATATTTGTATTTGATTTATTCCAAGATTTTTATGCAAATATTAGTTTGGATTGATAGATTATGAAGTGTTCTATCTACTGTGAATATTTTAAAATTTTCAAAATTTTATTTCATGCGTATTCTCTATTTCTTTTAATTTTTCTTAGGATTCGGGTGACTCGGTTTGATTCACCCAAATGCAAATCTCGGAATTCCAGGTTTTCCACTTGACCTCCGTTCAGTAAAATGGTTGTTTATCCCTCGTCCGAAGAAGTTTTGATGAACGAATTATTGCGTTGAAAAGATAACTCCATTGTGCATCTATTGTAGAAATTTGGGCTCTGTTCATGGACCGAGCACGTCTCTGTGACAGTCGAAACAAAAACTAATAGGTCTATAGTAAAACATGCATAACTCCCTCATATAGAGGAGTTTTTACGAACGGTTTGCGGATATGGATAGCTGACAACAATTCCTATATACTGTAAAATTTTTAAATCTGTTCATGAAGCCAATAAATTTCTGTGAGCTCTGTACCAGTCGGACAGAGTTATGAAATTGGAAAAATTAGGGCAAATTCATAAATCAAGGCTCAAAGGGTGCATAGTATATATGTTTTTATTCAATTTATTTATAGAATTAGTATGCATTATGTGAATGATTATGCAGGTCTGATTTTATGCAATCTTATATGATTATGGCGTGAATTGTAAATGGAAGGTTACACATTAAAGATTTAGGATCAAAAGGTCCAATGAATACAAGTTTATGTTTTAAATTCTAAAAATGTGTTGACTACATGTATGTTCATGATATCGTGATGATATGATTGTTTCATTGATATGGATGTTCATATATATTCTCCTTGTTGCATTGACCATGTACATGCATATGCATTATGATGTGTGAAAATAAATAAGATGTTTATGCTACGCATGTGCTCAAATGTCTGTTACAAGTTTAATTATATGACTTTGTCCAATGCTTTATAAGAGTGCATCCATGACCATAAAGTGGTTTAAGTTTGATGTTGCATAAAAAAGTATGATTGTAATCAAGTAATCATGTGACATTAAACTCAAGATACTTGCTTGGAGAGTAGCAGGTGATACAAAACTTCGTGGGGCAAGTTCTGTTATGGGCACGGAAGGTTGCTCCTCCCCTCCCACGATTTTAGGGGGAAAACCTCTGCATTAGACTGCAGCATAGAGGTTATAGTACTCATGAGGAAAAACTGATGCATCGGGTTGAAAGGTATTAGGAATCTCTCTCGTATTAACGTCCCTCACCCCGTCTTAGTGAATAGACCTGGCCAGGCTAAAGTCACCCCTGTATGTAAAACACGTCTTGTGTCATGGTCCTGATCTGAGAATGTCTACCTGTGTCGTATCAGCAGGGCTAAGAAGTGATAACTTAAATGGTGTGTGCATTAATTTGGCATCGCATGCATCATCTAATTAAGAAAATGTAACTAAAGATAAGAAAATATGCATGCATTGAAAGAGCTTCTGCATATGGTAAGTCATGCATTTTAATGGTTCATGCATTTTGTATTTTGAATGTATGGATTTATGTTTTTCTGTTAAATATGAAAATTCTAAACATGCATGATTTGTTGTATGATTGTTTAAGTTAAATTAAATGTTAAACCATGAAATTTCTATTGAAATTTTTGTCTTGTTATTCTGTCTTACAAGTTTAGCATAATTACTCTACTGAGACATGTTGTCTGACCCTATATGGTTTAAAAAAATTTAGGTAATGAGTAGGTACTTACGTGCGAAGGCGGAAGGTTGCGACGGGGACTGAGCCTACATTTCCTCTGCTTCATGAATTCTGAACTCTGATTTTACTTTAATTCAATTCAATGACAAATGCAATAAATTTTGTATATTATGGAACTTGATTTTATTTCATGCATGGTTAATTAGTTGTTAAAGTTTAAATTCCATAATTATATGGTTGCAAGCATTCATCTGAAGTAGCACGCCAAGTTTTATGCCCAATGTGTTTTTTCGCTGTTAACTGCTAAAAGATTTAAATGTATTTCAAAAAAAAAAATTCCACCAATTTCGGGTTATAAAAATTGGTGTGTTACACAGTAGCAGCAGCCAGTTGTCTTCAGACAACACATCGATTTTAGTAGGTCAATATGACCGTAGATCAATGGAACAACACTGCAAATTGACTTGCTGATCGATTTCTGTAGATGGATTTCAGAAAATAGGTGCTATGTTGACTGGTAGTGAGCTGGAGTGGCATGTGAGGCATATGTAGTAGGACGTGTAATGGAAACAAGCCTATGTTTATGCAAGCACAAGGTGCATGCTGAATGTAGGATGAAGTACAATGGTGTTGTAAACACCCCAAATTTTCACCCTCATCCAGTGTTTGTCCATTTCATGTGTCATTGCATATCATTGCATGTATTCTGCATATCATTCCATCGCATTGCATAGCATTGCATGTCATTGCATTTCATTTTCAAGATCCAGCACTCCTATTTCAAAACATTCAATCCAAATTTGAATTTTAAAGCTTTTATTTCAAAATCAATTTCAAAACCTAGGTTTTTATTCAATACTCTGTCATTTTCCAACCCCAGGACTTTATATTTCGAAATATTTTCTCAAGGAAACAATCTGGATTCATTTCAAATTCAAATTTTAATCGATTTCAATTCACAGATGAGACCCATTGAGGTGGTGTCGCTTCTGAATTCCTCTATTCATCAAATTTCTTAAATTTTTGAAAGTTTCAGTCCGATCAGGACTCTATCTCAGAGTCCTAACCCGGTCAGAAGTCTGTTTTGAAATCTGTTTTACTTCCATTTTCAGTCTTTTTCGATTATTGTCAAAATTTAGGTCATTTTACAAAGTCCAGTTAGTCCAGGACTCTATTTTAGAGTTCGGTCGAGTTAGGAGTCTAACCCTGACTGTGTTTTCTGACTTATTTCATCATTTCTTGATAAAATCTTTCAAAAAAATTTACATTTGAATTCTAAAATTTAAAATCTCAGAGTCCTAAGAGTTCAGGACTCTAACTCGGAGTTCCAGTTCGCTTGAGACCCTATTTTCAGAAATCTTGAAGTTCAAATATCGATTTTAACCCCTTTTCAAAACCATTTTCAGTGTTTATTTCAAAATTCTTCAAAACTCGATGTGGGCCCACTCAGTTGGCACCATATCCAGAGGAATTCTAACTCAGTTAGAACCTTATGCCATTTCAAAAATTCTAGTTTTAAGATTGCTTTTGAAAAATCCTTTTGAAAACTCCTTCAATTTCAAGTTTTAAAATCGCTTTTTGAAAAAAACTCAAGTAGGGCCCACTCGGGGTGGTGCCATATTCGAGTCAGTCAGGGCTAGACTAGGGTTAGTTGATGTCTTGGTTAGTGTTAGAGGCTTAGAAGAGTCAAAACCATTTTAAAAAACTCATTTTTGAAAGTTAGTTTTTAAAACTAGTGTTTTTAAAGGTTTTTAAAGGTGTTTTAAAAAGCCAAATATAGAAAATGCCAAGTGGCATTACATTTGAGGATTTTTTAGGAAAGTCTAGGGGTTAATTAGGCACTAGTTTAGATAATTTAGGCTAGGGGTAGTTAGGTCTTTCCACCCAAAAATCGCCCCCGCTTTAGAAGAGTCCAATTTTTTTAAAACATTTGATTTTTAACATAAATTTTTTTTTATAAATAGAAGGCCATAGGGGGTCGATTTTTCCAACTGGCTCTCCTTAGGATTCTTGGAGCTTCTCTCTCCTCTCCAGCCCTTCCTCCATTGCATCCACCTCAAGGTAATTATTTAGTTTAATTTTTAGCTTTTATTTCATGTTTTTAATAGTTTTAAATCAATTTTAGCCATTAATACCTCCTATTTCATGGATTCAACCATGGTTTCACCTCAAGAACCATCAAGAATCAGCAAGAACAATCCAAGAAGGTGATCTAACCCTGTTTTTATTGATTTACAGGGATTTTAATCCATTAGAATTGATTTTAATATGATTCTTTACATTATTAACCAATAAAATACATGATTTACCCTTTTAATGAGTTAAATCTATGTTTTAAAGGTGATATCAAATTCCAGCCATTGATTCCCTGTTTTTATTTTATTTTCATGGTTTATTCATGTTTGTTTTACGTTATATAGCATAGAAATAATTTTTATTTACTGTTTTATAGTTTATTTTATGGATTTACATTAGTTAATGCATGGTTTTTCAAGTTTCTTAAATTTTTGTGTGTTTTAGGTTTAGAACAGTAAAGATAATGTTATTTCGGATTGAAGTACTCATTGTTTATTTCTGATTTTTTTATATGTGATTCATGCATGAGTTTTTGAGTTACTGTAGAAAAATCAGAGGTTTTGGATCTCGGGAACCCTATCAAAAAAATCAGACATCAAATTGGGTTTTTAAAGCTTTAAAATCGTGGTTAAAATCAAGAAGGTAACTTGCTGTGATGATATTTCTCTCATCTTATATCCGATTTTAAATATGTAAAGTGCTATGGATTTACATTGAGTAGATATGTCTGCTGTGAAAGTTTAGGATTTTTTTATCACTGTTTAGTATTTTTCCTCTTTCAGAGAATCTGTTTTTAAATTTAAAACTCGTTAGGGTTTACCAAAACCCTAATCAGACTTGTGTTAGTCATAAATCCCAAACCACAGATCCGATTCATGATCTGTAAAACGTGAGTATTGCTATTTTTCTGTCTAATGTTCACCACTAAAATTTCAGAGATTTTTGTTTAGGATTGCTATTTATGTCTGTATTTTCAATCTGAAGTAGCCGTTTTAATCCTTGTTAAAAGTGATATATTTTAGCTCAGATTGCCGGAAGGGTTTCTCCCTAACCGGAGATGCTTTTTCCGATCTGTAAATTGGAAAATCTCTGTTTTTCTTCTTAGTTAGTCTCTGTAAAATTTCATGGATTTTCATGGAGATTTGCCCCCTGGTTTAGGTCTTGGACTGAGACTGGTTGGTGAATTAGGTCAAAAATAGCATATTTTTAGGGTTTAATGCAATTTTTGGATTAATTCAATGTCAAAAAAATATTTTTTATAATTTCAATTCGACATTAGGGTTATAAAAAGTGCAGGTACCAATTTTGAGGATTTTTGGAATCTGATTGATGGCTGAATTAAGCAAATTACAAAACCGGGTTCCTGAAAGATCCAAAAACACTGCTAAAATCACAGTTTTTGTGATATTATTGGATTTTCGTGCATAAGCATATATTTTTAGGGTTTAATCATGTTCATAATCATATTAGGATGCTTTAGGTTTAATTTGATGCTCATTTGATTTCATTTAGTGCATAAAACCAAAGTTTTTACCAAAATCTATTTGAGAAAACCCTGATTTCAAGGCCATAGTCTTGCTATCGGGGGCAATTTGGTCATTTGACCTCAATCTCGAAATCCCTAACCCTAATTTTCATATTTTTAATCATGTCATATCATACTTGGTTTGATTTATTTTCATTTGAATTTTCAAAACTTGCATTTTATCCAAATATCTTTCTAAAAAACCCTAATTTCAAGGCCATAGTCTTGTTATTAGGGGTATTTTGGTCATTTGGACCCCAATTTCGAAATTTCATATCTTATCTTCCTTATTTATTCCATTTTATTTCATACTTTATCATTTTTATTTAAGGGAATCAAGGAAAAGGCTTATATCTAGCAAAATTCAGTAATTTCTAGATATTACTGGATAAATCTAGAAAAGCCAACATATTTTCATTAACCAAGTTTTCTAGTTTTGCAGGTACATTGAAGACTTTATTTTTCATGTATTTAAATTTCAATAGTGATGTAATTTGTAATTAAACTTTGGAATAAGAATTTACATTTCCTGCTTAGCTTAGGTTGCATTGCATATAGTTTGTAATTTCAATGTGTGATGGATGATGATTCATGCATATTCAAACTCACCATGGTCTACACGAATGGCACATACACTAGCTTTTATGAAGTTTATAAACTTGGTGGAATTCGTATTTATGGCCATAGTCAGAATATGAAGGATATCTAAATTTATGATCTTCACATTAGCCACATTCAGCCTACACTCTTAGGCTAACTTCAAAATGCACTGCATTTTTCAAAAGTACAAAAAAGTATTTCTCAAATTCTCAAATTCATATTCATTCATTTCATGCATTTGCCAATTCCAATCTCAATTCAAAGAAGTTCATTTTCTCAAAATCTCCTAAGTCTTATAGCAAAATCGATTTTCCCAAAAGCATTGAATTTCAAAGAATATTTCAAGTGTTTCTCAAGTTCATAAACTCAATTTTCCAAAGTTATGCAGTCAATTTCAAAGTTTGAAGTTAGAATTTTTCTAAGTCTTATTCAAAAGAATATGGATTTGCCAATGATATTTCAAATATTTTCCAAGTTCCAAATTCAAATTTTCTAAGTTAGAATTTCAATTTCAAAGTTTGAATTCAGAGAAACCAAGTTTCTCAGAATCGATTTTCACCAAATGTCAAGGATTCCTCAAAATCCATTTTTATTTCTCTCAGAAGTACATTTCAAATCCCAATTCACGATTTTCCAAGATTTACATTTTCTAAATATTTCAATCATTCAAAGCAAACATCATGTTTTCAAATGTGCATTTTCTGAAAATTCATAGCACATGCCTGATTCTATGTGCATTTAGAAATTAGAATATGATTTAGACAAGTTGAATAGAGTAGAGCATAAGATTGATCCTTGGTTCAATTACCCCTGTTAAAGGTGGCAGGAACGGTTGAACCTCGTACCGACAGGCGAGTCCCATTCTTCGGAATTTTCTCGCATTTTAAAAACGGAGGCGAGTTATTTTTAAAATCTTTTTCAAAGGTCAGTTTGACTCGCAAAAGTTAAAAATTTTGCGATGATAACAGGTTTGGCGACCGTGATGGGACCTGTCTTTCCCTGATCAATTTAATGCTCTACTTAGTTCAAATTGTCAAAATTGATTTCCATGGAATGTCAGCTTTGCTTTATGATATCATGTGAACCTAGGAGCCTAGGCTTGAACCCAGCTGACATGGAATGCATGTAGACTAGGTATGGTTTGGTAGGACCATATTGAGGAGAATTATTCATGCTCACAAAGACTTAAGTCTAATACAACACTCCTCAATTTAGGAATTGTATGAAAACAATGCTTGCTTCTTCAAATATTTCAAAAATCTATCTCTTTAGGACTTAGAGCCTTCTATTTGCTTGCATGTGCTCATGTTTTCAAAAAATCACCCCCACCTATATTGTCCCGGTCTTCACGTTGCTGGGCTCTCTTCCAGAACCATAGTTCGGGACAGAGCCTCACAACTGGGCCACTTATTTGGGTGAAAACCCCCTTGCCACGTACCAAGGGCCATAGTCCAACGTATATCGGCAGGTGCTCAAGGATGTTGGAAAACTTGAACCTAGAACCAGAGAAATTGATTTTATGCCACGTACATCGAGCCTTGGCTTGAGTATATAGGCATAACTAGATTGGATACAGTTGATCTAAACCTTAGAGTTAGGATTAAGGTCCCACAGCCATTTCAAAATTTGTGCATCTAGAGTCAGCTTTTAGGGAATGCTGTTTGTGCATGCAGAATTTGATTGAATGTGTTATTTCCTTTTTATTTTCCATATTTTCCCCAATTTTCTAAAATACTGGACGATTTTCTCAAAATTCCTCAATCTATGTCCATGTACTGTCCATGTTTTAAACCTTGGACGATTTTCCAAATACTTCATTTTCCATTTATTTCTTCATATTTCATCAAACCCTGGACGATTTTCCAAATTTCCCTTAATTTCCTTCAAAACTCCAGGTGATTTCCCATCTTTCCTGTCTTCTGGATCTCGAATTTCCTACTTTATTTTTATCCTGCCTGCATTTCCCTCAAATTTCCTGTATTTTCCCAAGTCTTAGTCCAATTTTCCATGTTTTTCACTCTGATGGCATCCAGTCAGCTTGATTCAGTCTTTCGTGAGGGTCACATCTCCTACGAGGTGCGACAAAGTCTTCCCGAGCATCGAGTCCTCAGCACCGGATCCTTCTTTCCTCGGTGGTACTATTTATGGTTCAAGAATTTCTCTCGTATGTTTCCAGACCACTTGGACGATTGTAGGTTAGAACTGGCGTCCGCGGTGGGAAAGCAGACAGTCAACGGCAACTTGATCCATGCACTAGCAGAGCGGTGGAATCCGAGCACTTCTACCTTCTGGTTCCCATGGGGTGAGATGACGGTGCTGATAGATGAATTTTCAGAGATTATGGGATTGCCCGAGCCAGCCGGTCAGCCTGGAGATCCATTGGAGAAACAGTTTCTGATTAATGTTAAGGGTCTGGACCCTAAGGATGCCTTAGCTCGCATGACAGGACGCAAGTCTTGGCCTCTGATTGAAGAAGATGAAAATGAATATGTGGACCTGCTCGAAATCTACAGACAACATGGGACATTTGCAGAAGTCAGCTCGTTGTCCAGGACAGCTCGAGAAAGAATTCAGCATGCGATGGTTTTGTGCACGGTGGGATTAGCTTTCTTTCCCGACGAACGAAATTACATAGATATCAGAATAGTTCAGCTTCTAAGGAGATGGGGAAGTCGACAGACCAGCCGCCTCTCGATAGCCATGGCCGCACTCGCCTTTCTATACCGAGGGTTGACTCGTTTCGCACTCGGAGAGTCGATCCTAGTCGAAGGGTGCACCTACGCCTTGCAGTCTTGGTTCCTCCGACATGTGCCCGCCCGAGCCAGTTCATTCAGATACAATGGAGAGAAGCTTTTTCCAGTTGCGCGATACCGGTTCCTGATCGACAACCTTCAGGAGGAAGAAGTCGTATGGGATTACTTTGATCGTCAGGAATCACCTCCCAGATATACTTATGCATATGGCAAGCGATTCAGGCTACTTGGTCCCTTTTTCTGCGCATACTATCATCCAGAGCGGTGCGTCAGGCAGTTCTCTCAGAGGCAGAAGTGCGTAGAGATTCGTCCACTATCAGGGGTTCTGCCAGAATTCGATCTCATATCAGATCAGTGGTCCGGAGCATACCATTCTGCCAGGCATGGCTGGGATTCCTTTGTCAGTCTTACTATTTTTCCTAGTCCTTGTGTATCTTCTGATTATCCGGAGTGGTGGAAAATTGTCTGTCCCCCTCCCCTCTGTCAAGTGTATTATTGATAAAATCATGTTTTTCCCCTCAATAAAATTCCTTTATTTTACACTTCACTTTGGTTTGACGACCTCGCCTAGGTAACAAGGCATATTTCCAGTTGTTTATTTTGCAAAGAATAGCAGCGCAATTGTCGTAACTCCAACGACGACTCAATCCCTAGTGATGGGATATTATTTCAATTGTCTACCAAAATTCTCAATAAATATTTTCCTCCAACCAAACTTCCTTCAGAAGCCTAACCATCAGTTCTACCTTGCAGAGAGCATCAACAATATCCAAGAGAACATTTGTGATACCCGATGGTTCATACAAGATCCGAAAAGAAAACCTCATCAATCGAAGGTGTGGCATACTCGATCGCTTCGGAAGAAGAGATGGACTCCCCCCGATCAGCTAAAAATCAGGGACAGCAGGTTGAGGATGATATTGATTATCAAATGTACGTCATGTTCAAGAAAATGATGACCAAGATGCTGGCAGAGCAAGCTGAGGCCAGTACTGAGCAAATTCAGACCAAACAGAAAGATAAGGGTCATACCGTCAAGAATATCAGCAAAAAGCAGAGTCGTCACGAGGAAATGTCTGATGAATCAGAATCAGCTGACGATGCTGACAAGGAATGTGAAAATAAACATGAATTCAAAAGGTCAACTCAGGGCCAGGGGTTGGCTTACAAATCCAAAAATCAGTCTGTTGATGACCCTACTCAGTCACAGCTAAAAGACATGATGAAAATGGTCAAAGATCTGCAGGCCAGCGACAAGGGCAAGAAAGTCTTCACCAGCGAAGAATTCTATGATGGTTTAGATGGGGACGACAATCTGGATAATCTCCCTAGAAAATTTATCAAGTTTGATGGTTCTGGCGACCCTAAGGCTCACCTCGCCATGTTTTTCGCTGAATGTTCACGATTCAAGCGTGACAATCGGGCACTCTTCCTTTGCTTCCCTCGCAGTCTGGAGGGAATGGCAGCTAAGTGGTACTCGGAGCACATCAACCCCATAGAGCTGAAAGAATTTGATAAGGTGGTGAATATGTTCATTGAGCGCTTTATGTTCAATGTTGAGGCGCTCCCGACCCTCAGCCACCTCTGTGGCCTGAAACAGAGAGAAAATGAAAAGGCCCGAGATTTTATCCACCGCTGGAGGTCAGCTTGTAATAAGATGAGAGACCCCATATCAGAAGGGTATGCTTTGTCCTTGATTCTAAGCAATTTCTTGCAGCCTCTAAAAGTCCTCATCTCCACCGCACCATCCAGAACCTTTATAGAGTTAACAGAGCGAGCCGAATGGCTCGAATTGAGTATGGAGAATGGTTTCTACGAAGGTTTCACTTTCACCAAGAACAGCGGCCAGAACGAGTCAAAGAAGAAGACTCACTTCACTAATTCTGTCAGTAATAATAAATGGAATCATCGCAAGGGGCAGAATAGAGACTTCTGTTATGGGGCAGGAGGTTCAAACAAGAATGACCAGAAAGGAAAGTTGATCCCGCAATTCAACAAGCCGCTTCAGCTGGAGCAGGGACCAAAACCCCGAGAGAAAGTGAAGCACGAAGGATAGAGCTATGAGAGGAAGTTCACTCCATTTGATCAATCACTCGAGACTGTGCTCGAGTACCTGTTGACCAAGGAGATGGTCAAATTGCCCAGGCTGGTCGATCCTTCCGCTCCTATGTAAAAATTCAAAGACCAATTCTGCAAATTTCATCGAACAGTGGGGCACAATACCGAGAATTGCTTTGTTCTCAAGAACATAGTTCAAGATCTTATTGACAAGAATCTTCTGATAGAAGGTGTCGAAGATGAGAATATAGAAATTCTGAAATAACCATTTCCTCCTTATAATACAGCGGTCATCTCTGAAGGAATGCACTAAGGGCATTTGCTTGTCTTTTCATTTCCATTCTTTTATTTCCACATTCGGGATGATATCCCATTTCATTTTCATCATTGTCATTTTGATTAATTCTATCTTTCAATAAAGTTGCCAGTTTCCTTTGTCTATCTTGGTGCCATTTGTCTCTTTACTCCTCAATATTAAATCTTCACAAAATTGAAATCATTTTGCTCTTTTATCTTTCCAATTATTTTTAATAAAAGCAATTTATTTCATGATGAGCAATTTCCCTAAATCAATTTATCCTCTAATTTTCAGAATGTCTTCCCGATCTATCAAGAAGCTCGTCTTTAATACAAAAGCTTGTTCGAAATCAACAATAATTCATCAGGTCAGAATAAAAACAGAATATAGTCAGACTGCAAAGCAGTCAAAAGAATCTGCAGAGTTCGATTCAGCTCTTCAAGAACTGCCAGAATTTGCATCGGTTCAGAAGCAAGATGAGCTATCAACCTTAGTTCAAGATCCGACTGAGGATATCAATATCGGATCAGAAGACGATCCTAGAATCCTCAAGATTGGCAGTGGTTTGAGTCCAGGAGAGAAAGAAAGGCTCACTAATTTCCTCAAGCAGCATGAAGAAGTATTCGCATGGACTTATGAGGATATGCCAGGTTTAGATCCAAAATTGGTGGAACATCGCCTCGTTCTGAAGCCTGAGGCGAAACCAGTCAAGCAGATATTGAGAAAAATGGATCCTCGAATCGAGCAACAGGTCAAGGAAGGACTTGAGGATCTGCTTAAAGCAGGATTCATCCGAGCAATTGATTACCCGGATTGGTTGGCGAATATTGTAGCAGTTCCTAAGAAGAATGGTAAAGTACGAATCTGTATCGACTTCCGTGATCTCAATAAAGCCACCCCGAAGGATGACTATCCGCTCCCAAACATTGATCTCCTAGTCGATAGCACAGCCGGACATGCTATGTTCTCCTATATGGACGGATACTCCGGATATAATCAAATCAAGTTGGCCGCTCGCGACCAATCCAAAACATCCTTTACCACGCCATGGGGCACTTTCTGTTACACGGTTATGCCTTTTGGGCTCAAGAATGCTGGAGCCACTTATCAGCGCGCTATGGCCGTTATATTCCATGATCAGATGCATATGTCGACGATATTCTGGTGAAATCCAAAGAAGAGGAAGATCACATCGAAGCTCTTAATCAAGTTTTCAAGCGACTCATTCTTTACAAGCTAAGACTCAATCCACAAAAATGTGTCTTTGGAGTTGAATCAGGCAAGTTGCTAGGCTTCTTGGTCAGCAAGAAGGGGATAGAAATGGATCCCGCTAAGGCCAATACTATCATTGGCATGCCGCCCCCGACTAATCTCAAAGAATTGCGTAGCCTTCAAGGACGCATGCAATCAATTCGGCGATTCATTTCTAATTTGGCCATGAGATGTGAGCCTTTCAATCATTTGCTCAGAAAAGGAGTGAGGTTCGAATGGGGACCAGAGTGTCAGCAGTCGTTCGAACGCATCAAGAAATATCTTCTCAATCCTCCTGTTTTAAAGCCACCAGAATTAGGGAAACCCTTATTGCTATATATTTCAGTTAATCAAGTTGCTTGCGGCGGATTCTTGGCACAATACGAAGAAGGCAGCATGATAGAACATGCCATTTACTATGTGAGCAAGACCTTTATTGATTATGAGAAGAAATACTCTCAGATAGAGAAGACATGCCTAGCTCTGGTATGAATGTGTCAGAAATTGCGACATTATCTATTGGCGTCTGAAGTCAAGATTCTATCTAAATTAAATCCTCTCAAGTACGTTCTTGAACAACCATTTCTCAGCGGACGAATCGCCAAATGGCAAGTCCTATTAATGCAATACGACTTGGAATATGTCTCTCATCAATCTATCAAAGGCCAAGCAATTGCAGACCAATTAGTAGATTTTCCTCTAGCAGAGGATGTTAAAGCTGAGGATGATTTCCCCGATGAGCGGCTCTGCAATATTCAACAATCCCCAATTTGGAATTTATTCTTCGACGGTTCCAAGAATATGGCAGGCATAGGAATCAGAATTCTGCTAATTACACCAGAGAAGGAGATGATTCCCTTTTCTCTTAAACTGGATTTTCAGTGCACTCATAATATGGCCGAGTATGAAGCTTTGATACAAGGTCTGAAAATTCTACAGGACTTCAATGTCAAAAGAGTGCATGCTTATGGCGATTCTTTGTTAATCGTCAATCAAGTTCTGGCCGAATGGCAAGTGAAAGATCAGAAATTACTTCCTTACCAGAAGATTGTCTCAGCTCTTGCCAACAAATTCGAAGAATTCCAACTTTTTCATATCAAGAGAGATTTCAATCAAGTTGCAGACAGTTTAGCTAATCTGGGATCCATCATGTCTTTCAGGAGTGGAGAATCTTGTCACTCATTTGAAATTGGCAGACTTGATCAACCCGCTTTCGTCCCAGTAGAGCAGATAAACCAGGCTGAGCAGAAGAAGAAGCCTTGGTATCATGATATCAAGAATTTCATTAAAACTGGCGAATTTCCTCCAGAATTATCAAAGAGAGAGCAGCGAGCAATTCAACGCATGTCTGTTCGATATTTTATTCTTGCCGACGTCCTTTATCGTCGTGGATTCAGTTCTGAGTATTCCAGATGTTTGGACGAAGAAGAAGCCAAAGAAGTTGTGCAAGAAGCACATGAAGGCATTTGCGGTGGTCATGTTGGCTATCAGACTCTCGTCAAACAAATCATCCGAGCAGGATATTATTGGAGAACTATGCAACAAGATTGCTATCATTTTGTGAAGAAGTGCGTTCAATGTCAGATGCATGCGCCTTCCATACATGCGCCAGCGACATACTTGCAATCTGTCGTCTCGCCATGGCCATTTTCCATGTGGGCTTTTGATATTGTAGGCCCCATCACTCCTTCAGCCTCCAATGGTCATAAATATTTTCTGGCCACAACAAAATATTTTACTAAATGGGTAGAAGCAGTCACTCTACGCACAATAGAAGGTCGACACGTGGTTTCTTTCATCCATAAGAATATCCTTTGCCGTTTCGGTATACCGCATGATATTGTGTCGGATAATGGCAGTCATTTCAAGAATGAGAGAATGAGGACATTCTGCTCAAAGTTCAAAATTCATCATCATTTTTCCGCTCCTTATTATCCTCAAGGGAATGGTCAGGCAGAGGCCACCAACAAGATTCCGATTCGAATCCTGGAGCGAACTTTAGAAACGGGCTGTGACTGGCATGAAAAGATTCATGATGCATTATGGGCATACAGAACCACCATTCGAACTCCAACGAATGTTACTCCGTCAGAACTTGTCTACGAAACTGAAGTAGTACTGCCTCTATATGTTCAGAAACCTGCTCTGAAATTTGCATCACTTCTAGAATTACCTCTTGATTAGTATCAGCAACAGCGACTGGTACAACTTGATTTGCTCGATGAAAGAAGGCTCAGAGCAGCAGAGCATGCTCAATCCTATCGCCAGAGGATAGCCCGACAATATGCAAAATCTGTCATTGAGAGAAAATTTCGGGTCAATGATCTAGTGCTCAGATCAACAGCTTATCTCAGGCACCGCCCGGGTGGCAAATGGGCGCCAAATTGGGAAGGTCCTTATGTTGTCAAAGAGGCACTACCTCGCAATTCATATCGGCTCATCAATGCTGATGGAATAGAATTACCAGATCCCATCAATGCTCGACATTTGAAAAAATTCTATACTTGAACAATTCCCTATTCTTTGTAATTCTTCCAAATTTTCTTCAATAATAATCAAAATTCTTTTTCCCAGTTACACTGGGGCATTTTAAAATTTTGTTTTTATCTACAAATATCCTGTATGCAGGCAGGATAAACAAATCTCTCATTTCACGCACTTGTGCATTCATGTGCATCAATTTGCATTCATTTGCATACAATCGCATTAATAACGATCTGGTCAGTATTGAGATTTCAACTATCAATCCCATCACAATTCCTAACGATTCAAGATTGAAAGACAATCACCAGAACTGAACCAAAATCCAGTATCTAAACTGGTACATTTTTAAACCGGTATGCATACCGGTATCTTTTCAAAATCGAGCACTCGTGTTAGTGTTCCACTGAACGGTCATGTCAGTCGACCTCTTGAGTTCAGTCCTCGTGTTGATCACTCATCAAATTCCAATTTCCAATTATCAATTTCCAAATTTCCAATTTCCAATTATCAATTTCCAAATTTCCAATTTCCAATTTCCAATTTCCAATTTCCAATTATCAATTTCCAAATTTCCAATTTCCAATTTCCAATTTCCAATTTCCAATTATCAATTTCCATGTTTCCAATTTCCAATTTTCAATTATCAATTTCCAAATTTCCAATTTCCAATTTCCAATTTCCAATTTCCAAATTTCCAATTTCCAATTTCCAATTTCCAATTTCCAATTTCCAATTTCCAATTTCCAATTTCCAATTTCCAATTTCCAATTTCCAATTTCCAATTTCCAATTTCCAATTTCCAATTTCCAATTATCAATTTCCAAATTTCCAATTATCAATTTCCAAATTTCCAATTTCAAATTTTCAATTTCAAATTTCAAATATCAAATTTCAAAATTTCAATTTCCAAATTTCGACCTTTTGGTCACCCAATACCCAATTCCAAAAATTTTTTTTCTTGCGAGAGATCCTTTTTATAGGGAGAGTTCGAGGGAGCTCGCTCTTTTCGCATGCTATCCAATTCGTTCACTTAGTCCCTTTTCAGGGAGAGTTTGAAGGGACTCGTGTCTTTGTGAACCGTTTGCAAAACAAAATTCCAAATTTCACACAAGGAACCCTTTTTATAGGGAGAGACTCGACGGATACTTGCTTTCCTTGTGGCCCCATAATTTCATACTAGGCCATTTCATCATGAAGGACCCTCTTTTCAGGGAGAGTGTGATGAACTCGTTCCTTCATGACCAATTTACCAACCTCACCAATTTCGGCCCCCTTTCTATAAGAGAAGCCTAATGTTAGGAAGTTTTGACGAAAGCTTAATTTCTCTTAGAAAGTTCATTTTGCAAACACCTCCTCTTCAGGGAAGAGAGGAGTAATTCCCAATTCTAATTTCTGAATCTTCTCCTTTGGGGAAAGGAGAAGAGAATTTTTGTCATGGATGTGTTGCGTTGTGCTTCAAATGCTTGCTTTCACAAAAGGATTTCAAGAAAATTTTGCCAATTTGTCATTAAATATTTGTTGATTTCAAAAATCTTTATTGCACATAATTATTACTTCAGAATACCTCCACTATTACTTCCGAAAGGGCAATGCTTTCACGAAAAAGGATTCAAAGTTCAAAATCTTTTTATTGGCCAACCAAAAGGATGAAGAATAAATCCGTGATATGGCCAGCAAAGAGAATTCAATGTTGCTGCAAAGCCATGAGTGATTGATATTGATCGCAGTCAATGGCACATTTTTAAAGACCATTCTTGAAAAATAAAGCAGTCGAAATATTCTGGGTGATACAGAAAAATCCACTCAATTTTCATATCTCCTCAATCACCTAAACTGCAATTAAATATCTGCAAAAGGGATCTCTCAATTGTCGTCAAGATGAAGGCGAATTAAACGAGTCGACCCCCGGGGCCAAAGAAGATTTGGATCATCTCCAAGATGACGGAGTTTGTGACGGATCCTTCCAGAGAAAGTTCAGATCACCGTCGAGATGAAGGCGAGTGTGATGAGCCTACCGACAAACCCTAAAAGATATTTGATTCCAGCTATCATCAAGAGATTCCCAACCAATGAGCCAATAATCGTCAAGATAATCCCTGAGAGAAAAGAAGGATCGGAACATCTCTAAGATGAAGGAGTTTGTGACGTACCCTTCCCAAAAGGAGAGAAAAGTCAGGACATCTCCAAAATGAAGGATGATGTAATTCCCGAAAAATCCAAGAGAGCTTCAATTCTGTCAAAAAGAGTGCAGAAAGATCATCATGAGAAAAGAATCCCAGGATATAAGACTGCCGAATCTATCAAGAATCTTCTTTAATTTTGTGAAATTCTTTTATCAATATTCTTTCACCAATAGCTCTCGCAATATCAAGAATATTTTCTTTCTCGTCCATATCAAGGAAATTGATAGCTTCCTTGAAAGAAAGTCAATTGCAAGCAATTTGAATTCGAATCTTGATTCTACGGAGTTAAGCCCAGTCGGAGGTAATACTTCAGGTAGAAAAGAGAGAATACTTTCAAAACAATGTGCATCACTTTCAATTATTTTGAATCAACAATAATTTTCAATATTTTGACAATATTTTCTAGCTATTCTGGCGTGAGGCGAGAGCTTGAGGTTCATCTTTGGCGCATCTTGACACCATCCCTTTTTTAGGACTTGATTACGGGAGTTTTCAAGATTCCTTCCCTTCTTTGGTATAATCTGAGGGCACGGGCTCTCAGATTCGCACACTTCCCTGTGTCCCCACTGTCCCACCATAGACAGTACAATTTCGGCTTGAGGTTAAGCCACCAATTCCAACAAAAGGCAATTTCAAAAGTTAATTAGTCTCAGCAATGAGGCGCCCAAAATCAAATCCCTTTTTAAACTTTAGGGACTCCAATTTCCTTCCTTTTGCAAAACCCCTATCGGATTCATTGTGCGGAAATCCGAAGGTTCCATCACGGTCTCTTTTTTTTTAGGGTTTCGTCCATTTTCTGCCCAATCAGGTTAAGGGTACAAACCTGAGCCTCACGTGATGAGGTATTTCATTTCCCAATCAGGTTAAAGGTTAAGCCTGAGCTTCGTTCCATACGAGGTATTTCCCGTCCCATCCAGGTTAAGGGCAAAACCTGAATCTCATTTCTTTTGAAATAAAATTTTCAAATTATTTTCCATTTCATATCTACCATCATCACTTGAACTAATTCTTTCATACCCAGTCAAATTTATCTAACTGGGGCATTTTTATGATCCAAATTTGGTGTGTTTTCTTTGCCACTAAGCTCGGCTTCTAACCGGCTTAGCAGCAAAGAGGGGCATCTGTAAACACCCCAAATTTTCACCCTCATCCAGTGTTTGTCCATTTCATGTGTCATTGCATATCATTGCATGTATTCTGCATATCATTCCATCGCATTGCATAGCATTTCATGTCATTGCATTTCATTTTCGAGATCCAGCACTCCTATTTCAAAACATTCAATCCAGATTTGAATTTTAAAGCTTTTATTTCAAAATTAATTTCAAAACCTGGGTTTTTATTCAATACTCTGTCATTTTCCAACCCTAGGACTTTATATTTCGAAATATTTTCTCAAGAAAACAATCTGGATTCATTTCAAATTCAAATTTTAATCGATTTCAATTCACAGATGAGACCCATTGAGGTGGTGTCGCTTCTGAATTCCTCTATTCATCAAATTTCTTAATTTTTTGAAAGTTTCAGTCCGATCAGGACTCTATCTCAGAGTCCTAACCCGGTCAGAAGTCTGTTTTGAAATCTGTTTTACTTCCATTTTCAGTCTTTTTCGATTATTGTCAAAATTTAGGTCATTTTACAGAGTCCAGTTAGTTCAGGACTCTATTTTAGAGTTCGGTCGAGTTAGGAGTCTAACCCTAACTGTGTTTTCTGACTTATTTCATCATTTCTTGATAAAATCTTTCAAAAATTTTTACATTTGAATTCTAAAATTTAAAATCTCAGAGTCCTAAGAGTTCAGGACTCTAACTCGGAGTTCCAGTTCGCTTGAGACCCTATTTTCAGAAATCTTGAAGTTCAAATATCGATTTTAACCCCTTTTCAAAACCATTTTCAGTGTTTATTTCAAAATTCTTCAAAACTCGATGTGGGCCCACTCAGTTGGCACCATATCCAGAGGAATTCTAACTCAGTTAGAACCTTATGCCATTTCAAAAATTCTAGTTTTAAGATTGCTTTTGAAAAATCCTTTTGAAAACTCCTTCAATTTCAAGTTTTAAAATCGCTTTTTGAAAAAAACTCAAGTAGGGCCCACTCGGGGTGGTGCCATATTCGAGTCAGTCAGGGCTAGACTAGGGTTAGTTGATGTCTTGGTTAGTGTTAGAGGCTTAGAAGAGTCAAAACCATTTTAAAAAACTCATTTTTGAAAGTTAGTTTTTAAAACTAGTGTTTTTAAAGGTTTTTAAAGGTTTTTAAAGGTGTTTTAAAAAGCCAAATGTAGAAAATGCCAAGTGGCATTACATTTGGGGATTTTTTAGGAAAGTCTAGGGGTTAATTAGGCACTAGTTTAGATAATTTAGGCTAGGGGTAGTTAGGTCTTTTCACCCAAAAATCGCCCCCCCTTTAGAAGAGTCCAATTTTTTTAAAACATTTGATTTTTAACCTAAAATTTTTTTTATAAATAGAAGGCCATATGGGGTCGATTTTTCCAACTGGCTCTCCTTAGGATTCTTGGAGCTTCTCTCTCCTCTCCAGCCCTTCCTCCATTGCAGCCACCTCAAGGTAATTATTTTGTTTAATTTTTAGCTTTTATTTCATGTTTTTAATAGTTTTAAATCAATTTTAGCCATTAATACATCCTATTTCATGGATTCAACCATGGTTTCACCTCAAGAACCATCAAGAATCAGCAAGAACAATCCAAGAAGGTGATCTAACCCTATTTTTATTGATTTACAGGGATTTTAATCCATTAGAATTGATTTTAATATGATTCTTTACATTATTAACCAATAAAATGCATGATTTACCCTTTTAATGAGTTAAATCTATGTTTTAAAGGTGATATCAAATTCCAGCCATTGATTCCCTGTTTTTATTTTATTTTCATGGTTTATTCATGTTTGTTTTACGTTATATAGCATAGAAATAATTTTTATTTACTGTTTTATAGTTTATTTTATGGATTTACATTAGTTAATGCATGGTTTTTCAAGTTTCTTAAATTTCTGTGTGTTTTAGGTTTAGAACAGTAAAGATAATGTTATTTCGGATTGAAGTACTCATTGTTTATTTCTGATTTTTTTATATGTGATGCATGCATGAGTTATTGAGTTACTGTAGAAAAATCAGAGGTTTTGGATCTCGGGAACCCTATCAAAAAAATCAGACATCAAATCGGGTTTTTAAAGCTTTAAAATCGTGATTAAAATCAAGAAGGTAACTTGCTGTGATGATATTTCTCTCATCTTATATCCGATTTTAGATCTGTAAAGTGATATGGATTTACATTGAGTAGATCTGTCTTCTGTGAAAGTTTAGGATTTTTTTATCACTGTTTAGTATTTTTCCTCTTTCAGAGAATCTGTTTTTAAATTTAAAACTTGTTAGGGTTTACCAAAACCCTAATCAGACTTGTGTTAGTCATAAATCCCAAACCACAGATCCGATTCATGATATGTAAAAAGTGAGTATTATTATTTTTCTGTCTACGGTTCACCACTAAAATTTCAGAGATTTTTGTTTAAGATTGCTATTTATGTCTGTATTTTCAATCTGAAGTAGCCATTTTAATCCCTGTTAAAAGTGATATATTTTAGCTCAGATTGCCGGAAGGGTTTCTCCCTAACCGGAGATGCTTTTTCCAATATGTAATTTGGGAAATCTCTGTTTTTCTTCTTAGTTAGTCTCTGTAAAATTTCATGGATTTTCATGGAGATTTGACCCCTGGTTCAGGTCTTGGACTGAGACTGGTTGGTGAATTAGGTCAAAAATAGCATATTTTTAGGGTTTAATGCAATTTTAGGATTAATTCAATGTCAAAAAATTATTTTTTATAATTCCAATTCGACATTAGGGTTATAACAAGTGCAGGTACCAATTTTGAGGATTTTTGGAATCTGATTGATGGCTGAATTAAGCAAATTGCAAAACCAGGTTCCTGAAAGATCCAAAAACACTGCTAAAATCACAGTTTTTGTGATATTATTGGATTTTCGTGCATAAGCATATATTTTTAGGGTTTAATCATGTTCATAATTATATTAGGATGCTTTAGATTTAATTTGATGCTCATTTGATTTCATTTAGTGCATAAAACCTAAGTTTTTACCAAAATCTATTTCAGAAAACCCTAATTTCAAGGCCATAGTCTTGCTATCGGGGGCAATTTGGTCATTTGACCTCAATCTCGAAATCCCTAACCCTAATTTTCATATTTTTAATCATGTCATATCATACTTGGTTTGATTTATTTTCATTTGAATTTTCAAAACTTGCATTTTATCCAAATATCTTTCTAAAAAACCCTAATTTCAAGGCCATAGTCTTGTTATTAGGGGTATTTTGGTCATTTGGACCCCAATTTCGAAATTTCATATCTTATCTTCCTTATTTATTCCATTTTATTTCATACTTTATCATTTTTATTTAAGGGAATCAAGGAAAAGGCTTATATCTAGCAAAATTCAGTAATTTCTAGATATTACTGGATAAATCTAGAAAAGCCAACATATTTTCATTAACCAAGTTTTCTAGTTTTTCAGGTACATTGAAGACTTTATTTTTCATGTATTTAAATTTCAATAGTGATGTAATTTGTAATTAAACTTTGGAATAAGAATTTACATTTTCTGCTTAGCTTAGGTTGCATTGCATATAGTTTGTAATTTCAATGTGTGATGGATGATGATTCATGCATATTCAAACTCACCATGGTCTACACGAATGGCACATACACTAGCTTTTATGAAGTTTATAAACTTGGTGGAATTCGTATTTATGGCCATAGTCAGAATATGAAGGATATCTAAATTTATGATCTTCACATTAGCCACATTCAGCCTACACTCTTAGGCTAACTTCAAAATGCACTGCATTTTTCAAAAGTACAAAAAAGTATTTCTCAAATTTTCAAATTCATATTCATTCATTTCATGCATTTGCCAATTCCAATCTCAATTCAAAGAAGTTCATTTTCTCAAAATCTCCTAAGTCTTATAGCAAAATCGATTTTCCCAAAAGCATTGAATTTCAAAGAATATTTCAAGTGTTTCTCAAGTTCATAAACTCAATTTTCCAAAGTTATGCAGTCAATTTCAAAGTTTGAAGTTAGAATTTTTCTAAGTCTTATTCAAAAAAATATGGATTTGCCAATGATATTTCAAATATTTTCCAAGTTCCAAATTCAAATTTTCTAAGTTAGAATTTCAATTTCAAAGTTTGAATTCAGAGAAACCAAGTTTCTCAGAATCGATTTTCACCAAATGTCAAGGATTCCTCAAAATCCATTTTTATTTCTCTCAGAAGTACATTTCAAATCCCAATTCACGATTTTCCAAGATTTACATTTTCTAAATATTTCAATCATTCAAAGCAAACATCATGTTTTCAAATGTGCATTTTCTGAAAATTCATAGCACATGCCTGATTCTATGTGCATTTAGAAATTAGAATATGATTTAGACAAGTTGAATAGAGTAGAGCATAAGATTGATCCTTGGTTCAATTACCCCTGTTAAAGGTGGCAGGAACGGTTGAACCTCGTACCGACAGGCGAGTCCCATTCTTCGGAATTTTCTCGCATTTTAAAAACGGAGGCGAGTTATTTTTAAAATCTTTTTCAAAGGT
Source organism: Nuphar pumila (assembly GCF_984573655.1). Classification (NCBI taxonomy): domain Eukaryota; kingdom Viridiplantae; phylum Streptophyta; class Magnoliopsida; order Nymphaeales; family Nymphaeaceae; genus Nuphar; species Nuphar pumila. Next base: position 54,666,359 of record NC_143255.1, read on the forward strand.
CAGTTTGACTCGCAAAAGTTAAAAATTTTGCGATGATAACAGGTTTGGCGACCGTGATGGGACCTGTCTTTCCCTGATCAATTTAATGCTCTACTTAGTTCAAATTGTCAAAATCGATTTCCATGGAATGTCAGCTTTGCTTTATGATATCATGTGAACCTAGGAGCCTAGGCTTGAACCCAGCTGACATGGAATGCATGTAGACTAGGTATGGTTTGGTAGGACCATATTGAGGAGAATTATTCATGCTCACAAAGACTTAAGTCTAATACAACACTCCTCAATTTAGGAATTGTATGAAAACAATGCTTGCTTCTTCAAATATTTCAAAAATCTATCTCTTTAGGACTTAGAGCCTTCTATTTGCTTGCATGTGCTCATGTTTTCAAAAAATCACCCCCACCTATATTGTCCCGGTCTTCACGTTGCTGGGCTCTCTTCCAGAACCATAGTTCGGGACAGAGCCTCACAACTGGGCCACTTATTTGGGTGAAAACCCCCTTGCCACGTACCAAGGGCCATAGTCCAACGTATATCGGCAGGTGCTCAAGGATGTTGGAAAACTTGAACCTAGAACCAGAGAAATTGATTTTATGCCAAGTACATCGAGCCTTGGCTTGAGTATATAGGCATAACTAGATTGGATACAGTTGATCTAAACCTTAGAGTTAGGATTAAGGTCCCACAGCCATTTCAAAATTTATGCATCTAGAGTCAGCTTTTAGGGAATGCTGTTTGTGCATGCAGAATTTGATTGAATGTGTTATTTCCTTTTTATTTTCCATATTTTCCCCAATTTTCTAAAATACTGGACGATTTTCTCAAAATTCCTCAATCTATGTCCATGTACTGTCCATGTTTTAAACCTTGGACGATTTTCCAAATACTTCATTTTCCATTTATTTCTTCATATTTCATCAAACCCTGGACGATTTTCCAAATTTCCCTTAATTTCCTTCAAAACTCCAGGTGATTTCCCATCTTTCCTGTCTTCTGGATCTCGAATTTCCTACTTTATTTTTATCCTGCCTGCATTTCCCTCAAATTTCCTGTATTTTCCCAAGTCTTAGTCCAATTTTCCATGTTTTTCACTCTGATGGCATCCAGTCAGCTTGATTCAGTCTTTCGTGAGGGTCACATCTCCTACGAGGTGCGACAAAGTCTTCCCGAGCATCGAGTCCTCAGCACCGGATCCTTCTTTCCTCGGTGGTACTATTTATGGTTCAAGAATTTCTCTCGTATGTTTCCAGACCACTTGGACGATTGTAGGTTAGAACTGGCGTCCGCGGTGGGAAAGCAGACAGTCAACGGCAACTTGATCCATGCACTAGCAGAGCGGTGGAATCCGAGCACTTCTACCTTCTGGTTCCCATGGGGCGAGATGACGGTGCTGATAGATGAATTTTCAGAGATTATGGGATTGCCCGAGCCAGCCGGTCAGCCTGGAGATCCATTGGAGAAACAGTTTCTGATTAATGTTAAGGGTCTGGACCCTAAGGATGCCTTAGCTCGCATGACAAGACGCAAGTCTTGGCCTCTGATTGAAGAAGATGAAAATGAATATGTGGACCTGCTCGAAATCTACAGACAACATGGGACATTTGCAGAAGTCAGCTCGTTGTCCAGGACAGCTCGAGAAAGAATTCAGCATGCGATGGTTTTGTGCACGGTGGGATTAGCTTTCTTTCCCGACGAACGAAATTACATAGATATCAGAATAGTTCAGCTTCTAAGGAGATGGGGAAGTCGACAGACCAGCCGCCTCTCGATAGCCATGTCCGCACTCGCCTTTCTATACCGAGGGTTGACTCGTTTCGCACTCGGAGAGTCGATCCTAGTCGAAGGGTGCACCTACGCCTTGCAGTCTTGGTTCCTCCGACATGTGCCCGCCCGAGCCAGTTCATTCAGATACAATGGAGAGAAGCTTTTTCCAGTTGCGCGATACCGGTTCCTGATCGACAACCTTCAGGAGGAAGAAGTCGTATGGGATTACTTTGATCGTCAGGAATCACCTCCCAGATATACTTATGCATATGGCAAGCGATTCAGGCTACTTGGTCCCTTTTTCTGCGCATACTATCATCCAGAGCGGTGCGTCAGGCAGTTCTCTCAGAGGCAGAAGTGCGTAGAGATTCGTCCACTATCAGGGGTTCTGCCAGAATTCGATCTCATATCAGATCAGTGGTCCGGAGCATACCATTCTGCCAGGCATGGCTGGGATTCCTTTGTCAGTCTTACTATTTTTCCTAGTCCTTGTGTATCTTCTGATTATCCGGAGTGGTGGAAAATTGTCTGTCCCCCTCCCCTCTGTCAAGTGTATTATTGATAAAATCATGTTTTTCCCCTCAATAAAATTCCTTTATTTTACACTTCACTTTGGTTTGACGACCTCGCCTAGGTAACAAGGCATATTTCCAGTTGTTTATTTTGCAAAGAATAGCAGCGCAATTGTCGTAACTCCAACGACGACTCAATCCCTAGTGATGGGATATTATTTCAATTGTCTACCAAAATTCTCAATAAATATTTTCCTCCAACCAAACTTCCTTCAGAAGCCTAACCATCAGTTCTACCTTGCAGAGAGCATCAACAATATCCAAGAGAACATTTGTGATACCCGATGGTTCATACAAGATCCGAAAAGAAAACCTCATCAATCGAAGGTGTGGCATACTCGATCGCTTCGGAAGAAGAGATGGACTCCCCCCGATCAGCTAAAAATCAGGGACAGCAGGTTGAGGATGATATTGATTATCAAATGTACGTCATGTTCAAGAAAATGATGACCAAGATGCTGGCAGAGCAAGCTGAGGCCAGTACTGAGCAAATTCAGACCAAACAGAAAGATAAGGGTCATACCGTCAAGAATATCAGCAAAAAGCAGAGTCGTCACGAGGAAATGTCTGATGAATCAGAATCAGCTGACGATGCTGACAAGGAATGTGAAAATAAACATGAATTCAAAAGGTCAACTCAGGGCCAGGGGTTGGCTTACAAATCCAAAAATCAGTCTGTTGATGACCCTACTCAGTCACAGCTAAAAGACATGATGAAAATGGTCAAAGATCTGCAGGCCAGCGACAAGGGCAAGAAAGTCTTCACCAGCGAAGACTTCTATGATGGTTTAGATGGGGACGACAATCTGGATAATCTCCCTAGAAAATTTATCAAGTTTGATGGTTCTGGCGACCCTAAGGCTCACCTCGCCATGTTTTTCGCTGAATGTTCACGATTCAAGCGTGACAATCGGGCACTCTTCCTTTGCTTCCCTCGCAGTCTGGAGGGAATGGCAGCTAAGTGGTACTCGGAGCACATCAACCCCATAGAGCTGAAAGAATTTGATAAGGTGGTGAATATGTTCATTGAGCGCTTTATGTTCAATGTTGAGGCGCTCCCGACCCTCAGCCACCTCTGTGGCCTGAAACAGAGAGAAAATGAAAAGGCCCGAGATTTTATCCACCGCTGGAGGTCAGCTTGTAATAAGATGAGAGACCCCATATCAGAAGGGTATGCTTTGTCCTTGATTCTAAGCAATTTCTTGCAGCCTCTAAAAGTCCTCATCTCCACCGCACCATCCAGAACCTTTATAGAGTTAACAGAGCGAGCCGAATGGCTCGAATTGAGTATGGAGAATGGTTTCTACGAAGGTTTCACTTTCACCAAGAACAGCGGCCAGAACGAGTCAAAGAAGAAGACTCACTTCACTAATTCTGTCAGTAATAATAAATGGAATCATCGCAAGGGGCAGAATAGAGACTTCTGTTATGGGGCAGGAGGTTCAAACAAGAATGACCAGAAAGGAAAGTTGATCCCGCAATTCAACAAGCCGCTTCAGCTGGAGCAGGGACCAAAACCCCGAGAGAAAGTGAAGCACGAAGGATAGAGCTATGAGAGGAAGTTCACTCCATTTGATCAATCACTCGAGACTGTGCTCGAGTACCTGTTGACCAAGGAGATGGTCAAATTGCCCAGGCTGGTCGATCCTTCCGCTCCTATGTGAAAATTCAAAGACCAATTCTGCAAATTTCATCGAACAGTGGGGCACAATACCGAGAATTGCTTTGTTCTCAAGAACATAGTTCAAGATCTTATTGACAAGAATCTTCTGATAGAAGGTGTCGAAGATGAGAATATAGAAATTCTGAAATAACCATTTCCTCCTTATAATACAGCGGTCATCTCTGAAGGAATGCACTAAGGGCATTTGCTTGTCTTTTCATTTCCATTCTTTTATTTCCACATTCGGGATGATATCCCATTTCATTTTCATCATTGTCATTTTGATTAATTCTATCTTTCAATAAAGTTGCCAGTTTCCTTTGTCTATCTTGGTGCCATTTGTCTCTTTACTCCTCAATATTAAATCTTCACAAAATTGAAATCATTTTGCTCTTTTATCTTTCCAATTATTTTTAATAAAAGCAATTTATTTCATGATGAGCAATTTCCCTAAATCAATTTATCCTCTAATTTTCAGAATGTCTTCCCGATCTATCAAGAAGCTCGTCTTTAATCCAAAAGCTTGTTCGAAATCAACAATAATTCATCAGGTCAGAATAAAAATAGAATATAGTCAGACTGCAAAGCAGTCAAAAGAATCCGCAGAGTTCGATTCAGCTCTTCAAGAACTGCCAGAATTTGCATCGGTTCAGAAGCAAGATGAGCCATCAACCTTAGTTCAAGATCCGACTGAGGATATCAATATCGGATCAGAAGACGATCCTAGAATCCTCAAGATTGGCAGTGGTTTGAGTCCAGGAGAGAAAGAAAGGCTCACTAATTTCCTCAAGCAGCATGAAGAAGTATTCGCATGGACTTATGAGGATATGCCAGGTTTAGATCCAAAATTGGTGGAACATCGCCTCGTTCTGAAGCCTGAGGCGAAACCAGTCAAGCAGAAGTTGAGAAAAATGGATCCTCGAATCGAGCAACAGGTCAAGGAAGGACTTGAGGATCTGCTTAAAGCAGGATTCATCCGAGCAATTGATTACCCGGATTGGTTGGCGAATATTGTAGCAGTTCCTAAGAAGAATGGTAAAGTACGAATCTGTATCGACTTCCGTGATCTCAATAAAGCCACCCCGAAGGATGACTATCCGCTCCCAAACATTGATCTCCTAGTCGATAGCACAGCCGGACATGCTATGTTCTCCTATATGGACGGATACTCCGGATATAATCAAATCAAGTTGGCCGCTCGCGACCAATCCAAAACATCCTTTACCACGCCATGGGGCACTTTCTGTTACACGGTTATGCCTTTTGGGCTCAAGAATGCTGGAGCCACTTATCAGCGCGCTATGGCCGTTATATTCCATGATCAGATGCATATGTCGACGATATTCTGGTGAAATCCAAAGAAGAGGAAGATCACATCGAAGCTCTTAATCAAGTTTTCAAGCGACTCATTCTTTACAAGCTAAGACTCAATCCACAAAAATGTGTCTTTGGAGTTGAATCAGGCAAGTTGCTAGGCTTCTTGGTCAGCAAGAAGGGGATAGAAATGGATCCCGCTAAGGCCAATACTATCATTGGCATGCCGCCCCCGACTAATCTCAAAGAATTGCGTAGCCTTCAAGGACGCATGCAATCAATTCGGCGATTCATTTCTAATTTGGCCATGAGATGTGAGCCTTTCAATCATTTGCTCAGAAAAGGAGTGAGGTTCGAATGGGGACCAGAGTGTCAGCAGTCGTTCGAACGCATCAAGAAATATCTTCTCAATCCTCCTGTTTTAAAGCCACCAGAATTAGGGAAACCCTTATTGCTATATATTTCAGTTAATCAAGTTGCTTGCGGCGGATTCTTGGCACAATACGAAGAAGGCAGCATGATAGAACATGCCATTTACTATGTGAGCAAGACCTTTATTGATTATGAGAAGAAATACTCTCAGATAGAGAAGACATGCCTAGCTCTGGTATGAATGTGTCAGAAATTGCGACATTATCTATTGGCGTCTGAAGTCAAGATTCTATCTAAATTAAATCCTCTCAAGTACGTTCTTGAACAACCATTTCTCAGCGGACGAATCGCCAAATGGCAAGTCCTATTAATGCAATACGACTTGGAATATGTCTCTCATCAATCTATCAAAGGCCAAGCAATTGCAGACCAATTAGTAGATTTTCCTCTAGCAGAGGATGTTAAAGCTGAGGATGATTTCCCCGATGAGCGGCTCTGCAATATTCAACAATCCCCAATTTGGAATTTATTCTTCGACGGTTCCAAGAATATGGCAGGCATAGGAATCAGAATTCTGCTAATTACACCAGAGAAGGAGATGATTCCCTTTTCTCTTAAACTGGATTTTCAGTGCACTCATAATATGGCCGAGTATGAAGCTTTGATACAAGGTCTGAAAATTCTACAGGACTTCAATGTCAAAAGAGTGCATGCTTATGGCGATTCTTTGTTAATCGTCAATCAAGTTCTGGCCGAATGGCAAGTGAAAGATCAGAAATTACTTCCTTACCAGAAGATTGTCTCAGCTCTTGCCAACAAATTCGAAGAATTCCAACTTTTTCATATCAAGAGAGATTTCAATCAAGTTGCAGACAGTTTAGCTAATCTGGGATCCATCATGTCTTTCAGGAGTGGAGAATCTTGTCGCTCATTTGAAATTGGCAGACTTGATCAACCCGCTTTCGTCCCAGTAGAGCAGATAAACCAGGCTGAGCAGAAGAAGAAGCCTTGGTATCATGATATCAAGAATTTCATTAAAACTGGCGAATTTCCTCCAGAATTATCAAAGAGAGAGCAGCGAGCAATTCAACGCATGTCTGTTCGATATTTTATTCTTGCCGACGTCCTTTATCGTCGTGGATTCAGTTCTGAGTATTCCAGATGTTTGGACGAAGAGGAAGCCAAAGAAGTTGTGCAAGAAGCACATGAAGGCATTTGCGGTGGTCATGTTGGCTATCAGACTCTCGTCAAACAAATCATCCGAGCAGGATATTATTGGAGAACTATGCAACAAGATTGCTATCGTTTTGTGAAGAAGTGCGTTCAATGTCAGATGCATGCGCCTTCCATACATGCGCCAGCGACATACTTGCAATCTGTCGTCTCGCCATGGCCATTTTCCATGTGGGCTTTTGATATTGTAGGCCCCATCACTCCTTCAGCCTCCAATGGTCATAAATATTTTCTGGCCACAACAAAATATTTTACTAAATGGGTAGAAGCAGTCACTCTACGCACAATAGAAGGTCGACACGTGGTTTCTTTCATCCATAAGAATATCCTTTGCCGTTTCGGTATACCGCATGATATTGTGTCGGATAATGGCAGTCATTTCAAGAATGAGAGAATGAGGACATTCTGCTCAAAGTTCAAAATTCATCATCATTTTTCCGCTCCTTATTATCCTCAAGGGAATGGTCAGGCAGAGGCCACCAACAAGATTCTGATTCGAATCCTGGAGCGAACTTTAGAAACGGGCTGTGACTGGCATGAAAAGATTCATGATGCATTATGGGCATACAGAACCACCATTCGAACTCCAACGAATGTTACTCCGTCAGAACTTGTCTACGAAACTGAAGTAGTACTGCCTCTATATGTTCAGAAACCTGCTCTGAAATTTGCATCACTTCTAGAATTACCTCTTGATTAGTATCAGCAACAGCGACTGGTACAACTTGATTTGCTCGATGAAAGAAGGCTCAGAGCAGCAGAGCATGCTCAATCCTATCGCCAGAGGATAGCCCGACAATATGCAAAATCTGTCATTGAGAGAAAATTTCGGGTCAATGATCTAGTGCTCAGATCAACAGCTTATCTCAGGCACCGCCCGGGTGGCAAATGGGTGGCAAATTGGGAAGGTCCTTATGTTGTCAAAGAGGCACTACCTCGCAATTCATATCGGCTCATCAATGCTGATGGAATAGAATTACCAGATCCCATCAATGCTCGACATTTGAAAAAATTCTATACTTGAACAATTCCCTATTCTTTGTAATTCTTCCAAATTTTCTTCAATAATAATCAAAATTCTTTTTCCCAGTTACACTGGGGCATTTTAAAATTTTGTTTTTATCTACAAATATCCTGTATGCAGGCAGGATAAACAAATCTCTCATTTCACGCACTTGTGCATCAATTTGCATTCATTTGCATACAATCGCATTAATAACGATCTGGTCAGTATTGAGATTTCAACTATCAATCCCATCACAATTCCTAACGATTCAAGATTGAAAGACAATCACCAGAACTGAACCAAAATCCAGTATCTAAACTGGTACATTTTTAAACCGGTATGCATACCGGTATCTTTTCAAAATCGAGCACTCGTGTTAGTGTTCCACTGAACGGTCATGTCAGTCGACCTCTTGAGTTCAGTCCTCGTGTTGATCACTCATCAAATTCCAATTTCCAATTATCAATTTCCAAATTTCCAATTTCCAATTATCAATTTCCAAATTTCCAATTTCCAATTTCCAATTTCCAATTTCCAATTATCAATTTCCAAATTTCCAATTTCCAATTTCCAATTTCCAATTTCCAATTATCAATTTCCATGTTTCCAATTTCCAATTTTCAATTATCAATTTCCAAATTTCCAATTTCCAATTTCCAATTTCCAATTTCCAAATTTCCAATTTCCAATTTCCAATTTCCAATTTCCAATTTCCAATTTCCAATTTCCAATTTCCAATTTCCAATTTCCAATTTCCAATTTCCAATTTCCAATTTCCAATTTCCAATTTCCAATTATCAATTTCCAAATTTCCAATTTCCAATTATCAATTTCCAAATTTCCAATTTCCAATTTTCAATTTCAAATTTCAAATTTCAAATATCAAATTTCAAAATTTCAATTTCCAAATTTCGACCTTTTGGTCACCCAATACCCAATTCCAAAAATTTTTTTTCTTACGAGAGATCCTTTTTATAGGGAGAGTTCGAGGGAGCTCGCTCTTTTCGCATGCTATCCAATTCGTTCACTTAGTCCCTTTTCAGGGAGAGTTTGAAGGGACTCGTGTCTTTGTGAACCGTTTGCAAAACAAAATTCCAAATTTCACACAAGGAACCCTTTTTATAGGGAGAGACTCGACGGATACTTGCTTTCCTTGTGGCCCCATAATTTCATACTAGGCCATTTCATCATGAAGGACCCTCTTTTCAGGGAGAGTGTGATGAACTCGTTCCTTCATGACCAATTTACCAACCTCACCAATTTCGGCCCCCTTTCTATAAGAGAAGCCTAATGTTAGGAAGTTTTGACGAAAGCTTAATTTCTCTTAGAAAGTTCATTTTGCAAACACCTCCTCTTCAGGGAAGAGAGGAGTAATTCCCAATTCTAATTTCTGAATCTTCTCCTTTGGGGAAAGGAGAAGAGAATTTTTGTCATGGATGTGTTGCGTTGTGCTTCAAATGCTTGCTTTCACAAAAGGATTTCAAGAAAATTTTGCCAATTTGTCATTAAATATTTGTTGATTTCAAAAATCTTTATTGCACAAAATTATTACTTCAGAATACCTCCACTATTACTTCCGAAAGGGCAATGCTTTCACGAAAAAGGATTCAAAGTTCAAAATCTTTTTATTGGCCAACCAAAAGGATGAAGAATAAATCCGTGATATGGCCAGCAAAGAGAATTCAATGTTGCTGCAAAGCCATGAGTGATTGATATTGATCGCAGTCAATGGCACATTTTTAAAGACCATTCTTGAAAAATAAAGCAGTCGAAATATTCTGGGTGATACAGAAAAATCCACTCAATTTTCATATCTCCTCAATCACCTAAACTGCAATTAAATATCTGCAAAAGGGATCTCTCAATTGTCGTCAAGATGAAGGCGAATTAAACGAGTCGACCCCCGGGGCCAAAGAAGATTTGGATCATCTCCAAGATGACGGAGTTTGTGACGGATCCTTCCAGAGAAAGTTCAGATCACCGTCGAGATGAAGGCGAGTGTGATGAGCCTACCGACAAACCCTAAAAGATATTTGATTCCAGCTATCATCAAGAGATTCCCAACCAATGAGCCAATAATCGTCAAGATAATCCCTGAGAGAAAAGAAGGATCGGAACATCTCTAAGATGAAGGAGTTTGTGACGTACCCTTCCCAAAAGGAGAGAAAAGTCAGGACATCTCCAAAATGAAGGATGATGTAATTCCCGAAAAATCCAAGAGAGCTTCAATTCTGTCAAAAAGAGTGCAGAAAGATCATCATGAGAAAAGAATCCCAGGATATAAGACTGCCGAATCTATCAAGAATCTTCTTTAATTTTGTGAAATTCTTTTATCAATATTCTTTCACCAATAGCTCTCGCAATATCAAGAATATTTTCTTTCTCGTCCATATCAAGGAAATTGATAGCTTCCTTGAAAGAAAGTCAATTGCAAGCAATTTGAATTCGAATCTTGATTCTACGGAGTTAAGCCCAGTCGGAGGTAATACTTCAGGTAGAAAAGAGAGAATACTTTCAAAACAATGTGCATCACTTTCAATTATTTTGAATCAACAATAATTTTCAATATTTTGACAATATTTTCTAGCTATCCTGGCGTGAGGCGAGAGCTTGAGGTTCATCTTTGGCGCATCCTGACACCATCCCTTTTTTAGGACTTGATTACGGGAGTTTTCAAGATTCCTTCCCTTCTTTGGTATAATCTGAGGGCACGGGCTCTCAGATTCGCACACTTCCCTGTGTCCCCACTGTCCCACCATAGACAGTACAATTTCGGCTTGAGGTTAAGCCACCAATTCCAACAAAAGGCAATTTCAAAAGTTAATTAGTCTCAGCAATGAGGCGCCCAAAATCAAATCCCTTTTTAAACTTTAGGGACTCCAATTTCCTTCCTTTTGCAAAACCCCTATCGGATTCATTGTGCGGAAATCCGAAGGTTCCATCACGGTCTCTTTTTTTTTAGGGTTTCGTCCATTTTCTGCCCAATCAGGTTAAGGGTACAAACCTGAGCCTCACGTGATGAGGTATTTCATTTCCCAATCAGGTTAAAGGTTAAGCCTGAGCTTCGTTCCATACGAGGTATTTCCCGTCCCATCCAGGTTAAGGGCAAAACCTGAATCTCATTTCTTTTGAAATAAAATTTTCAAATTATTTTCCATTTCATATCTACCATCATCACTTGAACTAATTCTTTCATACCCAGTCAAATTTATCTAACTGGGGCATTTTTATGATCCAAATTTGGTGTGTTTTCTTTGCCACTAAGCTCGGCTTCTAACCGGCTTAGCAGCAAAGAGGGGCATCTGTAAACACCCCAAATTTTCACCCTCATCCAGTGTTTGTCCATTTCATGTGTCATTGCATATCATTGCATGTATTCTGCATATCATTCCATCGCATTGCATAGCATTGCATGTCATTGCATTTCATTTTCGAGATCCAGCACTCCTATTTCAAAACATTCAATCCAGATTTGAATTTTAAAGCTTTTATTTCAAAATCAATTTCAAAACCTGGGTTTTTATTCAATACTCTGTCATTTTCCAACCCTAGGACTTTATATTTCGAAATATTTTCTCAAGAAAACAATCTGGATTCATTTCAAATTCAAATTTTAATCGATTTCAATTCACAGATGAGACCCATTGAGGTGGTGTCGCTTCTGAATTCCTCTATTCATCAAATTTCTTAATTTTTTGAAAGTTTCAGTCCGATCAGGACTCTATCTCAGAGTCCTAACCCGGTCAGAAGTCTGTTTTGAAATCTGTTTTACTTCCATTTTCAGTCTTTTTCGATTATTGTCAAAATTTAGGTCATTTTACAGAGTCCAGTTAGTTCAGGACTCTATTTTAGAGTTCGGTCGAGTTAGGAGTCTAACCCTAACTGTGTTTTCTGACTTATTTCATCATTTCTTGATAAAATCTTTCAAAAATTTTTACATTTGAATTCTAAAATTTAAAATCTCAGAGTCCTAAGAGTTCAGGACTCTAACTCGGAGTTCCAGTTCGCTTGAGACCCTATTTTCAGAAATCTTGAAGTTCAAATATCGATTTTAACCCCTTTTCAAAACCATTTTCAGTGTTTATTTCAAAATTCTTCAAAACTCGATGTGGGCCCACTCAGTTGGCACCATATCCAGAGGAATTCTAACTCAGTTAGAACCTTATGCCATTTCAAAAATTCTAGTTTTAAGATTGCTTTTGAAAAATCCTTTTGAAAACTCCTTCAATTTCAAGTTTTAAAATCGCTTTTTGAAAAAAACTCAAGTAGGGCCCACTCGGGGTGGTGCCATATTCGAGTCAGTCAGGGCTAGACTAGGGTTAGTTGATGTCTTGGTTAGTGTTAGAGGCTTAGAAGAGTCAAAACCATTTTAAAAAACTCATTTTTGAAAGTTAGTTTTTAAAACTAGTGTTTTTAAAGGTTTTTAAAGGTTTTTAAAGGTGTTTTAAAAAGCCAAATGTAGAAAATGCCAAGTGGCATTACATTTGGGGATTTTTTAGGAAAGTCTAGGGGTTAATTAGGCACTAGTTTAGATAATTTAGGCTAGGGGTAGTTAGGTCTTTTCACCCAAAAATCGCCCCCCCTTTAGAAGAGTCCAATTTTTTTAAAACATTTGATTTTTAACCTAAAATTTTTTTTATAAATAGAAGGCCATATGGGGTCGATTTTTCCAACTGGCTCTCCTTAGGATTCTTGGAGCTTCTCTCTCCTCTCCAGCCCTTTCTCCATTGCAGCCACCTCAAGGTAATTATTTTGTTTAATTTTTAGCTTTTATTTCATGTTTTTAATAGTTTTAAATCAATTTTAGCCATTAATACATCCTATTTCATGGATTCAACCATGGTTTCACCTCAAGAACCATCAAGAATCAGCAAGAACAATCCAAGAAGGTGATCTAACCCTATTTTTATTGATTTACAGGGATTTTAATCCATTAGAATTGATTTTAATATGATTCTTTACATTATTAACCAATAAAATGCATGATTTACCCTTTTAATGAGTTAAATCTATGTTTTAAAGGTGATATCAAATTCCAGCCATTGATTCCCTGTTTTTATTTTATTTTCATGGTTTATTCATGTTTGTTTTACGTTATATAGTCTAGAAATAATTTTTATTTACTGTTTTATAGTTTATTTTATGGATTTACATTAGTTAATGCATGGTTTTTCAAGTTTCTTAAATTTCTGTGTGTTTTAGGTTTAGAACAGTAAAGATAATGTTATTTCGGATTGAAGTACTCATTGTTTATTTCTGATTTTTTTATATGTGATGCATGCATGAGTTATTGAGTTACTGTAGAAAAATCAGAGGTTTTGGATCTCGGGAACCCTATCAAAAAAATCAGACATCAAATCGGGTTTTTAAAGCTTTAAAATCGTGATTAAAATCAAGAAGGTAACTTGCTGTGATGATATTTCTCTCATCTTATATCCGATTTTAGATCTGTAAAGTGATATGGATTTACATTGAGTAGATCTGTCTTCTGTGAAAGTTTAGGATTTTTTTATCACTGTTTAGTATTTTTCCTCTTTCAGAGAATCTGTTTTTAAATTTAAAACTTGTTAGGGTTTACCAAAACCCTAATCAGACTTGTGTTAGTCATAAATCCCAAACCACAGATCCGATTCATGATATGTAAAAAGTGAGTATTATTATTTTTCTGTCTACGGTTCACCACTAAAATTTCAGAGATTTTTGTTTAAGATTGCTATTTATGTCTGTATTTTCAATCTGAAGTAGCCATTTTAATCCCTGTTAAAAGTGATATATTTTAGCTCAGATTGCCGGAAGGGTTTCTCCCTAACCGGAGATGCTTTTTCCGATATGTAATTTGGGAAATCTCTGTTTTTCTTCTTAGTTAGTCTCTGTAAAATTTCATGGATTTTCATGGAGATTTGACCCCTGGTTCAGGTCTTGGACTGAGACTGGTTGGTGAATTAGGTCAAAAATAGCATATTTTTAGGGTTTAATGCAATTTTAGGATTAATTCAATGTCAAAAAATTATTTTTTATAATTCCAATTCGACATTAGGGTTATAACAAGTGCAGGTACCAATTTTGAGGATTTTTGGAATCTGATTGATGGCTGAATTAAGCAAATTGCAAAACCAGGTTCCTGAAAGATCCAAAAACACTGCTAAAATCACAGTTTTTGTGATATTATTGGATTTTCGTGCATAAGCATATATTTTTAGGGTTTAATCATGTTCATAATTATATTAGGATGCTTTAGATTTAATTTGATGCTCATTTGATTTCATTTAGTGCATAAAACCTAAGTTTTTACCAAAATCTATTTCAGAAAACCCTAATTTCAAGGCCATAGTCTTGCTATCGGGGGCAATTTGGTCATTTGACCTCAATCTCGAAATCCCTAACCCTAATTTTCATATTTTTAATCATGTCATATCATACTTGGTTTGATTTATTTTCATTTGAATTTTCAAAACTTGCATTTTATCCAAATATCTTTCTAAAAAACCCTAATTTCAAGGCCATAGTCTTGTTATTAGGGGTATTTTGGTCATTTGGACCCCAATTTCGAAATTTCATATCTTATCTTCCTTATTTATTCCATTTTATTTCATACTTTATCATTTTTATTTAAGGGAATCAAGGAAAAGGCTTATATCTAGCAAAATTCAGTAATTTCTAGATATTACTGGATAAATCTAGAAAAGCCAACATATTTTCATTAACCAAGTTTTCTAGTTTTTCAGGTACATTGAAGACTTTATTTTTCATGTATTTAAATTTCAATAGTGATGTAATTTGTAATTAAACTTTGGAATAAGAATTTACATTTCCTGCTTAGCTTAGGTTGCATTGCATATAGTTTGTAATTTCAATGTGTGATGGATGATGATTCATGCATATTCAAACTCACCATGGTCTACACGAATGGCACATACACTAGCTTTTATGAAGTTTATAAACTTGGTGGAATTCGTATTTATGGCCATAGTCAGAATATGAAGGATATCTAAATTTATGATCTTCACATTAGCCACATTCAGCCTACACTCTTAGGCTAACTTCAAAATGCACTGCATTTTTCAAAAGTACAAAAAAGTATTTCTCAAATTCTCAAATTCATATTCATTCATTTCATGCATTTGCCAATTCCAATCTCAATTCAAAGAAGTTCATTTTCTCAAAATCTCCTAAGTCTTATAGCAAAATCGATTTTCCCAAAAGCATTGAATTTCAAAGAATATTTCAAGTGTTTCTCAAGTTCATAAACTCAATTTTCCAAAGTTATGCAGTCAATTTCAAAGTTTGAAGTTAGAATTTTTCTAAGTCTTATTCAAAAGAATATGGATTTGCCAATGATATTTCAAATATTTTCCAAGTTCCAAATTCAAATTTTCTAAGTTAGAATTTCAATTTCAAAGTTTGAATTCAGAGAAACCAAGTTTCTCAGAATCGATTTTCACCAAATGTCAAGGATTCCTCAAAATCGATTTTTATTTCTCTCAGAAGTACATTTCAAATCCCAATTCACGATTTTCCAAGATTTACATTTTCTAAATATTTCAATCATTCAAAGCAAACATCATGTTTTCAAATGTGCATTTTCTGAAAATTCATAGCACATGCCTGATTCTATGTGCATTTGGAAATTAGAATATGATTTAGACAAGTTGAATAGAGTAGAGCATAAGATTGATCCTTGGTTCAATTACCCCTGTTAAAGGTGGCAGGAACGGTTGAACCTCGTACCGACAGGCGAGTCCCATTCTTCGGAATTTTCCCGCATTTTAAAAACGGAGGCGAGTTATTTTCAAAATCTTTTTCAAAGGTCAGTTTGACTCGCAAAAGTTAAAAATTTTGCGATGATAACAGGTGTATAAAGTGCAAGTGATGAACTGATATGCTATGTAAGTAATGTGCAAAGGTGTTGTGTTAGTTCGAGAGATATGCTATGGGAGATTAAGTGAGGTGATATGATAGCTCAAATGGCATGCTGTGAGCTTAATCAATGCCATGCTAATGCTAAATATGCTTAGATACAGGTATGCAACTAAAGGATGACTAGCTATGCTGGAGAAAGTGGGTGTTGTTGATATACAGATGCAACTATACTGTTGATATGTAAAGTGCAGAGATGTTGTTGATGTGCAAATACATAGCAAATCAAGGATCTAACTTCAAGTAAAATGCCCATGCATTTTGCAGTGGAAAAATTCAGTGGCTGAATCAATGACTCAGCACATCCAAATGCTTTTACAGCAAATCAAGATCATCTTAGCAGATCAGGGGATTCCCCTTTCGGCAAAAGCAGATTGATGAACCATTTAGCAACAAATCGGTTGGCAGCGAGTTGGTTGCACTCAGCGAACCATCCTCTGCAAACCACCTACTTCTATGACTGGTAGCAAGTGAGAATACAGGTGATGCTAGAGTAGATTTGCTACAGGATAGATGAAAAAAAATGAATTAAAAAGTGAAGAGGCATGAACACAGAGAAGTGTAAAACAACAAATGGGCTGCCCTGATAAACACGGGATATGTGTTATCAAGCAATCATGTCATAGAAAAATTAATGCGAATGCCTATGAAAACCTAAGATGCTGTGATAAAATATTGGTATAAGATGCATTGATTCCTCATATGCAAAAAATGCCCCTTCATCTCGATACTGACCATCCTCTTGCCTTAATAGAGTCTCCAAGAGCATTGGAACCAGAATTGGAAGAGCCTGTTTAATGGAGTAAAAGCATGAGGTGTTTAGATCATCGTTAATATAGCCTCCAGATCCCTCTAGTATATCAATCTCATCATCGCAAATAGCACTCCAAAACTCAATAGCTCATAGTGCAACTGGCTCATCATCTTCCTTAATAGCCTTAGCTGTGATGGTAAACAATTCTTTCACGTAAGTTGCAAGCCTAGCATAATAGGCTGATGAGATCGAAACCAAGCACTCAAATGCAGTCAAACAAGTCCTTGTGTTCGATGATGTAATTGCCTCACATACAACCCTCATGATATAGTCCCTTTCAACATCATTGTTGAAATTGCTCTAAGCGAAGACTATAGCATTATGTAAAGTCTGAGTAGCATATAGCCTCACATCATCGTTTCTTTCAGTAGCCTCATCCCTTGAACAATCGGCAGTAAGAATAGAACTCACTTGATCTTGTGATAGAACATCTACAGATATTCCTTCACACAGGCAACCCTGGGTTTCAACGATAGATTGCTTAACACGATCAGGCCCCGCAACCTGTGGCAGATTTCCAGAATAGCCTATCCAAATATGCAGGAGATGATCTTGTGCACAGGATGCAGTGAAGATGGGGAGAGGTTGAGAACAAGACAAAATGAAGTGAAAGGGGTATGTGAATCGTGGGATGCTAATGCAGGATGAAGAAACGATGATAAAACAGGAGATACACAGATGATTCAAAAGAACATGAGACACATATCCAAAGTGGTGTGTAATTCTATATGGAGGCTGTGTGAAGGTACACACACGAATGATAACCGAAAATGCCATGAACAATATGGATGCAGACTGGAATCAAGATGAACACAGGAAATCGAGACACAACAGACAATCAAGATCAACAAAAAATCAAAACAAAGCAGGAGATCGAAAATCAAAAGATAATCAAAATGCAAATAGAAAATCGAAAACCAAAAGAGAAATAAAAAATGCAAGCCGATTATCAAAATGGAACAAGAAATCATATGCAAACAGGAAATTGAAATAAGGAAAAGGAAATCAAAATAAAACAAGATATGGATTGGAATTGCAATGCACAGGATGATGGTGCTGAATCAAAAGGCAAAATATAAACAATAAAATCAAGCACATGATGTATACCCTGATGAATGTAAAATAGAGATGATCAGACTAATGGATGATGCATTTCTGTAGTAAATGTAGCTCAAAATTTCACAGTGAAATCAACATGGATTAAGATTTCACTATGAAATCAAATGCAGTGGATCAAATCCATGAACAAAATGTATCATGGAAAGGATCATCATTCTATTGCAAAATGCAAATCGATTTTGCTATAGACAAATCAATATTGCATATTATGCTTTAACAAACATCGGTGCTATGAAAATTCAAAGAGAAAGAAGAAACAAGAAATAATTTAGCAAAGCAAAAGGGAAAAGAGATGGTCCTTACCGTGCACCGGTAGAGGCTGAGAGGAGAGGGATGCTTCCTTTGGATACTACTGCTACAAAACTCAACTTCTTCATAAGGTAAGAGAAGAAAATAGAGAAAGGGGAAAAGAGAAGGGGAAGAAGAAGAAGAGGAAAGGAAGAGAGGAAGGAGAAGAGGGATCGAGAGGTGGATGGTTGAGAAACGGATGGGAAATGGTCGACCCTTGCGGCTTTTTATATAACAGGAAGCCGTTAGGATTTTTTCAAAAGGAGTCCCTTACAGTTTAAGAAAAATTCAGAAAGAAGGTCTTTTAACAAAAGTTTTCAGGAAAGAGGGTAGAGCCCCTTTCTGGAATTTATGCTTCTGAATGAAAAAAACCTACAAATGTGAGGGAAGGGATCCAAATAAAGTTTTTGAAAGGCTTTTGTAAAACATTTGTTTTGAAATTCGAGGTTTTTATAAAAGAGGGTTTTTGAAATAATCAGAATTAATTTTTAAGAATTGAGTTTCAAAACGGATCTGGATTTGAGATTTTTAGTAAACATTCGAGTTTGGATCTCGAATTGAGGGAAAGAGAAGAGTGGATCCAAATGGATACTGGATTTAGATGAAATTCCTGAGTCATTCTGTATTTTTAGATTTTGAATTAAAAACATGAGAATCGGGCTCATAATTGGATTTGGATATTTAATCTGGATCCGAGATTAAGTCAGATGTAGGAAAATGAAATTGGATTTCGGATCTTCAACCAATGAATCCTAGAAGTGAATGGAAATTCACACAATTGTCTTTCTGAATAACTTAGAAGGTGAGTGCTAGGGGCAAAAAGGGATTTTTTGAAAAATTTGGGGTGTTTACAAATGCCCCTCTTTGTTGCTAAGCCGGTTGAAAGCCGAGCTTAGTGGCAAAGAAAACATGCCAAATTTTAAAACAAAAAAATGCCCCAGTCAGAAAATCTGAACTGGGTGTGAAGGAATCACTTTGTGAAAAATGATTCTCAGTTTTAGCACCTTATCCTGAGTGGCTTTAAGAATGACGAAATCCTTGAAAATGAAATAATTGGATAAAAAGAAATGAGAAAATCGTGAAGGGACTTTTGGATGAATATCCCCAAAATTGTGACAAAGAGATTTTGATGAAGTCTCATGGCTGAGACAAAAATAAGCTTTTTGGAAAGATTCAGGTTTAGCCCTTGACCTGAATGAGACAAAAATATGAAATGAAATTCAGGTTTAACACTTACCTAAATGGGGAAGAAATACATGAAAACCATGATGGAATATTTTTGAAAAATACCTCGTGAGGAGAGTTTCAGGTACAATTCTTACCTGAATGGATATGAAAAATATGGATTCCTCATCAGGATGGGGAAAGTCATGATAGGACTAGAAGAAATAACTCATCAGAACGAGGCTCAGGTTTAACCCTTACCTGAACGGGAAGGAAACACCTCGAAAAAATGAGGTTCAAGTTTAGCCCTTAACCTAAAAGGGGAATAGAGAATATGGATTCCTCGTGAGAATGGGGAAACCATAATGGGACTTCCGGATCTTGCACAAAGGATCCAAAAGGGTTTGCAAAAAGGCAAGGAAAGTGAGACAACAGGAGGCAACTTGAAAGATGAATAAGGCAATTCTTTTGAAGAAGTATAAGGTGAAAATTTATCTGTGTGAATAAATGAATAAGGCAACCCTCTTAAAAAGGAGTAAGGCGTTTCTTTTGATAGTGTAAAGGATGAATAAGGCGATCTAGAGGAGCAAAGCGATTCTTTCGACAATGCGAAAGACGAATAAGGTGATCCAAAAGAGCAGGGCGATTCTTTCGACAATGCAAAAGATGAATAAGGCAATCTAGAGGAGCAGAGCGATTCTTTCGACGACACGAAAGATGAATAAGGCGATCCAAAGGAGCAGGGCGATTCTTTCGACAACGCGAAAGATAAATAAGGTGATCCAAAGGAGCAGAGCGATTCTTTCAACAATACAAAAGACGAATAAGGTGATCCAAAGGAGCAGGGCGATTCTTTCGGCAATGCGAAAGACGAATAAGGCGATCCAAAGGAGCAGGGTGATTCTTTCTATAATGTGAAAGACAAATAAGGCGATCAAGAGGAGCAAGGCAATTTTTTTGACAACGCGAAAGATGAATAAGGTGATCCAAAGGAGCAGGGTGATTCTTTCAATAATGCAAAAGACGAATAAGGCGATCCAAAGGAGCAGGGCGATTCTTTCGACAACGCGAAAGATGAATAAGGTGATCCAAAAGAACAGGGCAATTTTTTCGACAATGCGAAAGATAAATAAGGTGATCCAAAGGAGCAGGGCGATTCTTTCGACAATGCGAAAGATGAATAAGGCGATCCAAAGAAGCAGGGCGATTATTTCGACAATGCGAAAGACAAATAAGGCGATCCATAGGAGCAGGGCGATTCTTTTGACAATGTGAAAGACGAATAAGGCGATCCAAAGGAGCAGGGCGATTCTTTCGACAATGTGAAAGACGAATAAGGTGATACAGAGGAGTAGGGTGATTTTTTCAACAATGCGAAAGATGAATAAGGCGATCAAGAGGAGCAGGGCGATTCTTTTGATAATGCAAAAGACGAAAAGGCAACACCAGGATATATCAAAGTGGACATCAAGTTTTTATTTCATATTAGGAAAGCCAGAAAATATTGCTAAAATGATAAAAATTGTAATTGATTCAAGGTAATTGAAAGTAAGCACATTTGTTTGAAAGATATTTCCTCTTCTACCTAAAGTATTACCTCCAACTGGGCTAACTTCGTAGAATCCAGAATCAAGGTCAAATTATTGTTCTTGGGTTTCTTTAAGGAAGCTATCCATTTCCTTGATATGAGAAGAAAGGAAATTTGTTCTCAACATCATAAACGCAATTGGGTGGAAAGGATATTGATAAAAGAATTTCACATGAATAAAGACGATTCTTGACAGTTTTGGCAGCTTGATATCTAGGATTTACCCATGATGATCTTTTTGTACTCTTTTTGAGACATAGAATGTGAGCTTTCTTGGGGTTTGACAAGAATTTCATCGCATTAACCTTCAACTTGGAGATGCTCTGATTTTCTCTAGAAGGATACATTACAAACTCCCTCAACTTGAAGATAATCTGAGTCTTCATTGGTCTCGAGAATAAGATTGATAATATTGTATCTTTGATTGAAAATCTCTTTTGATGATAGCATTGACCAAATATCATTTAGGGATTGGCGGGTGGTTCATTACATCAGTCTTCAACTTGACGATAGTTTGAACTTTCCCTAGAAGGACACATCACATTCTCCTTTAACTTGGAGCTGATCTGAGTCTTCTTTGGCCCCGGGGGTCTGACTCATCCATCAGTCTTCAACTTGATGATGATTGAGAGATCCCTTTTGCAGATAGATAGTTGCAACTTGATAATTAAAGAGATATTAAAATTGAGTGGATTCCTTTTTCTTTATCACCCAGGATATTTTCGCTGCCTTATTACCACAAGAATGATCTTTAAAAATGTGTCATAGCTGCAATCAATATCAATCACTTATGGCTTTTTGATATCATTGAATTCTCCTTGCTAATCATATCAAGAATTTTTCTTCATCCTTTTCATTGACCAACAGGAAATCTGAATTTTGAGTCTTTCTTCACAAAAGCTTCACTCTTTTGGAAAGAATACTAAAAGAATTTTGAGGTAATTCTTTATGCAATAAAAGCTTGAGATCAACAATTTTTTTTTATGACAAATTGGTAAAATATTCTTGAAATCCTTGATGGTGGAAATTGCTTAACATTGAGTTGACACATCCATGGGATTCTGGAGAAAAGTCCAAAATGAAGCTGAACTCCGAAGGTATATCCAATACGAAATTGAAATTCTGAATGTAAGTTTGTAAACACCCCAAATTTTCCAAGTCCATTCTAGACATCTTTATTTCACAAATGTCATTCCTCTGCAGGGCGATATCGAGTCTCATCCCTAGGTCTACCCCAGTCTAAAGATCAGTTTTACCCCCTTTCAACCAATAAAATTATCATTTTACCCCTAGGTCACCTTTAGACTTTTTTGTCAATTAGGTTTAACCAAACTTATCTCAAGATCAAAAAGGTTAGAATGTCTGTCATTTCTAACTCTTCTGAGCTCACGATGAGCAAATCCTGATTATTTCTGACCATTTCAGCTAATTTAGCTCATTTCAGGCGAAATAAGCTCATTTTAGCTCAAATCTTAATCAAATTGTCCTTGAGTCAGTTAAATCTAGTAGATCCCATCCCAATGAGACTGATCTAAGTTCATCAGGAGTTCGAGTAGCTCAGTTTCAGTTTAAAATCACTTTTTCACACTCGGACCTTCGTTTCAGCTTATTTGAGCTCATTTTAGCTTGTTTGAGCTGGATACAGTCCATATCAAGCTGACTTCAGCTGGTTGAGCTAGTGATTTAGCTCTGAAATTAGTTTATTTAAGTATAATTGGCTTCTGATTCAGTTTATTTTGAGCCAGTCCAGCTCAAATTAGTTCAGACTAGTTTAATACTGTGTTTTTGCCCCTATAGGGTGAAGATCCAAAAAAATAAAATTATCTGAAATATTGTTTCCAATAATTTCTAAATTGGGACAAACCCCAAATTCGGACTCGGGTCCATTCCTTCACCTAATATTTCATCAATATCCGAGATCTGATCCATTTCAATTCGGATATTTGATCCAATGCTGGATCTCGTGTCTAATTTCTCCCGAGACCTGGATTTTTCATTTGATTCATTCAGAAATCCATATCCAAAGTCCAATTTCATTCTTTGAGCCCAGAATATCTCATCAGATATCCAGGATCCAATTAAACCATTTCAGATCAATTTCAGTCCGAATCCACCTTCTGATCCGTTCAAAAGTTTAAATTCAATCAAATTTATGAACTCAAATTCATTTAACATCTGAGATGGAATTTTACTTCCTAATTTCTAATTCAAATCCAAGATCTAATTCCATTCTCAGAATTGGATCCAAGATCCAAAATCAAAATCCCAATTTTATTATGAATTTGGGCTTTTTCAATTTTCAATTCTTCAGAAATCCATACTCAAGGTTTGATTCCCATTTCGAATTGATTTCCTTCAAATCGAGATCCAGATCCAATCTTTTTCAAAACTTCAGATCCAGATCCCTTTTCAAAACCCAATTTTTATCCTAGTTTCAAAATCAATCTTTGGATTTCAAATCAAAATTCACCATTTTGCAAAAATCCTTCAAAAAAATTCTGGATCCAGTTCAAATTTCAATTCGGATTTCGAAATACCAAAATGGATTCAGATCCAGTTTTAAAATCCAATTTTTATTTAAAGACAATTGGGGATTTCATATTTAAAATCAAAATCCAATTTTTATCCCCAAATCCAAAAAAAAAACCTTTGAATTTCAAAATTCTTTTGAAAAATACCCTGGATCCAGTTCAAAATTCAGTTTGGATTTTGAATTGTCAAAATGGACCCAAATCCAATTTTTATTCAAAAATCAATTTGGAGATTTCAAACTCAAATTCAAAATCTAAATTTTATCCCTAATTTCAAAATAATCTTTGAAATTTCAGAAACCAAAATCGGTAGTTTTGCAAAAAAATTATAAATTTTAATCTGGATTCGATTTTGTCCAATTCAGATTTTATAAATCAAAATTTGAATTTTAAAGTTCAATTATTTCCAAAAAATCCCTTTTTTACTTTCATATTTCAATCCCTTTTTCTTAATTTTCAAAATAAAAAATAAAAAAATATTATTTTCGAAGATGGGCGTCGCTTGGCATTTTTAAAAAAACCAAAATAAAAATTGTTTTAGCAAACCTTTAAAAACCCTCTTGTCTTTAAAACCCCACATGAGCCTCACCCATAAGGTCAGGCCATGTGTCAAATTTTTCAAAAAAATGGTCATTCTACCCATTTAGAAAATTGAAAATGACTCACATGGGCACCCTTTTGCAGGAGGGTGCCACATGTCAACATTTTTCACAAAAGGGCATTCTTACCCATTTAACAAAATATAAATGCCCACATGGGCTTGGCACCACTCTTGCTGGAGATTTTTTAGTCCCATATATAAAGTTTTGCAAAATCCAACCCCATTCTCAAACTATAAATAGACCCCTTGGGGGTCTCTCTTCTCAACATGTAGAAGTTTGAGAAATTGCCAGAATCGAAGAAATTCTCTTGTTCTCTTCTCTTCTCCCTCAAGCATCCCTCCTCCTCTTTGGCTCCTCTCTTGGTGGATGAAGTAAAGAAGAAGAAGGAAACTCCTCCAGCCCAAGGTAGGCCATCTCTTTCCCTTTCTTTTGAGTTTTTTTCTTTTCTTTCTATTTTCTTTATTTTCTCAAAAATTGCCCCTTTCTTCCCTTCTTTCTTGCATTTTCTTTCAATTTTGTGTAATAGCAATGCAAAACTAGTTTAATTCTATGTAAATTTTCATTTTCTATGTTTTGATTCATTCAAATTTCTATTTACTTTATCCATTTTCATTTTAGCCTTTTAGAATTAGGATTTGATATTTAATAAATCAAATTCTACATTCTATGGGCAAAATCAATTTCAATTTATGCCTCAATGTTTTCAATTTCATTTTATATGCTTTTCTTTATGTTTTTATATCATTTTTATTATCATCAATGATCTAGAATGATAGATCTCACGTTTTGATCATTGGATCAATCCATTTTGAGATTTATTCCATTCAATGATGTTGAGATGATATTTTTAATTTTGGTCTATTTTTTCCTTCATCATTTAGTATATAATTAGGTCTTATTTTGATCTAATTTTTTTACTACATCATCATATATATGTTTTTGGTATCCACACCAAAAATCAAATCATTCTGATGTGTTTTGATTTGATCCCTCAAAAAAATCGGGATTCAGACCCTATAATTAGCCTCGTCCAGATGTTCTCTAAAATTTGATCAACTTGTTTGAGTGATTTCTCTCTAACAAGAGATGATTTTTTAAATTTGTAAAAAGGAAAATCTCCATCATTGCGTCTAGTTTATTTGTGTAAATTTTATCAATTTCTACGGTGTTTTGATATCTATTTTTGGCACTTTTGTGGTCTAATTTTTGCCCATTTTGTTTCAATGATTTCTCTCTAATGAGAGATCATTTTTTAGATATGTAAAAAGGATCATCTCCATATGCATGTCTAGTTTCTTCATGTAAATTTGTATCCATTTCTATGAAATATTTCTATTTCTTTTGCATTTTAATTTGAAACCTTGCATGTTTATAATTACAGACATTATTTCGACTTAAAACCAACTTATTGCATTCATATCTCCCTAACGAGAGAACATTTTTTAGATCTGTAAAAAGGAGCTTTCTCCTTATAACGTCTAGTTTATTCATATAATTTTTCATAAATTTTCATCTATTGTTCGGATAAAAAATCAGAAACCTGTTGAAATTTCTTTCACAGGCTTTTACAGATTTTTGATCAATTTCATCAGTTGAGATCTTCCTCATGGGAGATCATTTTCTAGATCTGTAAATTGAATATTTCTCATTTACATGTCTAGTTTATCTCTATAAATTTTCAAAAATTTCTAAAAAGTTTTCATATTGATTCTGATCAAAAGTCAGAATACTATCATTTTGATCTTTTAAGCATTTTTTGAGCTTCATTTCAACTTGTTTTGATGTGTCCTCTTTAATGAAAATTTATTTTTGAAATCCGTAAAAAAGTTTTCTTCCATTTTAGTTCTAGTTCATCCACACAAAATTTCATAATTTTTTAATATGTTTATGGATTTTTCTTTATTTTTTGAGGCATAAATAGGCAAATCTTGGATTTTTCTTCACTTTTTTAATAATTGAAGAAAATCCATAAATGCCTACATTTTATTTCTAACATGTTTGTTCATTTTGCAGGATTTTCTTTTCTTTTCTTTTCAATTATTGTAATTCATTCAAGTGTTGTAATAATACATTAATGAGAAAATTTACTTTATGCTTAGTTTAGAGTGAATGAGCTTAGTTTAATTTTATTCATTTTAATTTGTTGCATCTTTTTTTTATTTTATTTAAAAATACTATGAAAACATGAATGGCACGTGCACCATTTAATAAAAGATAAATAATGTTAAGTAAAGTTTGTATTCACGGCTATAGTCAGGATATGAATAATACTTAAAATTACTATTTTTTGTTAAAATACAATTCATTTTAAAAGATCATCATATTTCAAATACATTTTCTTCCTTTATTAGAATCTAAAATAAAGATTAAATCAAAGTATATTCGTAGCCATAGTCATAAATATATGAAAATTTAATCTTGTTTTAATTCTATAAAGGCACAAAAATTCATTTCATTCTTTATTGAAATTTAGATAAAGATTAAAATTAGAATTTGTTTGTCCATAGTCATGAATATATTAAAGTTTTAATCTTGTTTTAATTCTATTAAAGAATGAAGTTTGATTTTAATTCTAATTTCAAACAAATTCCTTTAATGCATTTCATCATTTAAGATAGAAATTGCATCATTTCTATTCTCCTTTTCTAAACATTTGAAATTTTCAAAGTATTTTTCATTTTTCCAAGCATTTTCCAAGTGGTTTTCAAAATTCCTTTCCAATTTATTATCAAAACATTTTCGATTTTATTCTAAGTCATTTTTCAAATCATTTTCAAAATATTTTCAAATTTATTCAAAGTATTTTTTTTTAATCTTTAGATTTTCTAAAATCCACCTTTTCAAAAATAACTTTAACTTTCAATTTCAAATTTCAAATTTCAAAATTCACAATTCAAAATTCAAATTTCAAATTTCAAGTTTCAAGTTTCAAATTTCAAATTTCAAATTTCAAATTCCAATTCCAAAATGCAATTTTCAAATTTCAATTCCATTGTCAATCTAAATCTTAATTTCCAATTCTCAAAATTCAAAATAATCTCAAGATTCCAATTTTTGTTTTTTATTTTTAACTTTCTATTTCTCAAATTCCAAATTTCAATTTTGAATTTCATTTCAATTCTTGATTCTTATTTCAAACTAAAATTCAAAATTCAGTTTGAATTTTCAATTCTAAATTCCAATTTCATTTCCAAAATTTCAATTTCAATTTCAATTTCAATTTCAATTTCAATTTCAATTTCAATTTCTAATTTTCAATTTGATTTTCAAACTGATTACATTTTTAATTTTAAATCTTTAATTTTAATTCAAGGTTCAATTTTAATTTCCAATTTCAATTCTAAATTCTGATTTTCAATTTCCATTTTTAAATTCCGAATTCAATTTCAAAAATTGATTTCTAAGCTCAATTATGATTTCAAGAATCAATTCCAATTTCAAAGTTAATTTCAATTTCAAACTTTGATTTCCATTCCAAAAGTCAATTCTGAATTCTATTCCAGAATCCAACTCAAATTCAATTTCAAATCAAAGTTCAAGTTCAATTTCATTCTGATTTTCAAACTTCAAATCATTCCAAGTTTGATTTTTGAATTCAATTCTCAATTCAGAAATCAAACTTAAAATTCAAATTTTGATCTTCTACTTTGAAATTGAATTTTATTTCCAAATCTAAATTGATTTTTGAACTTCAAAGTTATCTCTTAAAGGATACCTTCAAATCCATTTCAAAATCACTTGGAAGATTCAGATTTCTGAAAAATTATCAAAATCATACATATTTTTAAAACTCAAAATCATAGCACAAGCATGATTCAATGTGCATTTTAGGACTTAAAATAATTTCTTAGACAAATTTAGGCAAGTCAAAGTCATAAATTTGATCCTTGGTTTAATTACACCTGGTAAAGGCGCCAGGAACAGTTGAACCTCGTACCGACGAGCGAATCCCGTCTCCCCATTTTTCTCGCAAATTTTAAAATGGAGGCGAGTAATTTCAAAATATCTTTTTTAAAAGGTCAAGTGAGACCTTGCGAGAGTTTTTCTCTTTTCTCTTAAAAAGGAAGAAAAGGAAAATTTTTACAGTGATCACAGGATTGGCAACCGTGATGGGACCCGTCTTCGTCTGGTCGAATTAATGCCTTTGCCATTGCTTAAAGTTATCTAAATCATTATTCTACAAATGTCAGCTTTATTTTCATGCAAAACTTAGGAGCCTAGACTCTGACCCAGCTGACATGATGCATATATGCTTAAATATGGTTTGGTAGGACCAAATTGAGGAGATTTATTCATGCTCACTTAGACTTAGGTCTAATACAACCCTCCTCAATCTAGGGATTGAATGCAAACAATGTATGCAAGTCTGTGCTTCTTTATGATTTTTTAAAATTCTATTTCTTTAGGACTTTACATTAGAAACATCTGATTTCTTGCATATTGAGCATATTTTCAAAAAACATCCTCACCTATATTGTCCTGGTCTTCACGTTGCTAGGCTGTCTCATTGAACCATAGTTCGGGAAAGCGCCTCACAACTAGACCACTTATTTGGGTTAACACCCCCCTGCCACGTACTAAGGGCCATAGTTTAAAGTATATCAGCAGGCGCTCAAGGATGTTGGGAAAACCATTACCTTATAACCGGAGATATCTTGATTGGAATCAGATGATCTAAACCTTAGAGTTAGGATTAAGGTCCTACAAGCCTTTTTAAATACTGCATTTAGAGTCAGCTTTTAGGGAATGTTGTTTTGTACATAATTGCTTGTATAGTTTTTCTTTTTTGATGATATTATCTTATAATCCTCATTTACTTCACCTTTTTCAAACCTTAGATATTTATTTCAAAATTTCCCTCTATCCCTCAAAATCCAAGTGTATATCTCTCTTTTCAGAATAATTTTCTATATTTCTTTCAAATTTTTCCTCTATCCAGACGTATATTTTCCTTCTTTTGATATCTCTTTTATTTCTTCATCATAAATTTCAGAAAACCCTGAAAAATCCTTTTTTAAAACTCTCTTTAGATTTTCAAAACTCCAGGGGTATTTTCTTTTCTGTCTTCAATTTTTCTGATCCTGCCTGTAATTTTTCAAATTTCAAATCTTGCCATCTATTTTCAACTGTCTTCATATCTTCTAGTATATCTCCTAGATTTTATTCAAAATTTCCATTTTCTCATAAAATCTCTTTTGTCAAAGAGATATTCTCTCAAAATTGTCAACCTGATTCTCAAGTATCTCTTTTTCATCTCTTCTTCAGAAAATTCTTTCTATCTAAACCACCCCCTTTATTCTACAGAGGAAACATTGGCATTGCAATCTGGAAGGAGGACAGTACAACGGTACAGAAGAAATGGACTCTCCAAGATCAGCCAGAGGTCAGGATCAGACAGGCGGCGATGACGTTGATCCCACCATATACAATTTATTTCAAAAGATAATAATCAAGATGCAATCAGATCTAGCCAAGGCAGATTCAGGAAGGAAACCATCCAAGAAGAAAGCCAAGGGAAATCTCATGAGAGAACCTGTCAAAGTTACCAAGAAAAGGGTTCGACATGATAGTAGTTTAGAAGGGACAAATTCAGCAGAAGAAAACTCAGAAGAAGAGCAGTCTGCATTTTTCTAAAACCCCCTGTATCAACCCAAGAAAATTATTGAGGAGCCTAAGTCAGTGAGCAAGCCTAAGTTTCATATCCCGATAGAAGCTCTGATCCAGCTGCAATTGAAGGAGATGACTCGTATGGTCAAAGATTTGCAGGCTCAGGACAAAGGCAAGAGAGTCTACACCCGCGAAGATTTCTACGATGGCCTAGAAGGGGATGACAACTTGGAGGACCTTTCCCAAAAGTTTATTAAATTTGATGGAATCAGCAATCCCAAAGCCCATTTGGCCATGTTCTTTGCAGAATGCAACCGATTTAAAAGGGACAACAAGGCTTTATTCATATGCTTTCCACGCAGTCTGAAGGGAATAGCTGCAAAGTGGTATGCAGAGCATATCAATCCAATCGAGTTGCGAGACTTTGACAAAGTTGTCAATTTGTTCATCGAGCGGTTTCTTTTCAATATTAAAGCACTGTCAACCCTCAATCACCTGTACAATCTGAAACAGAATGTCAATGAAAAGGCCAGAGACTTCATTCATAGGTGGAGATCCACCTGCAACAAGATGAGGGATCCGATATCAGAAGGACATGCATTGTCAATGATCCTGAATAATTTCTCCCAACCTCTGAAGGGTCTGATCTCTACTTCCCCGGCGCGATCCTTTATCGAATTGATAGAACGAGCAGAATGGCTCGAAATGGGGTTAGAGAGTGGAGTGTATGAGAGCCTCACACTCTCAAAGAGCAATCCAGATACCAAGAAGAAGTCATACTTCACCTTCTCTGCAAATATCACCGACAACAATAATGGCAAAAACAAAAGGGGTGGCAGAAAAAATCACACTAGCAGCTCAGGAAACCCAAATCCCGACATAGATGAACACACAAGTCAAAAGGACAGAATAAACAAACAGAATGATAATCCTCTCTCCAACCTCCAACTAGAATTAAAACCACAAGGAAGACCAAAGCATGACAGTTGGGGATACGATCATGAATTTACCCCCTTAGAACAACCGCTCGAGCAAGTTCTTGAATATATGATAGCTAAGGGGATGATTAAACCTCCAAAGACGATTGATCCTCCTATGATCATGGGAAGATTCAAAGATCAGTTCTGTATGTTCCATCGAACAATGGGTCATGACACTGAACATTGCTTCATCTTCAAAAATATTGTTCAAGACTGCATTGACATAAACCTCCTCGTAGAAGAGGAAGAGGACAAACCAGCCGGCTCATCCACACCTTAAGAGCAACAATGCCAATGTTTTCCTTGCTTTCTTCTTTTTGTCTTCTTTCCTTGAAAGGACATCGTAGTCCTAGTTTCTTCTGCTTAGTTGGTCATCCTTTTGTAAATATTTCAAAACATCAATGAAATATCAATTTTCCTTTACTATACTGGGGCATCTTTTATTATAAAACTCTGCTTTCATTTTAAATATCCTATATGTAGATAGGATCAAGATTTCCCCATTCAGGGTAAGGGGCAATCTTAAAGCATTATTTTAACCATAACATCCTGTGGACATACGTGATTGAGAGAGTTTTCTACCATTAATTTTTGTCATCTCTTAAACATATTCATTCCTATTCAGTATAAGGGATAATCTTGAGATCATTCATAGAAGTAACACAATTCTCTATAATGGTTTACTCAAATTGTGAATATGTCTCAGCTTAGAATTTATACAAAAATATTATCACAATCATAAAAAATCCTCAATTTCAGCTTACAAAACAAAATCTTGCTTTCAAGTTGGTCGATCAAAATAAAATCTTGCTTTTGAACTGGTCTATCAAATCCTGCTTTCAAGCTGGTCGGTCAAATCAAAATCCTGCTTTCGAGCTGGTCGATCAAATCAAATCCTGCTTTTGAGCTGGTTGGTCAAATCAAATCATGTTTTTGAGCTGGTTGGTCAAATCAAATCCGGCTTTCGAGCTGGTCGATCAAATCAAATCCTGCTTTCAAGCTGGTAGGTCAAATCAAATCCTACTTTCGAGCTTGTCGGTTAAATCAAATCCTGCTTTTGAGCTTTTCGGTTAAATCAAATCCTGCTTTTGAGCTGGTCAGTCAAATCAAATCATGCTTTCGAGCTGGTTAGTCAAATCAAATCCTGCTTTCAAGCTGGTCAGTCAAATCAAATCCTGCTTTCGAGCTGGTCGGTCAAAACAAAAATCCTACTTTCGAGCTGATCGGTCAAATCAAATCTCGCTTTCGAGCTGGTCAGTCAAAACAAAATCCTGCTTTCGTGTTGGTCAGTCAAATCAAATCCTTCTTTTGAGCTAGTTGATCAAACAAAATCCTGCTTTCGAGATGGTCGGTCAAATCAAATCCTGCTTTCGAGCTGGTCAGTCAAATCAAATCCTGCTTTTGAGTTGGTCGGTCAAATCAGATCATGCTTTTAAGCTGGTCAGTCAAATCAAATCCTGCTTTCGAACTGGTCGATCAAATCAAATCCTGCTTTCAAACTGGTTGGTCAAATAAAATCATGCTTTTGAGCTGATCGGTCAAATCAAATCCTACTTTCGAGCTATTTGGTCAAATCAAATTCTGCTTTTGGGCTTGTCGATTAAATCAAATCCTGCTTTCGAGATGGTCGGTCAAATCAAATCCTACTTTCGAGCTGGTCGGTCAAATCAAATCCTGCTTTCGAGTTGGTTGGTCAAAACAAAAATCCTGCTTTCGAGCTGGTCGGTCAAATCAAATCTTGCTTTCGAGCTGGTCGGTCAAATCAAATCCTACTTTTGAGCTGGTCAATCAATCAAATCGTGCTTTCAAGTTGGTCGGTCAATCAAAATCCTGCTTTCAAGCTGGTCGGTCAAATCAAATTCTGCTTTCAAGCTGGCCGGTCAAATCAAATCCTGCTTTCGAGCTGGTCAGTCAAATCAAATCCTGCTTTTGAGCTGGTCGATCAAAACAAAATCCTACTTTGTGGCAGATTAACGAGAGAAACAAATCCGTCACTAAAATCCATAATATTTACAAAAATAACGACGGAGAACTTCCATCACCAAATCCGTCGCTAATTAGCGATGGCTTAGCGACGTCAGGTTTTTGTCTCATTTGGCGACAGAGGTTTTTCTGTCGCTACATAGCGACGACGTTAGCGACGGAAATATTCCATCGCTAACTAGTCATGTAAATTTGCGACAGAGTTGCGACGGAAGTAGGCCGTTGCCAAATCCATTGCTAACACTACAAAAAAATGCTAATTAGCGACAAAATTAGCGAGGGAATTTTCCCTCGCTAATTTCGTCGCAACTTTTCGATTTAAACCATCCCACCTAATGTGCGAAATTTTCCCTCTCCCTCGTTTGAAATTTAAACTGATGTGAGATTTAAACCGTTCCCAAACGAGCGTTCTTGTGAGCAATTTCCCTGCCTTCGTCCTGATCTTACCCTTCGGCGCCATCGGATCCCAGGCGTCGAGGAGGTCAAGCGACCACTGGCAATTTCGCAAGAGGAAGCTACCGATGTTCAATACGATCCAGTTCTTCTGATCTTAGATCATCTTGTTCCACCCGTGCATCACCAAATTGGAGTCCTTGTAGTGATCCCAGAGGAGCTCGAAGACCATGTCAGTAAACATGGCATCGTTGTCCATCCAGCAGAGGAATTCGACCTCCAGATGCGAGAGGAGGAGCTTCCGAATCAGCGGGAGCTTCACTCAAAAGTCGGCCATCTCGGCGTCGAGGAGGGCCATGTTGTAGAAGATCTTGATGTCATGGAGGCAGCAGTAATCGATTTTGTTCTTGATCAATTTCAGAAGGTAATGGTCGCCCATCGGGTTTTCGCATGCCTTCGACGATGAGCCGGTGACGAGGAGAACCCGAGGCTTGTCGGGGGAGACGAAATTGGGGAAATGCGGGTGGCGGGTGATCCATTCTGACCTCTGCAAGTCCCCATCAAAAATCTTGGGGCCGAGGGAGTACGACTTGCTGGGATCCGGTGGTGGGTCGTCTTCCTCCTCCGCCGCCGCCGACGAATCGGTCCAAGTCCGGCCTATTGCTGCTGGAATACCGCCCAACAGGGAGCAATTTTAAAAAAAAAAAATTATTGACGGATTAGTGACGAATATTATCCATCATTAATTTAAAATAGCGAAGGACTCGTGACTGATATTATCCATCGCTAATTTAAAATAGTGACAGACTCACGACAGATCATTTTCGTCGCTAATCCATCACAAATTAGCGATGAAAGTAGCGATGGATAAGTTTTGTCGCTACTTAGCGACGAAAAATTCACGACGGAAGCTATCAGTCTCTAATCCAACGCAAATTCATCGCTAAGCTATTTAGCGACGAATTTAGGTCATCGCTAATCAACAGGTTTCTTGTAGTTGACGAGCCGAGGGGTGCCCGATGATCGTCGGGTTCCTCAACCATGACATCACCCTGTGCCTGTCGCTCCAGGGGATGATCACTGCCTCCGGAGACCTCGTGTCGCTGTCATATATCGTTGGCCTACTGACTGTCCGACCGAACTCGAAAACCTGTTCGGACGAACAGAGAGGTGGTCGATGCCTGGGAGGCATTCTGCCTCACCGGAATCCCGTCCGACTTCGATATTTATTCTAAATTTTTTTCTTTCGGTAGAGGGTGACTTCATTTTAACACAGTGTCTCTTGCAAATTTCTCAACGGATCCCGCTTGTGCCCCATCACTCGTGGTAAGTAAGTGATAAAAACAATGCAAATCGGGTAAATACCCATGGTGAGTAAGTGATGCAAGTGCATCACATGTTATTTAATTTATTGGATGCAACACTTTACTGTTCACACAGTCACTTAGTTGTTGATATCTAGGACTGCTTTGTTGGAGTTTGGAGATCATGCTGAGCATGATTTTAATGTATGAGAATAAAAGTGTTCTTATTTTTTGAGTACGGATTCCATGCTAGGCATGGTAGTAGTTAGCAGGATATTGGAGTATGTTTGTTGCAGGTACATGTTTGACATTTTTTTGATATGAATGTTTTTGATGTATTGCAATGTTTGATGTGATTGTATCCATGCTTGCATGTAGTTACTTTCAATTTGATTATGACTTACATGTGAAATTGTATAATGAAAGCATGCTTCAAATGAATGCATCGTGTTATGAATAGTTTGCACATGAAAATATTAAGTTATCAATGCATGCATCATAATTCTTGTGATTATATGACATCATATATTGCATGATAAATTTGATATTTTATTCATCATAATATTCTGATGATTCTCTTTTAACTGGTTAGGATACTATTTGTAACATCATACGACAAAATGACTGCAAACTGTGAATGGATGTACCGTAGGATAGTTGACAATGAGTTATCGCAAGAATATATGGATGGTGTTGAAAGTTTTATTGAATTTGCAACGGCAAGTGTCAGTAGAGTGAATCCCACAGGTCGGATTAGGTGTCCCTGTAAGAACAATTGATTTATAGAACCTCATGGCATTAGACATCACCTATACAGGAAGGGTTTTGTGAGTGACTATCAGAATTGGATGTTTCATGGTGAAGAATTTAGAAACAATTTTGATGCACGGGTGAATGTGGTGCACGATAATTCCTATATGGATTTGATATTTGATGTCGCAGGAATAGAATTGGGTTTTGCTATGGGTCCTAGTGATGTAACAACTGCAGTAGATGAAGAATCACCAAACGATACAGCTAGTAGATTTTATGATTTACTTAGAGATGCTGATGATCCACTTTGGAACGGTTGCGAGAGTCACACTATCTTGTCTTGAGTTCTTCAACTAATGAATTTGAAGTCTGAGTATAATTTGATTCAATCATATTTTGACCGTTTGTGCATGATTGTGAAGAGTATGTTGCCCAAAGATGAGAAATTGCCACAAAATTTCTATCGTGCAATGATTATGGTCAACGGTCTAGGTATGGGGTATAAAAAGATAGATGCTTGTCTAAATCACTGCATGTATTTTAAGGATTAGAAAAACAATATATAATGCCCGTCATGTGGGCATCCTCGGTTCAAGCCAAAGACAAGAGGCAATGGTAGCATGAGATCAAAAGAAGTTTCATACAAGTCGCTCTTCTACTTTCCTATCACTCCTAGATTGCAACGATTGTATATGTCTTCAAGGACAGATAAACACATGAGATGACATGCAAATAAAGTTCAACATGATGAAGACAAGATCACGCATCCTATTGATGCGAAAGCTTGGAAGCACTTTGATCGTACTCATCAGAACTTCGCAATGGAAGTGAGAAATGTTAGACTCGGTCTATGTATAGATGGATTTAATCCATTTGGGGGTAGATCAACTCCATACTCATGTTGGCCAATATTTGTAACTCCATACAACCTTCCACCAAACATGTGTATGAAGCGTCCAAATCTTTTCTTGTCTCTAATGATCCCTGGTCCGACCTCACCTGGCCAAAATCTTGATGTATATTTAAGGTCATTGATTGATGAACTAAAAGTATTGTGGGATGA
The DNA here is from genome assembly GCF_984573655.1 of Nuphar pumila. NCBI lineage: Eukaryota > Viridiplantae > Streptophyta > Magnoliopsida > Nymphaeales > Nymphaeaceae > Nuphar > Nuphar pumila. Next base: position 54,702,389 of record NC_143255.1, read on the forward strand.
CGGTGTTACCACATATGATGCCCACAAAAAACAAAAATTTAATATGAAGGTCGTTGTTCTATGGACAAGTGACTTCCCTGCATATGGTATGTTATCTGGTTGGAGCACACATGGGAGGTTGGCATGTCCGTACTGCATAGAGGATACAAAAACTTTTAAATTGACGCATGGAAGGAAGCCTTGCTAGTTTGAGTGTCATCATCGATTTCTATCTAGCGACCATCCGTTCCGACGACAAAGGAATGTGTTTCGAGCAGGCACAACTGAAATGGAAGGTCCACCCACAAGATTGTCTGGCATAGAGATTTTAAGAAGATTGTGATACTTTCCAGATGTATTAACATATGCCCGTAGTCTGACGCCCTTCCTTGAATTTGGGAAGGATCACAATTGGACAAAGAAATTTATTTTTTGGGAACTACCATATTGGTCGACCCTATTGATATGACATAATTTGGATGTAATGCATGTGAACAAAAATGTGTTTAATACAGTAATGAATGTTAAAGGGAAAATAAAGGATAATCTGAAGGCCCGTATGGATTTAAAAGTAATATGTAAAAGACCAGAATTGGAACTCAAAGAGTATAATGGCAAAGTACTGAAACCAAAGGCAAGTTACGTGCTTGGACCTGATCAAATAAAGCAGGTATGTCAATGGTTGAGACCATTGAGATTTCCAGATGGATATGTCTCTAACATTGCTCGGGCTGTGAAGATTGACGATGAACAGTTATATGGGTTGAAGAGCCATGATTGTCATATCTTTATGCAACGATTGATACCCCTAGCATTCCATGATATGTTAGACAAACCTATATGGGGGGTATTCTCTGAGTTGAGTGGATTTTTTAAAACATTGTGCGTATCGAAAGTCATAGTATCTGATGTAAAGAATCTCGAGGACTCTGTCATCACTACTGTTTGTCTGCTAGAAAAGATTTTTCCGCCAACATTTTTCGATGTTATGGAATATTTGATCATACATTTGCCATATGAACTAAGGGTTGGTGGTCCTGTGCAATATCGGTGGATGTACCCATTTGAAAGGTATATGTTTTCTTATATTTGTCTCTTCAATGACAAATATTTTAAATTTGAAATATATATTCTTGACAAATGCATGTTTGACCTCAAAATAAAGGTTCGTAATAATGCAAGAGTAGAAGGCTCTATTTGTGAGGCATACACTTTAGAAGAGATTTTAAATTTCTCATCTATGTACTTTGAACCTTACATTCCAACACGTTACACATGCCCGCCTCGTAACGATGATGAAGAACAAGTAACTGTAGCTGACAAACTGTCAATATTTCAACTACTTGGGCATGCATTTGGTAGTTGTCGATCAATACTCTTGGTAGATCGAGAGCAAGATGCAACACACATCTATACTCTTTTTAATTGCTCAGCGATCGACCCATACATCGAGTAAGTATATGTAGACGCAACACAATTCTAAATCCTTTTATCTTATAAATATTGTATATTGATATTTACTATGTACCAATTCATGTGCAACACACAAGGTTCGAGCCACAAGAAGTAGTACGCGATATTAAGAATTAACTACTTCAACATCTGCCAGGATCGATCGCTCAATGGAAAGAGTATCCAAAAGAGGTGATAGACAGACTGTGGTCCTCATTCACGATATACAGTTGTTTATTATAGTTAATGTGTTTTATATTTAATTATTTGTTATAGTCATGTCTACTATCTTTCTGAAAATATTTGTAGGCTTCAAATCGCTTCGCGACTACGATGGAGGAACATAATGCAAGGAAGGTGTGGCAGAAGGTGGTTGCCAATCGATTTGCAGACATGCTGCACAATATGAAGACTGCAGCAAGAAAAGCATCTGGCGGGATAGATGATCCATTGCAGTGGAAGGGCCATGGACCTCCTACTATCAGGTCAAATGTTTGGGATGCAATGTGTGACAAGTGGGTTGTGGATGCATTTTGAAACCGCTCAGCGAAGGCTGCACAAAATCAAGCAAAAATGCTTGAAGCCCATCTACACACAGGTGGATCTAGAACTTTTGGGAGCCACCTGAAGAAAATGGTAACTCATCAATATATAAACAAATCAATTTTATAAGTATTGTTGCAAACCTGTTAACTAAATCTTTTATCATTTCACTTTGCAGGAAGCAGAAAAAGGAGGCATTATGTCATACAAGGATGTGTTTGTTCAAACACATAAACGTAAGACCATGAGAGAGTTCGTATTGAAGAAGGTGAGAATGACAACGGTATGTATTTATTGTATTAATAATCATTGTAATATACAAGTTATCATAAACATTGTAATTCTTAAATATTAATTCATACTGTAAATATTATTTTGTAGGAGTCATATGAGCAACAGATGGTAGAGCGATATGACGATGACTCTACTCAGCATCCATCATTTGATCCTGCAGCATAAGTGATTGCAGCAGGTGAACCCAAAAAGGGTTGTGTGCTCGAGTTTGGGAGTAATATGAACACCTCACCAGACGTTGCTTTCTCCAGTCACGGCTCAGAGACTTCTTCCGCCAGCATCAGCTCCAAGCATCCGACTGATTCTTGGGATGATGTACGCCAGATCGTTAAGGACATAATGCATGACTACTTCCATGAAACAATTGTCGACGTTCTCCGAAATGAGTTCAACATTTTTTTGCAGAACAGAAGAGCTTCGTTTGCAGGTACCTCGCAGGTATGAAAGTTTCATGTGATGTATTGCAAGTCGTTAGATTTCATATAACTTTGATTTCCTTAACTTAGGTGCATTGCATATAATTTATTTCAGTATATTTTGTTTATCAATACTGACCTTTTATATAATATTTCAGTATAATATTTTTACTGCCTTAGAACACATATGAGCATGATAGAATCACATATACACTTTTTTTACTGCCTTTGAACACATATGAGCACGATAGAATCAAATATACAATTTTTTTACTACCTTAGAACACATATGAGCATGGTAGAATCACATATACAGTTTTTTGACTGCCTTAGAGTACATATGAGCATGGTAGAATCACATATATAGTTTTTTGACTGCTTTAGAGCACATATGAGCATAATATAATCACATATACAGTTTTTTGCCTGCCTTAGAACACATATGAGCATGATAGAATCACATGTACAATTTTTTGACTGTCTTAGAGCACATATGAGCATGATAGAATCACATATACAGTTTTTTTTACTGCCTTAGAACACATATGAGCATGATATAATCACACATATAGTTTTTTGCCTGCCTTAGAACACATATGAGCATGATAGAATCACATATACAGTTTTTTGACTGCCTTAGAACATATATGAGCGTGATAGAATCACATATACAGTTTTTTTTTACTGCCTTAGAACACATATGAGCATGATATAATCACATATACAGTTTTTGCCTGCCTTAGAACACATATGAGCATGATAGAATCACATATAAAGTTTTTTTTCCTGCCTTAGAACGCATATGAGCATGATAAAATCAGATATAAAGTTTTTTACTGCCTTAGAACACATATGAGCATGATAGAATCACATATACAGGTTTTTTACTGCCTTAGAGCACATATGAGCATGGTAGAATCACATATAAAGTTTTGTTATTGCCTTTAGAACATATATGAGCATGATTGAATCACATATAAAGTTTTTTAACTGCCTTAGAACACATATGAGCATGATATAATCACATATACAGTTTTTTGCCTGCCTTTGAACACATATGAGCGTGATAGAATCACATATACAATTTTTACTACCTTAGAGCACTTATATATGAGTATGATAGAATCACAAAAATAATTTTTTTACTATCTTTAGAACACATATGAGCATGATTGAATCACATATAAAGTCTTTTTACTGCCTTGAAAAACATATGAGTATGGTAGAATCACATATACATTTTTTTTACTGTCTTAGAGCACATATGAGCATGATTGAATCACATATAAGTTTTTTTACTGCCTTAAGAACATATATGAGCATGATAGAATCACATATACAGTTTTTATACTGTCTTAGAACACATATGAGCATGATAGAATCACATATAGAGTATATTTTATTTCAGTATATTTTGTTTAAAAATACTGACCTTTCTTTTCTCGTGTAGGTTGCTGGCGATAATCAGCGTAGTGGAGCTGAAGGGACAAATCAAGACAATGAACAAGAGGACGCACAAAATCTTGGCAATGATTAGATTCATGTGTTGAATTTGTTCTACCTACTTTTTATTTTTAAAATGTAAATGTTGAAGTGTAAATAATTAGAACTTGCGAATTTTACAGTGGATCGATTAATTGTTTTAGTTTTCTTTTATATGTATTTTGATGTGTGCTTTTTTTTTTATTCATAGGAAATATAAATTGTATCACGAGAATTTTTTTCTCAATATTTAATTTTCAAATATTTTTTTATTTTTTTTTTCTTGTTTGCGATGGATTAGCGATGGATAGATCTGTCGCTAATTACTATTAGCGTTGAATATAGTGATGGATTAGCGACGACTATAAATTCATCGCAACATAAAAATCATCGTATAGTAACGACGGCCATGCGACGGATGTTGGCATTCGTTATTTCGTCACAACTTAGTGACAGAACTGGCAACATATACATTTCGTCGCTACTTAGCGACAAAATGGGTGACAGATATATTCTGTCGCTAATTAGCATCAAAAAATTCATGATGAAAGCTATCCGTCTCTAATTCGTCACTAAGTTGTTTAGCAACAGATTAGCATCGAATTAGCGACGGATTTAGGTCGTCGCTAATCTACAGGTTTCTTGCAGTAAGATGACCAACACAAGGGTTGATTTTTAAAAAGGATGATCAGCACAAGGGTTGATTTTGAAAAAGATGATCAATATGAGAGTTGATTTTTAAAAAAGATGATCAACATGGGGGTTGATTTTAAAAAAGATGATCAACACGAGGGTTGATTTTAAGAAAGATGATCAACACGAGGGTTGATTTTGGAAAAGATGATCAACACAAGGGTTGATTTTAGAAAAGATGATCAACACAATGGTTGATTTTAAAAGGGATGATCAACACGAGGGTTGATTTTTTATAAAAAGATGATCAACATAGGGGTTGATTTTGAAAAGGATGATCAACATGAGGGTTGATTTTAAGAAAGATGATCAATACGGGGGTTGATTTTAAGAAAGAAGATCAACACAAGGGTTGATTTTAAAAAGATCGGTAAAAAGTAGTTTTGATGAAAAGACTCAACCCGAGGGTTGATGTTGAAAAAGATGATTGTTTATTTGAAAGCTCTAGATGATCGTGATGAGGATTTTGCAAAAAAATTCAAAAAGGTTCACGATTTTGGACAGACCCCTATAGGTAGTCATTGTCGCTCCTATGAATGATCTCAGGATTATCCCTTATCCTAAATGGAAACAAAAAGGAAATTGATGGAAATTTATAAAAATTAATTTTGTTTGGTCTTGCCTGCATACAAGACGTTTGTAGTGAAAACAAAGTTTCATAATAAAAGATGCCCCAGTATAGCAAAGAAAAGAGATATTGGATAAAATATGAAGAAAATTGATGCTTCATTAATGAAAAGACAAACTAAGGAGGACATAAAAAGGAACTGGGACTACATTGTCCCTACAAAATGATAAAAGAAGGAGAAAAAGGGCAAGAAAACATTGGCATCGCAGCTTTCACTTCGTCCCCTTGACAAAAGGGGTTCCTTTGTTGGATCCTCTAGCCGTGAATCTCAATCTTGATGCATACTGGGCTTGATGAATGATCATGACTTGATGTTGAATGTCTTTGTCAAAACATGGTCGGATATGATCTTGCGACTGAAAGGGGTGCTCGGTAGTGAATGCAATTGTATGCTCGGGGAAAGGGTTGGAGAATACACCTGGCTGGTTCTCCTCTTCATCTGCTACCAGAAGATTTTTATCAATGCAGTCTTGAACGATATTCTTGAAGACAAAGTACTGCTCGGTGTCATGCCCCATTGTTTGATGAAACTTGCAGAATTGATCCTTAAATTTTTCCATGATCATAGGAGGATTGGTCATCTTCGAAAGTCTAATCATCTCTTTAGTTAGCATATATTTAAGAACTTAGTCAAGCGGCTGATCCAAGGAAGTAAATTTGCGATCATAACCCCAACCATCATGCTTTGGCTTTTCCTGAATGTTTGTTTTCGGGTGAGAATTGGACTGAAAAAGCTTATCATTGTTCTAAAAAAACTTCTCTTTCTAACTTTTGCGGTCATTTTTGTCAAGATTAGAGCCTCCTGATCCCTTGCTATAATTGCTCTTACTGTCTTTGTTGTTGTCATTGTTGTCGTCTATATTGGCAGAGAAGGTGAAGTGGGCCTTCTTCTTTGAATCTTGATTATTTTTAAGATGGGTGATACCCTCATAAACCCCATTCTCTATTCCCATCTTGAGCCACTTGGCTCGCTCTGTCAATTCAATGAAAGACCTGGACGGAGAGGTGGAGATAAGACTCCTCAAAGGCTGAGAGAAATTTTTGAGAATAATTTAGAGCGCATGCTCTTCTGAAATGGGGTTCCTCATCTTGTTGCAGGTGGATCTCCATCTGTGAATGAAATCTTTGGCCTTTTCATTGTCTTTCTGTTTGAGATTACATAGGTGATTGAGGGTTGGCAGAGCCTCATTATTGAATTGGAAGCGTTCAATGAATAAATTAACCACCTTGTCGAACTCTCGCAGCTCGATCGGATTGATGTGTTCAACATACCATTTTGTTGTTGTGTCTTCCAGTCTATGAGGAAAGCATTTGAATAGGACCCGATTGTCCCTTTTAAATCTGTTGCATTTTGTAAAAAACATGGCTAAATGAGCCTTTGGATCGCCAGTCCCATCAAACTTTATAAACTTGCGAGAAAGGTTTTCCAGACTATCATCCCCTTCTAGGCCATCGTAAAGGTCCTCACTAGTATAGACCATTTTGCCTTTGTCCTGTGCTTGCAAATCTCTGGCCATACGAGTCATTTTCTTGAGTTATATCTGGATTGGATCTTCAACTGACTGATCCTTAGGCTTATTAACATATTCAGGCTGTAGGATCTACTTTTTGAATGCTTGATGAGTTGGCAGAAATGCTTCTTGCTCTTCATAAGAGATTTCTTTTGCAGAATTTGACCCTTCTATAGCATCTTCATATTGAACCTTTTTCTTGGTGATCTTGACACGCTTTTTTATCAACTTGCCCTTAACTTTCTTTTTAGCAGGGACTTTCTTTGAACTCGCTTCAACCTACTCCGATAACATTTTAGTCATCATTTTCTGAAACAATTTATACATGGTTGGGTCAATATCATAATTGCTTGTCTGGTCCTGTCCTCTGACTGAAATCGGAAAACTCATTTCTTCAGTGTGGTTTTTGCTGCAGTGAGAAGGAATGGTCTTCTTCCTTGACCTCGTCTGAACCATATGATAATGCCAAGGTTTTTTGCTGAATAAAGGAATGGTTAGATCAATAGAAGACTTTAAAAAAAATGGTAAAGAGAATAATGAATTAGGAGTTGGAATTAGGTTGACAATTGAAAAGAGTATCCCATTACCAGGGATTGGGTCGTCACAGAAATTGTGATAATTACATCATCACTCCTATAAAGAAAGTAAACAATTAAAATGTGCCTTGTTGCCCAGGCGGGGTCGCCAACCATAACGAAAAAAATGATGAATGAGTAAGAGAACAGAAGATTCGGGCTAAAAATTAAGCAAGAGTGTTTCGTTACCTAGAACAGAGTCGCCACAGAAATCCGACAATTGCATTGTTACCCTGATAAAGGAAGTAAACAACTAAATTATGCCTTGTTACCCAGTCGAGGTCGTCAACCATGATGAGGATGCAAAAAAGGAATACCATGAAGAAAGTAATTTTATTGATGAAAAATCATAGGCAAAAAGAGGGTGAGCGGAAATCTCCCACCATTCCAGATAATCGGAAAATACATTGGGTCCAGGAAAGATGGAAAGAGTAACAAAAGAGTCCCAACTATATTTGGCTTAATGGTATGCTTCAGACCACTGAGCGGACTTCAGATCGAACTCTGGCATGATGCTTGATAACATACGAGTCTCAACACTCCTCTGTCACTGTGAGAACTGTCTGACACACCTCTCTGTTTGATAGTCGACACAAAAGAAAGGTCTAAGCAATCTGTAGCACTTGCCATGCGCATAGGTGTAGCGAGGAAGTGACTTATTGTTATCATTGTAAAATTTTACTTTTGTAAGTCAAAGTGACCTTTGAAAAAGATTTTGAAAATAACTCGCCTTCATTTTAAAATGCAGGATAATTCTAAAGAATGGGACTCGCCTGTTGGTATGAGGTTCAACCGTTCCTGGAACCATAACAAGAGGTAATGGAACCAAAGATCAATCATGTGTTTTGCTTTGCTCAACTTGTCTAAATCGGTATTCTATTTCCTAAATGCACAAAGAATCAGGCATGTGTTATGAACTTTGGAAAATTTTGACTGAAAACATGATGTATGCTTTGAGAATTGGAAAATACTTGGAAAAAAGGGGGCACCTTGAAAATCTTGAATGGCATTTGAAAAATATTTCTGAAGAAAAGGAAAATCAATTTCTAAAGAAATCCTGAGTAAATTATGAGAAAATCGATTTTGAGGAAAAACCAGAATAACTTTGAGAAAATCAATTTTTCTGAGTTTTGAACTCTTAAAAGACTAGGCATGTGGCCCTATGTGATATTTTCATGATGTGATCTAGCCTAGATGAATGAATGAATGCAATTTGATAAAAATGTTTTCTAAAGAAATTTTGACAAATCATTGATAAAAGAATTTTTGTGCCTTATAAAACTTAGATGAAATAAATTCTTTACATATCCCCGACTATGGCCACGGATACGTATTAAATATATCTCATTTGATTCTAAAAAAAAATATTTAGAAAAACTTTGAAATATGTAATGACTTTTGAAGATAGCCTAGGAGTGTAGGTTGTTTGTGGCTTAAAAGAAGATGATAAATCTGGATATTATTCTCATTTTGACTATGGCCATAAATACGAACTCAATCGAGTTTATCAACTCCCTAGAAGCTAGTGCACATGCCATTCGTGTAGACCATGGTGAGTTTGAATATGCATGAATCACCATCCATCACACATTAACATTCATTAAAGAATAAAACTATATGCAATGCAATCCTATTCTAAGCAGAAATTTAAACTCTTATTCCAAATTTATTTACTATTTTACATCACTAATTGAATTTAAATAAAGGAAAATAAAAAAAATACAACCTTGAATGTCCCTGCAAAACTAGAAAACTTGACAGTGAAGATATGTTGGCTTTTTTGGATTTATCCAGTAATATCTGAAAATTATTGGATTTATCCAGATATAAGCCTTTTTCTATGTTTTCCTGAAATAAACATAATAAAATATGATGTAAAATTGAATAAATAATAAAAATAAATAACTTTGAAATTTAGAATTTGGGGAAATTTGACAAAAATACCGCTGAAAACAAGACTATGGCCTTGAAATTAGGGTTTTCAGAAAATATTTTGGTAAAATTTTGGATTTAGGGATCAAAAGGACTCAAATTGAAACCAAATTGAATATGAAGTGTCCTAAAATGATTATAAACATAAACAAACCCTAAAAACAAAAACGTTTATGAAGAAAACTCAAAATATCACAAAAATCATGGTTTTTGTCAGTGTTTTGCTCAAATTGGGACTCCGCGGGCAACCTATTTTTGCTATTTAATCAAACTAAGCCTCAAACGAATTCCAAAATTAATAAAAATTGAAACATGCACTTCTAATAACCCTAAAAATAAACTGAAATAAAAAAAATATATTATTGATATTATCTCAATACAAAAATTGCATAAAACCCTAAAATATGCAATTTTGCTTGTGGGCACGTACCTGTCACAGTGTCAGACCTGAATCAGAGGCCAATCACCATAGAAATATATATAAAATTTTAGAGAGATACTAGACAGAAAAACAGAGATTTCCCTTTTTACAGATTGGAAAAATCATCTCTGGTTAGGGAGATATTGTTTTGTAAATATATGATCAATTATAACGAACATAAAACATATCAAAACAAGTACTTCTAGTTTCGTGTACATGGAAATATAGCAAATCATATTAAAAAATTATAAAATTTTAGCAGTGAATATCAGATACAAAGAGAAAGATTTCCTTTTTTACAGATCGTCAATCGAATCTTTGGTTAGGGAGATACAATCGACACAAGTTGATCTAAGGTTTAAATGAAGTATAACGAGCTCTGAGAAACCGACTCTATCTTCTGATAGAGGAAAAATAGCATACAGATGCAAAAAAAATATGTTAAAAATACAGTAAATACTAGACATCAATATAAAGCTACTGAAATTTACGGATCATAAATTGAATCTCGAATGACAGAAATACTGCGTCTGCAAGTTGCTCTTGAATCTCAATAGCGGTTTGGTTTCTTATTTTTTAGACAGGGTTCCCAAACCCAAAACAATCTAATTTTTTATAGGTGTCACTGACGAATCTGTGAATCAACCCCCAAAAAATAGGTTTTTTCAACGAATAATTAACCATGAAATAATACGATTTTTGAGTGCCCGAGGTTGAAATACATGGATATTCGATAAAACATCAAAAACTCTAATTTAAACATGGAAAATAATGAAAAAAAATAAAGAAATAACGTAATGAAATTGGATTCGATGCTGGAATAAGTAAAATAAACATTAATTTGATAATAAAATAAAAAAAATCAGGAAATATACGATTAGTTTTGATTAAGCCTTTGAAAAGAGAGATTCGACCCATTTAACGGGCAAATCTCATCTTTTATTGAGCAAAAACATAAAAAACCCTAATCTAAATCATTCTAACGGATCAAAAATGGAAAATAAACCATGGAACAGTATTAGATCATGTTCTCGATTTTGTTTTAGGGTTCTTGAAGGAAAACTATGTTCGAATCCAAAGAAGAAGGGGCGGCAATGGTGTAAACTATAGAAAAAACATAAAAAAACTAATAAAATTAATGAAATAAAGTAGAAAATTCTTACCTTGGGGATGCAGCTTCAATGGAGGACGAAGAGGGTGCTGGGAGGAGAGAGAAGTTTCAAGAAATAGAGGGAAAAAAAGCCTAGGGTCGACCCCCCTTTTGGCCCCTATTCATAGAAATTTTAGGAGACTCCTAATTAGGCTTAACTAATAAAGTTTGACTTTTCAAAATTTATCTAAAACTAACTACCTATGGGGGATAATTTTTTGGAAAGACCTAACCTATCTAGGACTCTAACTAGCCTAATTAACTTAATTAAAACCCTAAAAAGGCCAAATGTGGCACCACCTAGGCGGGCCCACATTTGGTTTTTAAAACTTGAATTTAAAAGCTTTAAAAACTGTTAAAAAGCAAAGATAAAGTTTTAAAATCATTTTTGACTCTTCTGATCTATCTAGGACACTAATTAACCCTGACTCTTTCAAATGTGGCGCCACCTAGAGTGGGCCCCACTTGATTTTTCAAAAACGATTTTAAAGCTTGAAAATGAGAGGTTTTCAAAAGAGGTTTAAAAATTAAGATGAGAAATGAAAGTTTTTAAACCAAATAGAGTTTTGACTGGATCAGAACTCCTCCAGACATGGCGCCAACTAAGTGGGCTTCGTATCAAAGTTTTGAAAAAGTTAAAATAAAGACTAAAAATGGTTTTAAAATGGAGTTGAAATCAACAGATGAAATTCAGAGGTTTTGAAAATAGAGTCCTAAGCGGACTGAAACTCTGGACCAGAGTCCTGAACCAACTAAAACTCTGAGTTTTAGGTTTTTAAAAACCAAACGAAAAAGTTTTTAAAGGATTTTATCAAAACTAGTAAAAATAAGTCAGAAAATGCAGTCAGGGTTAGAGTCTTAACTCAACCGAAGCTCTGAAAAAGAATCCTGAATCAACCGGAACTCTACAAAATAGACTAATTTTTGAAAAACAAGTGGAGAAAATGGAAATGGAGGTAGAAACAATAATCATGATGGAGTCCTAATTGGATTAGGTCTCTGGGACAAAGTCCTGATCGAACTAAAACTCTAGATTTTTGGAATTTTTTGAAAAACAGATGAAAGAATTTTCAAAAACCAGTGAAAATAGCACCAAGCAGTGAAATCAGAACAGAGTTCTGATCCAACTGGGACTCTGGGGACATAATCCTAATTTGACTAAAACTCTTAAAGTTTTGGGTTTTCTAAGAAAACAAATGAGAGGATTTTAGAAAACAGGTGAAAATAAGGTAAAAATTGAAGTCAAGTTCAGAGTCCTGATCTGACTAGGACTCTTAAGAAGAGTCCTAATTCAATTAGAACTTTAAGAATTTTTTTTTTATGAGAAACAAATGATGAGATTTTAAAAAGAACTTTTTGAAAACAAGTAAAAATGAAGTAAGAAAATAGAATCAGGATTGAGTCCTTATTCGATTAGGACTCTGGGACAGAGTCCTGAAATTTTGAAACTCTTTATTTTTGAGGATTTTTTAAAGAAAGCAAAGAGGTTTTGAAAGTTCTTTTCAGAAATTGACAAAAATGAATAAAATACGAGACGAGAGTCAGAGTCCTAATCTAACTGGGACTCTAGCCTAGAGTCCTAAATCATCTGGGACTCTGGGATAAAATCCTGAAACTTTAAAATTTAGTTTCTGAAAAGATAAATGAAGGAGTTTTTTTTTTAAAGATTCTCTCAGAATTGAAGTCAGAGTCAGAGTTCTGATCCAACTGGGACTCTTTGAATAGAGTCTTGGTTCAACTAAAACTCTGAGTTTCTGATTTCTTTTGAAAGATTTGGTTGAAAACAAGTAAAATAGCACCGAAAGATAGAGTTTTAATTCGACTGGAACTCTGAAGAAAAGTCATAATCCGACTAAAACTCTGAAATTTTGGGCCAAAATGAAAGATTTTAAAAAAGTTTTCTAAAAAACAAGTAGAACTAATAGTAAATTGTAGAGTCTTGATCTGACGGGGACTCTGAGATTTTGGCTCTTTTGAAAGTCAGATGAGAAGGTTTTCAAAAATAAGTGAAGAACAGGAGTAAATGATGAAATCGAGATAGAGTCTTGATTCGATTAGGACTCTCAGAAAGAGTCCTAATTCGAATGGGACTCTAAGATTTTGGCCAAAATGAAAAGAATGGGTAAGGGATATGACTATATCTAGTTTAAAATCAAAATAGAGTTTTGAAAAGGTTTAAAAAGATGAAAAGACAGTCTTGATCCAACTAGGACTCTGAATTTTTTTAGAACTTTGATAAATGAAGGAATCCAGATGCGACACCACCTAGATGGATCTCCTTTGAGAGTTGAAATCAATTAAAATTGAGTTTAAAGCGAATCCAGATCGTTTTCTAAGAAAAGCATTCTGAAATATAAGATCCTGGGGGTTGGCAAATGGAAAAATGTTGATTCAATTCGAAAGAAAAGTTTTAAAACTAGAATTTGGATTCAATATTTTGAAAACAGGAATGCTGGATCTCGACAATGAGATGCAATGCAATGAAATGTCATGTAATAACATACAATGATACGAGATGATATGAAATGAAATGCAAAAGACAAACCTTGGCTAAGGGATTTGAAGTCCCAGACCCTTGGCAGAAGCAAGGATTGATGATTGAAATTGAGCCCTAATGGAGATTGCCTTTTGGAATATTTGAATTTAGGGCAAAACTCGGACTCTAAATGGCCCTGGCTCAGATATCAACCAATTGGTTCCCTGAAGGGTTTAGAGAATGGGTCTCAATGGCAGGAGGTAGGTGTTTGCGAATGAGGGTGAAAATTTGGGGTGTTTATAGATGCCCCTCTTTGCTACTAAGCCGGTTGAAAGCCGAGTTTAGTGGCAAAGAAAAACACATCAAATTTGGATTATAAAAATGCCCCAGTTAGAAGAATCTGACCGGGTATGAAAGAATTGGCTCTGAGGATAATGGTAGATATGAGATGTGAAATAAAGAAGAAAATTCACCTCATGAAGATGAGGCTCAGGCTTAGCCCTTAACCTGGATGGGACGAAAAATTTCTCGTGGAAGAACGAGGCTCAGGCTTAACCCTTAACCTGAAGGAGAAAACAGAATCCTTGAAAGAAGAAACCATGATGTGATCTTAGAATTTTGCACAATAAATCTGAGAAAGGTTTGCAAAAGGAAGAAAATGGGGTTCTTTAAAGCTTGAAAAGAGATTGATCTTGGGCGTCTCATTGCCGAGACTGAATGGCTTTTAAAATAGATGACCTTTTGTAGAAATAATTCAGGTTTAACCCTTACTCTGAACGGGGACTGTCTATGGTGGGACAGCGGGGTACACAGGGAAGTGTGTGAATCTGAGAGCCCAGGCGCTCAGACTAAAACAGAAGTGAAGAACCTTGAAAACTCTCGTTATCAAGTCCAAAAAAGAGATAAAAACAACGTCAGGATATATCAAAATGGACATCAAGCTCTCACTTCATGTCGGGATAACTTAAAAATATTGTCAATAAGATAAAATTTATAGTTGATTCAGAAATAATTGAAATGTAAGCTCATTTATATAAAAATATATTTTCTCTTCTACCTAGAGTATTACCTCCAACTGGGCTAACTTCGTAGAATCTAGAATCAAAATCAAATTATTCCTGTTGAGTTTCTTCAAGGAAGCTATCAATTTCCTTGATATGAAAAGAAAGGAATTTGTTCTCAGTATCATAAAAGCAATTGATGAAAAGGATATTGATAAAAGAATTTCATATAAATAAAGATAGTTCTTGACAGTTTAGCAGTTTGATATCTGGGGTTTTATCCATGATGATCTTTTTTTTTGCACTCTTTTGAGATATAAAAATGGAGCTTTCCTGGGTTTTGGTGAGAATTTCATCACACCAGCCTTCAACTCGATGATGTTCTAATTTTCCCTGGAAGGACACATCACATACTCCAACTCAGAGATGATTTGCATCTTCTTTATTCCCGAGAATTGAATTGATAAAATGGTCTCTTCGGTTGCAAATCTCTTTATGGTAACAGTGATTAAATATCTTTTAGGGATTGTCGGGAGGTTTATCGCATCAGCCTTCAACTTGACGATGATTTAAACTTTCCCTGGAAGGACATGTCATATACTTCTTCAACTTGGAGATGATCTGAGTCTTCTTTGGCCCCGGGGGTCTAACTCATTCATCCGTCTTCAACTTGACGATGATTGAGAGATCCCTTTTGCAGATAGTTGATTGTAGCTTGATTGATTGGAAAGATATTGAAATTAAGATTGAGTGAATTCTTTTATATCGCCCAGGATATTTTCACTGCCTTATTACCAAAAGAATAGTCTTTAAAAATATGCCATAGCTCTGATTAATACTGATTCACTTATGGCTTCTCAACATTATTGAATTTTTTCTTTGTCGGTCATATCGAGAATTTATTCATCCTTTTGGTTAACCAATAGAAAAGCTTGAATTTTCTTATTTTTTGCAAAAGCTTTGTACTTTTAGAGAGAATATTGAAGATAATATGAGATAAAATTTTATGCAATAAAGATTTTGAGATCAACAACTATTTTGATAACAAATTGGCAAAATATTCTTGGAATCCTTTGTGAAAGAAATTGCTTGAGGTCTAAATGATATATTTGTGGCTAGATTCTCCTCTCCTTTCCCCAAAGGAGAGACTCAGACTTGACCCTTACCTGAACGGGTAATAAAAGATACTTCGCTCTTCCCTGAAGAGGAGGTGTTTGCAAAACAAACTTTCAAAACGAAATAAAGTTTTCGTCAAAACTCCCTATCTCTAGGCTTCTCTTATGGAAAGGTGGTTGCTGACAAAGGTCGAGAAGGATATCATAGAGGAGCGAGTCCATCACACTCTCTTTGGAAAAAGGGTCGTCGATGACGGGATGGCCTAACAAAAGACATTGGGGGGTCACAAGGAGAACAAGCTTTCGTCGAAACTCTCCCTGAAAAAAGGGTTCCTTGTGTGATAATAAAGATTGTTTTGCAAACTGTTCATGAGCACGAGTCCCTTCAAACTCTCCCTAAAAAGGGTTCAACGAACAAACAATAAAGACAAGCGAAAGGAACGAGCTCTCTCAAACTCTCCCTTGGAAAAGTGTCCCTCGCAAGAGAAAAGATTGATAATTGATTTTGAGTTAATTGACAGACGAGTTCGACACAAAGGTCGAATCTTGAAAGACCATGATTGATGGATGCGACCCGAAGGTCAGAAAAATGCAATTGACTTTGATAGAATTGATAACTCAAAGGTTTGCTTGATATAAATTGATGACCTAGAAGCCTGAAAATGATTGACTGGAGTGACCCAAGGGTCTGATAAAAATCATTTGGCTTGCAGCTGTAAACACCCCAAATTTTCACCCTCATCCAGTGTTTGTCCATTTCATGTGTCATTGTATATCATTGCATGTATTCTGCATATCATTCCATTGCATTGCATAGCATTGCATGTCATTGCATTTCATTTTCGAGATCCAGCACTCCTATTTCAAAACATTCAATCCAGATTTGAATTTTAAAGCTTTTATTTCAAAATCAATTTCAAAACCTGGGTTTTTATTCAACACTCTGTCATTTTCCAACCCCAAGACTTTAAATTTCGAAATATTTTCTCAAGGAAACAATCTGGATTCATTTCAAATTCAAATTTTAATCGATTTCAATTCACAGATGAGACCCATTGAGGTGGTGTCGCTTCTGAATTCCTCTATTCATCAAATTTCTCAAAATTTTGAAAGTTTCAGTCCGATCAGGACTCTGTCTCAGAGTCCTGATCCGGTCAGGAGTCTGTTTTGAAGTCGGTTTTACTTTCTTTTTTAATCTTTTCCATTTGCTTTCGAAATTTAGGTCATTTTACATAGTCCAGTTACTTCAGGATTCTATTTTAGAGTTTGGTTGAGTTAGGAGTCTAACCCTGACTGTGTTTTCCGACTTATTTCATCATTTCTTGATAAAATCTTTCAAAAAATTTTACATTTGAATTCTAAAATTTAAAATCTCAGAGTCCTAAGAGTTCAGGACTCTAACCTGGAGTTCCAGTTCGCTTGAGACCCTATTTTCAAAGATCTTGAATTTCAAATATCGATTTTAACCCCTTTTCAAAGCCATTTTCAGTGTTTATTTCAAAATTTCCAAAACTCGATGTGGGCCCACTTAGTTGGCACCATATCCAGAGGAGTTCTAACCTAGTTAGGACCCTATGCCATTTCAAAAATTCTAATTTTAAAATTGCTTTTGAAAATCCTTTTGAAAACTCCTTCAATTTCAAGTTTTAAAATCGCTTTTTGAAAAACTCAAGTAGGGCCCACTCGGGGTGGCGCCATATTCGAGTCAGTCAGAGCTAGACTAGGGTTAGTTGATGTCTTGGTTAGTGTTAGAGGTTTAGAAGAGTCAAAACCATTTTGAAAAACTTATTTTTAAAAGTTAGTTTTTAAAACTAGTGTTTTTAAAGGTTTTTAAAGGTGTTTTAAAAAACCAATGTGAGAAAATGCCAAGTGGCATTACATTTGGGGATTTTTTAGAAGAATCTAGGGGTTAATTAGGTGTTAAATAGGATAATTTAGGATAGGGGTATGATAGTCTTTACACCCCAAAATCGCCCCCCTTAGAAGAGTCCAATTTTTTTAAAACATTTGATTTTTAACCTAAATTTTTTTTATAAATAGAAAGCCATAGGGGGGTCGATTTTTCCCATCTCTCTCCTATTTGATTCTTGGAGCTTCTCTCTCTTCTCCAGCCCTTCCTCCATTGCTGCAACTCCAAGGTATGAATTCCTTTGCCTTTTTCATATTTTATTTAATGATTTTAATGTTTTAAACCTAGATCTAGGCTTAGATACCCCTCCTTATGGAAGATCAACCATGGTTTCACCTCAAGAGCCATCAAGAATCAGCAAGAACGATCCAATAAGGTGATCTAACCCTGTTTTGGATGATTTACAGGGATTTTAATCCATTAGAATTGATTTTAATATGATTCTTTACATTATTAACCAATAAAATATATGATTTACCCTTTTAATGGGTTAAATCTATGGTTTAAAGGTGATATCAAATTCCAGCCATTGATTCCCTGTTTTTATTTTATTTTCATGGTTTATTCATGTTTGTTTTACGTTCTATAGCATAGAAATAAGTTTTATTTACTGTTTTATGGTTTATTTTATTTATTTACATTAGTTAATGCATGGTTTTTCCAAGTTTCTTAAATTTCTGTGTGTTTTAGGTTTAGAACAGTAAAGATAATGTTATTTCGGATTGAATTACTCATTTTTTATTTTTTATTTTTTTATATGTGACGCATGCATGAGCTATTGAGTTACTGTAGAAAAATCAGAGGTTTTGGATATCGGGAACCCTGTCAAAAAAATCAGACATCAAATCGGGTTTTTAAAGCTTTAAAATCGTGGTTAAAATCAAGAAGGTAGCTTGCTGTGATGATATTTCTCTCATCTTATATCCGATTTTAGATCTGTAAAGTGCTATGGATTCACATTAAGTAGATCTGTCTGCTATGAAATTTTAGAATTTTTTGATCACTGTTTATTATTTTTACTCTTTCAGAGAATCTGTTCTTAAATTTAAAACTCGTTAGGGTTTACCAAAACCCTAATCAGATTTGTGTTAGTCATAAATCCCAAACCACAGATCCGATTCTAGATCTGTAAAAAGTGAGTATTATTATTTTTCTGTCTACTATTCACCACTAAAATTTCAGAGATTTTTGTTTAGGTTTGCTATTTATTCCTGTATTTTCAATCTGAAGTAGCCGTTTTAATCCCTGTTAAAAGTGATATATTTTAGCTCAGATTGCCGGAAGGGCTTCTCTCTAACCGGAGATGATTTTTCCGATATTTAAATTGGGAAATCTCTGTTTTTCTTCTTAGTTAGTATCTGTAAAATTTCATAAATTTCCATGAAGATTTGACCCCTGGTTCAGGTCTTGGATTGAAACTGGTTGGTGAATTAGGTCAAAAATAGCATATTTTTAGGGTTTAATGCAATTTTCGGATTAATTTAATGTCAAAAAATTATTTTTATAATTCCAATTCGACATTAGGGTTATAACAAGTGCAGGTACTAATTTTATGGATTTTGGAATCTATTTGATGGCTGAATTAAGCAAATTGCAAAACTGGGTTCCTGAAAGATCCAAAAACACTGCTAAAATCACAGTTTCTGTGATATTATTGGATTTTCGTGCATGAGCATATATTTTTAGGATTTAATCATGTTCATAATCATATTAGGATGCTTTAGGTTTAATTTTGTGCTCATTTGATTTCATTTAGTGCATAAAACCTAAGTTTTTACAAAAAAACTATTTCTAAAAACCCTGATTTCAAGGCCATAGTCTTGCTATCAGGGGCAATTTGGTCATTTGACCTAAATTTCGAAATCCCTAACCTTAATTTTCATGTGTTTAAGTATTTCATATCATATTTTAGCCTAGTTTATTTGCATTTGAATTTCAAAACTTGCATTTTACCAAATATCTTTCTAAAAACCCTAATTTCAAGGCCATAGTCTTGTTATTAGGGGTATTTTGGTCATTTTGACCCCAATTTCGAAATTTCATATCTTCTCTTTCATATTTATTCAATTTTATTTCATACTTTATCATTTTTATTTAAGAGAATCAAGGAAAAGGCTTATATCTAGCAAAATCCAGTAATTTCTAGATATTACTGGATAAATCTAGAAAAGCCAACATATTTTCATTAACCAAGTTTTTGAGTTTTGCAGGTACATTTAAGACTTTATTTTTCATGTATTTAAATTTCAATAGTGATGTAATTTGTAATTAAACTTTGGAATAAAAATTTACATTTCCTGCTTAGCTTAGGCAGCATTGCATATAGTTTATTTTTTTAAATAATGTTAATGTGTGATGGATGATGATTCATGCATATTCAAACTCACTATGGTCTACACGAATGACACATACACTAGCTTTTATGAAGTTTATAAACTTGGTGGAATTCGTATTTATGGCCATAGTCAGAATATGAATGATACCCAGATTTATGATCTTCACATTAGCCACATTCAGCCTACACTCTTAGGCTAACTTCAAAATGCACTGCATTTCTCAAAATACAAAAGGTATTTCTCAATTCCTCAAAATCATATTCATTCATTTCATGCATTTGCCAATTCCAATTCTAATTTCAATTCAAAGAAGTTCATTTTCTCAAAATCTCCTAAGTCTTATAGCAAAATCGATTTTCCCAAAGACATTGAATTTCAAAGGATATTTCAAGTATTTCCCAAGTTCCAAATTCAAATTTTCTAAGTTAGAAATTCAATTTTAAAGTTTGAATTCAGAAAAACCAAGTATCTCAGAATCGATTTTCACCAAATGTCAAGGATTCCTCAAAATCATTTTTTTTCTCCCTCAGAAGTATATTTCAAATCCCAATTCACGATTTTCCATGTGATATCTATTCTAAATATTTTAATCATTCAAAGCAAACATCATGTTTTCAAAATGGTTATTTTCTGAAAATTCATAGCACATGCCTGATTCTATGTGCATTTAGAAATTAGGATATGATTTGGATAAGTTGAATAGAGCAGAGCAGTAGATTGATCCTTGGTTTGATTACCCCTGTTAAAGGTGGCAGGAACGGTCGAACCTCGTACCGACAGGCGAGTCCCATTCTTTGAAATTTTCCCGCATTTTAAAAACGGAGGCGAGTTATTTTCAAAAAACTTTTTCAAAGGTCAGTTTGATTCGCAAAAAGTTAAAAAATTTTGCGATGATAACAGGTTTGGCGACCGAGATGGGACCTGTCTTTGCCTGATCAATCTAATGCTCTACTTAGTTCAAATTGTCAAAATCGATTTCCATGGAATGTCAGCTTTGCTTTATGATATCATGTGAACCTAGGAGCCTAGACCTGAACCCAGCTGACATGGAATGCATATAGACTAGGTATGGTTTGGTAGGACCATATTGAGGAGAATTATTCATGCTCACATAGACTTAGGTCTAATACAACACTCCTCAATTTAGGAATTGTATGAAAACAATGTTTGCTTATTCAAATATTTCAAAATTCTATCTCTTTAGGACTTAGAGCCTTCTGTTTGATTGCATGTGCTCATGTTTTTCAAAAATCACCCTACCTATATTGTCCCAGTCTTCACGTTGCTGGGCTCTCTTCCAGAACCATAGTTCGGGACAGAGCCTCACAACTGGGCCACCTATTTGGGTGAAAACCCCCCTGCCACGTACCAAGGGCCATAGTCCAACGTATATCAGCAGGTGCTCAAGGATGTTGGAAAACTTGAACCTAGAACCGGAGAAATTGATTTTATGCCACGTACATTGAGCCTTGGCTTGGGTATATAGGCATAACTGGATTGGATACAGATGATCTGAACCTTAGAGTTAGGATTAAGGTCCTACAGCCATTTCAAAATTTGTGCATCTAGAGTCAGCTTTTAGGGAATGCTGTATGTGCATACTTGTTTATGCAGAATGTGATTGAATGTATTATTTCCTTTTTATTTTCCATATTTTCCCAATTTTCTAAAATACTGGACGATTTTCTCAAAATTCCCCAATCTATGTACTGTCCATGTTTTAAACCTTGAACAATTTTCCAAATACTTCATTTTCCATTTATTTCTTCATATTTCATCAAACCCTGGACGATTTTCCAAATTTCCCTTAATTTCCTTCAAAACTCCAGGTGATTTCCCATCTTTCCTTTCTTCTGGATCTTGAATTTCCTGCTTTATTTTTATCTTGCCTGCATTTTTCTCAAATTTCCTGTATTTTCCCAAGTCTTATTCCAATTTCCATGTCTTTCAGTCCGATGGCATCCAGTCAGCTTGATTCAGTCTTCCCTGAGGGTCACATCTCCTACGAGGTGCGACAAAGTCTTCCCGAACATCGAGTCCTCCGCACCGGATCCTTCTTTCCCTGGTGGTATTATTCATGGTTCAAGAATTTCTCTCGTATGTTTTCGGACCATCTGGACGAGTGTGGATTGGAACTGGCGTCTGCAGTGGGAAAGCAGACAGTCAACGGCAACTTGATCCATGCACTAGCAGAACGGTGAAATCCGAGCACTTCTACCTTCTGGTTCCCGTGGGGCGAGATGACAATACTGATGGATGAATTTTCAGAAATCATGGGATTGCCCGAGCCAGCCGGTCAGCCTGAAGATCCATTGGAGAAACAGTTTTTGATCAATGTCAAGGGTCTGGATCCCCGAGACGCTTTAGCTCGCTTGACAGGACGCAAGTCTTGGCCATTGATCGAGGAGGATGGAAACGAATATGTGAACCTGCTTGAAATCTAGAGACAGTATGAAGCCTTTGTAGAAGTCAGTTTCTTATCTCAAACAACTCGAGAAAGAATTCAGCATGCGATGGTTCTGTGCACGGTGGGATTAGCTTTCTTTCCCGACAGACGAAATTATATGGATATCAGAATAGTTCAGCTTCTGCGAAGGTGGGGGAGTCGCGCCTCTCGATAGCCATGGCCGCACTCGCCTTTTTATACCGAGGGTTGACTCGTTTCGCACTCGGAGAGTCGATCCTAGTCGAAGGGTGCACCTATGCCTTGCAGTCTTGGTTCCTCCGACATGTGCCAGTCCGAGCCAGTTCCTTCAGATACAATGGTGAAAAGCTTCTTCCAGTTGCGCGATATCGGTTCTTGATCGACAACCTTCAAGAGGAAGAGGTCGTATGGGACTACTTTGATTGCCAGGAATCACCTCCCAGATATACTTATGCATACGGCAAGCGATTCAGGCTACTTGGCCCGTTTTTCTGCGCATACTATCATCCAGAGTGGTGTGTCAGGCAGTTCTCTCAGAGGCAGAAGCGCGTAGAGATTCGTCCACTAGCAGGGGTTCTGCCATAATTCGATCTCGCATCAGATCAGTGGTCCGGAGCATACCATTCTGCCAGACATGGCTGGGATTCCTTTGTCAGTCTTACTATTTTTCCTGGTCCTCGTGTATCTTCTGATTATCCGGAGTGGTGGAAAATTGTTTGTCCCCCTCCCATCTGTCAAGTGTATTATTAAAATCAGATTTTCGATAAAGTTCCTTTAATCTTCATTTCACTTTGGTTTGACGACCTCGCCTAGGTAACAAGGCATATTTCCAGTTGTTTATTTTGCAAAGAATAGCAGCGCAATTGTCGTAATTCCAGCAACGACTCAATCCCTAGTAATGGGATACTCTTTCAATTGTCTACCAAAATTCTCAACAAATATTTTCCTCCAACCAAATTTCCTTCAGAAGCCTAACCATTAGTTCTGCCTTGCAGAGAGAGCATTAATAACATTCAAAAGAGCATTCGTGATACTCAGTGGTTAAGACAAGGTCCGGAAAGAAAACTGCATCAATAGAAGGTGTGGCATACTCGATCGCTTCAGAAGAGGAAATGGACTCACTCCGATCAGTTAGAAGTCAGAGTCAGCAAGCGGATGATGGCATCGATCCCCAAATATATGTTATGTTCAAAGAGATGATGACCAAGATGCTGGCAGAACAAACTGAAACTAGTATAGAAGAGACTCGGGTTAAGCAGAAGGCAAAAGACCAGGCAGTCAAGAAAGTTCTGAAGCTATCCAAGAAACATATCCAACAGGAAGATACATCGGATGAATCAGGATCGGTAGGTAACACCGATGAAGAGTATGAAGTTCAGCAAGCATTTCAAAGATCCCCTCATAGACAAGGGACAGCCTATAAATTGAAAAATCAAGCAATGGATGATCCAATCCAAATACAACTGAAGGAAATGGCAAAGAAGATTAAAGACTTGGAAGCCCGCGACAGGGGCAAGAAGGTCTTCACGGGCAAAGATTTCTACAAGAGCATCACTCCCGTCAGGAATAATCAAGATTCAAAAAAGACAAATTCTGTCAAGGCCCACCGCGAGGGGTGCAAGGATAACAAAGGCAATCACACAAGTCAGAAAGAGAAATCTTTAAAGCAGAGTGAAAAATTGAGTCAGCAGAAAGAAAAGATAAAGCGGGACGGTTGGGATTGCAATCGCCAGTTTACTCCTCTTGAGCAGCCTCTCGACGAAATCCTTGAATATATGTTGGCCAAGGAATTGGTAAAACTCCTAAGAGTCGCAAATCCTCCCACAGTCATGGGAAAATTCAGGGATCAATTCTGTAAATTTCATAGGGCAGTAGGACATGATACCGACCATTGTTTCGTCTTCAAGAACATTGTCCAAGATCATATCGACAAGAATTTCTTCGTTGAGAATAACAAAGAATACCAATCGACTGTCTTATCCAAGTCTCAGCAGAAATCAAACACTCGACAAGAGGTGCAGTGTGATGATCCGAACCAGGATCGCAAGATAGCCCCATTGGATCAAATATTTGATACTTTTCTGAAATACATGCTTACAAAAGATACAGTCGGATCTCTGAAGTCTCATTTCACTCTCTCTGCCAATGATAGCAAAAGCAACAAGAAAGATTATGATCATCCTTCAGAGGGATCCAAGGGCCAAAAAGGAAAGTTCTCCAACAATGATAAGCCTCTCCAATCTAGTCCTCAGCATAAAGGGAAAGATCAAGAAAAGCCAAAGCACAAGGATTGGAATACGGATCGAAAGTTCACCCCTCTAGATCAGACACTAGAGAATGTTCTGAAATACATGCTCGCAAAAGATATGATCCGTTTACCTAAAGTAGCTGATCCCGCAACATCCATGGGAAGGTTTAAAGATCAGTTCTGCGAATTTCATCGGACAATGGGTCACGATACCGAGCATTTTTTGTCCTTAAAAATATTGTTCAAGACGGCATTGACAAGAATCTCTTCGTTGGAGATGAAAAGGAGGACCATTCATCTTGATCATGTTTCTCCCCAATCATTCAAAAGTTGATAACACTAGTGCTTTCCCAATTTCTCATCTTGCTTTTACTATTTCAAAGGGATGATGTAATCCCGTCTGTCTTTCCCTTATTTGTTACCTTTCCTTCAATACATCAATAAAGTTTCAATTTTTCTCGCAAGCTCGGTGCCATTTTTTTTATTCTCCTCGGCAAAATGTTCTTTTATGAGGAATAACCTCTTCCGAGTCTCTTCTGAATCAATTAAAAGCCAGTTGCCGTGTCACCTTCGGAGAGCGCTCTTCGAACATCAATCATTTATCCTTTTGTTCAAATTCTTCTTTCCCAATTACACTAGGGCATTTTTAAATTTTCATTTTATCTTTAATACTTTCTGTATGCAGGCAGGATCAAACAAATCTCTCATTTTGCACGCATGTGCACCCATTTACATTCATTTGCATTTGCATGCATTCATTCACATTCATTTGCATCAATTTGCATTTGCAGCTATTACCCATTCAGGATAAGGGATAAATCCTGAGACCCCGACAGTTGTCCAAGTCGTCGTGAGGGTGAAGACTGAAAATTTTCCATCAAAATCAATTAGTAATTCTTCAGAATCCAGTGTTGTGCTGGTAATTTTTCAAAAATCCAGTGTTCGTGCTGGTAAATTTCCAAAACCCAGTGCTCGTACTGGTAACCATTTAAAATCCAGTGCTCGTACTGGTAACCTTCCAAAATCCAGCGCTCGTACTGGTAATCTTCCAAAACCCGGTATTCGTACTGGTAATTTTTCAAAACATAATGCTTGTATTGGCACATTTTCAAAATCCGGTGTTTGCACTGGTACACTTTAAAATTCAGTGTCCACTAATTTAGTTTTCCTTTGGGATTCGAGTTCTAACTCGAATTTCCTTTCCTTATAATTGATCTAGTTTTCCGTCAGGAATTCAAGTTCCGACTCGAATTTCTTTTCCATTCTAACCGGTTTAGTTTTCCTTCGGGATTCGAGTTCCGACTCGAATCTTCTTTCCTTCTGGTTAACCTAGTTTTCCTTCGGAATTCGAGTTCTGACTCGAATTTCCTTTCCCTCCACACCGGTTTAAGTTTGCCTTTGGGATTCGAGTTCCGACTCGAATCTTCTTTCCTTCTGGTTAACCTAGTTTTCCTTCGGAATTCGAGTACCGACTCGAATTTCCTTTCCTTCCACGCCGGTTTAAGTTTTCCTGCGGGATTCAAGTTCCGACTCGAATCCTCTTTCCTTTTGGTTAACCTAGTTTTCCTCCGGAATTCGAGTTCCGACTCGAATTTCCTTTCCTTCTAACCGGTTTAGTTTTCCTTCGAGATTCGAGTTCCGACTCGAATCTTCTTTCCTTCTAGTTGATCCAGTTTGCCTTTGGGATTTGGGTTCCGACTCGAATTTCTTCTCCTTCCAAATTGATCTACCTTTCCTTCAGGATTCGAGTTCTGACTCGAATTTCTTCTCCTTCCACGATGGATCTAGTTTTCCTTCAAAGATTCGGGTTCCGATCCGAGTTTTCCTTTCCTTCAGAGTTGGTTTAGAAGATCCGAGTCCCGACTTGAATCTTCTTCTAAATCCAATTCAGAACTGGTCTAGAAGATTTGAGTTCCGACTCGAATTCTCTTTCAAAATCTAATTCATCTAGTTTTCCTTGAAGAGTTGAATTCTGATTCGAATCTTCCCTCAAAAACCCAGTTTAGCACCTGGTCCATTCAAAGCTCACAAGTTGGAATCATTCCTTCTTAAGCTATGATCCTTAGGTTGAATTCCTATGGAATTGATAGTTCGTAGGTCGAACCCCTGTGGAACCAATGTCGTTCTTAGGCTGAATCCCTATAGAACCCATGTCATTCTCAGTAAACCAATTCACAATTTCGACCTTCGGGTCAATCAATTTTCAATTTTCAATTTTCAATTTTCAATTATCAATTTTCAAATTTCCAATTTCCAATTTCCAATTTCCAATTATCAATTTCCAATTTCCAATTTCCAATTTCCAATATCAAATTTCAAAATTCTAATTTCCAAAATTTGACCATTTTGAGTCACCCAATACCCAATTTCAATTATTTTCTCTTGCGAGAGACCCTTTTTATAGGGAGAGTTCAAGGGAGCTCGCTCTTTTCGCATGCTATCCAATTCATTCACTTAGCCCCTTTTCAGGGAGAGTTTGAAGGGACTCGTGTCATTGTGAACCGTTTGCAAAACAAAATTCCAGATTTCACACAAGGAACCCTTTTTATAGGGAGAGACTCGACGGAGACTTGCTTTCCTTGTGGCCCCATAATTTCAGACTAGGCCATTTCATCATGAAGGACCCCCTTTTCAGGGAGAGTGTGATGAACTCGTTCCTTCATGACCAATTTACCAACCTCACCAATTTCGGCCCCCTTTCGATAAGAGAAGCCTAATGTTAGGAAGTTTTGACGAAAGCTTAATTTCTCTTCGAAAGTTCGTTTTGCAAACACCTCCTCTTTAGGGGAGAGAGGAGTAATTCCCAAATTCCAATTTCTGAATCTTCTCCTTTGGGGAAAGGAGAAGAGAATTTTTGTCATGGATGTGTTGCGTTGTGCTTCAAATGCTCGCTTTCACAAAAGGATTTCAAGAAAATTTTGCCAATTTGTCATTAAATATTTGTTGATTTCAAAAATCTTTATTGCACAAAATTATTACTTCAGAATACCTCCACTATTACTTCTGAAAGGACAATGCTTTCGCGAAAAAGGATTCAAAGTTCAAAATCTTTCTATTGGCCAACCAAAAGGATGAAGAATAAATCCGCGATATGGCCAGCAAAGAGAATTCAATGTTGTTGCCAAGCCATGAGTGATTGATATTGATCGCAGTCAATGGCACATTTTTAAAGACCATTCTTGAAAAATAAAGCAGTCAAAATATCCTGGGTGATACAGAAAAAATCCACTCAATTTCCATATCCCCTCAATCACCTAAGCTGCAATTAAATATCTGCAAAAGGGATCTCTCAATTGTCGTCAAGATGAAGGCGAATTAAGCGAGTCGACCCCCGGGGCCAAAAAAGATTTGGATCATCTCCAAGATGACGGAGTTTGTGACGGATCCTTCCAGGGAAAGTTCAGATCACCGTCGAGATGAAGGCGAGTGTGATGAGCCTACCGACAAACCCTAAAAGATATTTAATTCCAGCTATCATCAAGAGATTTCCTACCAAAGAGCCAATAATCATCATGATAACCCCTGAGAGAAAAGAAGGATCGGAACATCTCTGAGATGAAGGAGTTTGTGACGTACCCTTCCCAAGAAAAAAGAGAGAAAAGTCAGGACATCTCCAAAATGAAGGATGATGTAATTCCCGAAAAATCCAAGAGAGCTCCAATCTGCTAAAAAAAAAGAGTGCAGAAAGATCATCATGAGAAAAGAATCCCAGGATATCAGACTGCCGAATCTATCAAGAATCTTCTTTAATTTTGTGAAATTCTTTTATCAATATTCTTTCACTAATAGCTCTCGCAATATCAAGAATACTTTCTTTCTCGTCTATATCAAGGAAATTGATAGCTTCCTTGAAAGAAAGTCAATCGCAAGCAATTTGAATTTGAATTTTGATTCTACAGAGTTAAGCCCAGTCGGAGGTAATACTTCAGGTAGAAAAGAGGGAATACTTTCAAAACAATGTGCATCATTTTCAATTATTTTGAATCAACAACAATTTTCAACAACTTGACAATATTTTCTAGCTATCCTGGCGTGAAGCGAGAGCTTGAGGTTCATCTTTGGTGCATCCTGACATCAGTTGTTATCCCTTTTTAGGACTTGATTATGGGAGTTTTCAAGATTCCTTCCCTTCTTTGTTATAATCTGAGCGCACGCGCTCTCAGATTCGCACACTTCCCTGTGTCCCACCATAGACAGTCCAATTTCGGCTTGAGGTTAAGCCACCTATTTCAGCAAAAGGCAATTTCAAAAGTTAATTAGTCTCAGCAATGAGGCGCCCAAAATCAATCCCTTTTCAAACTTTAGGGACTCCAATTTCCTTCCTTTTGCAAAACCCCTATCGGATTCATTGTGCAGAAATCCGAAGGTTCCATCACGGTCTCTTCTTTCGAGGATTCCGTCCATTTTCCGCCCAATCAGGTTAAGGGTATAAACCTGAGCCTCCTTTGATAAGGTATTTCATTTTCTACCCGATCAGGATAAGGGTATAAACTTGAGCCTCATTTGATGAGGTATTCCATTTTCTGCCCAATCAGGTTAAGGGTATAAACCTGGGCCTCCTTTGATGAGGTATTTCATTTTCCGCCCACTCAGGTTAAGGGTATAAACCTGGGCCTCCTTTGATGAGGTATTTCATTTTCCGCCCAATCAGGTTAAGGGTATAAACCTGGGCCTCCTTTGATGAGGTATTTCATTTTCCGCCCAATCAGGTTAAGGGTATAAACCTGGGCCTCCTTTGATGAGGTATTTCATTTTCTGCCCGATCAGGTTAAGGGTATAAACCTGGGCCTCCTTTGATGAGGTATTCCATTTTCCCCCCAATCAGGTCAAGGGTACAAACCTGAGCCTCCTTTGATGAGGTATTTTATTTTCCGCCCGGTCAGGTTAAGGGTCAAACCTGAGCTTCGTTTCTACACGAGGTATTTCCCGTCCCATCCAGGTTAAGGGCAAAACCTGAATCTCATTTCTTTTTGAAGTAAAATTTTCTCCTTATTCTCCATTTCATATCTACCATCATCACTTGAACTAATTCTTTCATACCCAGTCAGATTCATCTAACTGGGGCATTTTTTTTATGGTTCAAATTTGGTATGTTTTCTTTGTCACTAAGCTCGGCTTCTAAACGGCTTAGCAGCAAAGAGGGGCATCTGTAAACACCCCAAATTTTCACCCTCATCCAGTGTTTGTCCATTTCATGTGTCATTGCATATCATTGCATGTATTTTGCATATCATTCCATCGCATTGCATGTCATTGCATTTCATTTTCGAGATCCAGCACTCCTATATCAAAACATTCAATCCAGATTTGAATTTTAAAGCTTTTATTTCAAAATCAATTTCAAAACCTGGGTTTTTATTCAACACTCTGTCATTTTCCAACCCCAGGACTTTATATTTCGAAATATTTTCTCAAGAAAACAATCTGGATTCATTTCAAATTCAAATTTTAATCGATTTCAATTCACAGATGAGACCCATTGAGGTGGTGTCGCTTCTGAATTCCTCTATTAATCAAATTTCTCAAAATTTTGAAAGTTTCAGTCCGATCAGGACTCTGTCTCAGAGTCCTGATCCGGTCAGGAGTCTGTTTTGAAGTCGGTTTTACTTCCATTTTCAATCTTTTCCGTTTGCTTTCGAAATTTAGGTCATTTTACATAGTCCAGTTAGTTCAGGATTCTATTTTAGAGTTCGGTTGAGTTAGGAGTCTAACCCTGACTGTGTTTTCCGACTTATTTCATCATTTCTTGATAAAATCTTTCAAAAAATTTTACATTTGAATTCTAAAATTTAAAATCTCAGAATCCTAAGAGTTCAGGACTCTAACCCGGAGTTCCAGTTCGCTTGAGACCCTATTTTCAAAGATCTTGAATTTCAAATATCGATTTTAACCCCTTTTCAAAGCCATTTTCAGTGTTTATTTCAAAATTTCCAAAACTCGATGTGGGCCCACTTAGTTGGCACCATATCTAGAGGAGTTCTAACCTAGTTAGGACCCTATGCCATTTCAAAAATTTTAATTTTAAAATTGCTTTTGAAAATCCTTTTGAAAACTCCTTCAATTTCAAGTTTTTAAATCGCTTTTTGAAAAACTCAAGTAGCGCCCACTCGGGGTGGCGCCATATTCGAGTCAGTCAGGGATAGACTAGGGTTAGTTGATGTCTTGGTTAGTGTTATAGGTTTAGAAGAGTCAAAACCATTTTGAAAAACTCATTTTTAAAAGTTAGTTTTTAAAACTAGTGTTTTTAAAGGTTTTTAAAGGTGTTTTAAAAAACCAATGTGAGAAAATGCCAAGTGGCATTACATTTGGGGATTTTTTAGAAGAGTCTAGGGGCTAATTAGGTATTAAATAGGATAATTTAGGCTAGGGGTAGGATAGTCTTTACACCCCAAAATCGCCCCCCTTAGAAGAGTCCAATTTTTTTAAAACATTTGATTTTTAACCTAATTTTTTTTTATAAATAGAAAGCCATAGGGGGGTCGATTTTTACCATCTCTGTCCTATTGGATTCTTGGAGCTTCTCTCTCTTCTCCAGAGCTTCCTCCATTGCTGCAACTCCAAGGTATGAATTCCTTTGCCTTTTTCATATTTTATTTAATGATTTTAATGTTTTAAACCTAGATCTAGGCTTAGACACCCCTCCTTATGGAAGATCAACCATGGTTTCACCTCAAGAACCATCAAGAATCAGCAAGAACGATCCAATAAGGTGATCTAACCCTGTTTTGGATGATTTACAGGGATTTTAATCCATTAGAATTGATTTTAATATGATTCTTTACATTATTAACCAATAAAATATATGATTTACCCTTTTAATGGGTTAAATCTATGGTTTAAAGGTGATATCAAATTCCAGCCATTGATTCCCTGTTTTTATTTTATTTTCATGGTTTATTCATGTTTGTTTTACGTTCTATAGCATAGAAATAAGTTTTATTTACTGTTTTATGGTTTATTTTATTTATTTACATTAGTTAATGCATGGTTTTTCCAAGTTTCTTAAATTTCTGTGTGTTTTAGGTTTAGAACAGTAAAGATAATGTTATTTCGGATTGAATTACTCATTTTTTATTTCTGATTTTTTTATATGTGATGCATGCATGAGTTATTGAGTTACTGTAGAAAAATCAGAGGTTTTGGATCTCGAGAACCCTGTCAAAAAAATCAGACATCAAATCGGGTTTTTAAAGCTTTAAAATCGTGGTTAAAATCAAGAAGGTAGCTTGCTGTGATGATATTTCTCTCATCTTATATCCGATTTTAGATCTGTAAAGTGCTATGGATTCACATTGAGTAGATCTGTCTGCTGTGAAATTTTAGGATTTTTTTATCACTGTTTAGGATTTTTCCTCTTTCAGAGAATCTGTTCTTAAATGTAAAACTCGTTAGGGTTTACCAAAACCCTAATCAGATTTGTGTTAGTCATAAATCCCAAACCACAGATCCGATTCTAGATCTGTAAAAAGTGAGTATTGTTATTTTTCTGTCTACTACTAAAATTTTAGAGATTTTTGTTTAGGGTTGCTATTTATGCCTGTATTTTCAATCTGAAGTAGCCGTTTTAATCCCTGTTAAAAGTGATATATTTTAGCTCAGATTGCCGGAAGGGTTTCTCTCTAACCGGAGATGATTTTTCCGATCTGTAAATTGGGAAATCTCTGTTTTTCTTCTTAGTTAGTATCTGTAAAATTTCATAAATTTCTATAAAGATTTGACCCCTGGTTCAGGTCTTGGATTGAAACTGGTTGGTGAATTAGGTCAAAAATAGCATATTTTTAGGGTTTAATGCAATTTTCGGATTAATTTAATGTCAAAAAATTATTTTTATAATTCCAATTCGACATTAGGGTTATAAAAAGTGCAGGTACCAATTTTTATGGATTTTGGAATCCATTTGATGGCTGAATTAAGCAAATTGCAAAACCGGGTTCCTGAAAGATCCAAAAACACTGCTAAAATCACAGTTTCTGTGATATTATTGGATTTTCGTGCATGAGTATATATTTTTAGGATTTAATAATGTTCATAATCATATTAGGATGCTTTAGGTTTAATTTTGTGCTCATTTGATTTCATTTAGTGCATAAAACCTAAGTTTTTACAAAAAATCTATTTCTAAAAACCCTGATTTCAAGGCCATAGTCTTGCTATCAGGGGCAATTTGGTCATTTGACCTAAATTTCGAAATCCCTAACCTTAATTTTCATGTGTTTAAGTATGTCATATCATATTTTAGCCTAGTTTATTTTCATTTGAATTTCAAAACTTGCATTTTACCAAATATCTTTCTAAAAACCTTAATTTCAAGGCCATAGTCTTGTTATTAGGGGTATTTTGGTCATTTTGACCCCAAATTCGAAATTTCATATCTTCTCTTTCATATTTATTCAATTTTATTTCATACTTTATCATTTTTATTTAAGGGAATCAAGGAAAAGGCTTATATCTAGCAAAATCCAGTAATTTCTAGATATTACTGGATAAATCTAGAAAAGCCAACATATTTTCATTAACCAAGTTTTCGAGTTTTGCATGTACATTTAAGACTTTATTTTTCATGTATTTAAATTTCAATAGTGATGTAATTTGTAATTAAACTTTGGAATAAAAATTTACATTTCCTGCTTAGCTTAGGCAACATTGCATATAGTTTATTTTTTTAAATAATGTTAATGTGTGATGGATGATGATTCATGCATATTCAAACTCACTATGGTCTACACGAATGGCACATACACTAGCTTTTATGAAGTTTATAAACTTGGTGGAATTCGTATTTATGGCCATAGTCAGAATATGAATGATACCCAGATTTATGATCTTCACATTAGCCACATTCAGCCTACACTCTTAGGCTAACTTCAAAATGCACTGCATTTCTCAAAATACAAAAGGTATTTCTCAATTCCTCAAAATCATATTCATTCATTTCATGCATTTGCCAATTCCAATTCAAATTTCAATTCAAAGAAGTTCATTTTCTCAAAATCTCTTAAGTCTTATAGCAAAATCGATTTTCCCAAAGACATTGAATTTCAAAGGATATTTCAAGTATTTCCCAAGTTCCAAATTCAAATTTTCTAAGTTAGAATTTCAATTTTAAAGTTTGAATTCAGAGAAACCAAATATCTCAGAATCGATTTTCACCAAATGTCAAGGATTCCTCAAAATCGATTTTTATTTCCCTCAGAAGTATATTTCAAATCCCAATTCACTATTTTCCATGTGATACCTATTCTAAATATTTCAATCATTCAAAGCAAACATCATGTTTTTAAAATGGGCATTTTCTGAAAATTCATAGCACATGCCTGATTCTATGTGCATTTAGAAATTAGGATATGATTTGGATAAGTTGAATAGAGTAGAGCAGTAGATTGATCCTTGGTTTGGTTACCCCTGTTAAAGGTGGCAGGAACGGTCGAACCTCGTACCGACAGGTGAGTCCCATTCTTCGGAATTTTCCCGCATTTTAAAAATGGAGGCGAGTTATTTTCAAAAACTTTTTGAAAGGTCAGTTTGATTCGCAAAAAGTTAAAAATTTTTGCGATGATAACAGCAGCTCTGAAGGTTGGCATTGAGTCTGAACCCTAATGCGGGACTAGTGTTTGGATTGCGACCAGTATGAAAATCGGATTTTGAAGAAGCACCAGCACGAATGCTGGGTTTTGAAGAAGTACCAGCACGAACACTGGGTTTTGAAAACAAAGTACCAGCACGAGCACTGGGTTTTGAAAACAAAGTACCAGCACGAGCACTGGGTTTTGAAAACAAAGTACCAGCACGAGCACTGGGTTTTAAAAAAGTACCAGCATGAGCGTTGGATTTTGAAAAAGTACCAGCACAAGCACTGGATTTTGAAAAAGGTGTACCAGCACGAACACTGGATTTTTAAAAAGTACCAGTATGAACACTGGAGTTGGTGAAAGGACCGACGCAAAGCTGGGTTTGAAAGGAAAGTTCGAGTCAAAACTTGAGTCTTCAAAAGAAAACTAGACAAATTGGATTTAAAAGAAGATTTCAGTTGGAACTCGGATCTTCTACACCAATTCTTGAATTTAAAAGGAGGTTTGAGTAGAAATTTGATTTTTCAAAGGAAAGCTAGATGAATTGGATTTGCAAGAAAGTTTGATTCGAAACTCAGACTTTCTAGACCAATTCTTAATTTTGAAGGAAAGAGAATTAGATGAACTGGATTTGAAAGAAGATTCCAGTCAGAACTCGGATCTTCTAGACCAATTCTTGAATTTGAAGGAGGGTTCAATTAGAGACTCAAATTTTTAAAGGAAAACTAGACGAATTGGATTTGGAAGAAAGTTCGAGTCGGAACACAGATTTTCTAGACCAATTCTGGAATTCAAAAAGAAGAAAAATTAGATGGATTGGATTTAGAAGAAAATTTGAGTCAAAACTCGGATCTTCTAGACCAATTCTGGAATTTGAATAAAGAAAAGAAAATTCGAGTCAAAACACAAATCTTCAAAGGAAAATTATACCAATTAGGATTTAAATAAAAGAAAATTCAAGTCGGAACTCGAATTCTAGAGAAAAGACTAAACCAAATTAAGGTTTTAAGGAAAGAAAATTTGAATTGAAACTCGAATCCCAAATAAAAATTTAACCAATTAGGTTTTAAGAGGATTTGAGTGGGAACTTGAATCCCAAAGGAAAACCAATTCAGATTTAAAGGAAAGAAAATTTGAGTCAGAACTCGAATATCGAAGGCAACTAGAAAATTTGAGTCGAAACTCGAATCCTCGAAGAAAAACTAGGCCAGTTGTGAACACCCCAAATTTTTCAAAACCTTTTAAATATTCTCTTTCTGCCCCTAATATCATTTTCTGAGCAAATGGGTCATTTCAAATCTAAATTCCAGCTCATTCCTCTAGTTTTATTGAAATTAAATTCATTTCGTATGTATAAATTGATTTTGGATCTGGATCCATTGTCCAGATCCAAGTCTGAATCCCTTGTTTAAATTTTAAATTAAAATTATAGAAAATACCAAAAATAGCCTTTAAATAGCTCGAACAGTCCATTTGACATCCGTTTGGATCCATCACATTGTATTTCTCGATTCGAGTATCAAAACTCAAACTTTTTCTCAAACCTCGGGTCCCAACCCTCTTTTTTGAAGAAATTTTCCCGAAATGGTCTGAAATTCTCAGGAAAATACTTTTGTAAATATTCTTTGTAGGAAAATTCAAAAAATTAGGGTTTAGTCTTTGTTTCTCACATTTTCATTCCAAAAATACAAAAAAATCAAAATACTAAAAAAAAAATCAAAAAAATTCAAAAATAAAGGAAGAAAATCGCAAAAGGGTTTTTAGAAACCTGTTTTTTGAAAAAACTTTTTAAAGAGGCCCTTCTATGGAAAAACGGTATTTTCATTTAAAAGTCGAGTTAGGGTTTTGAAAACCCTAACTCTCGCCTTCTCCCCTTTCTTCCCCTTTCAGCCGCACTCCTCCATGTCTCCTCTCCTCAAACCCTCTTCTTCACCCATCACCAACAACCTCATCTCTAGCCTCCCATCTTCAACCGAACCTCCTCCTTCTCCCCTCTAGATAAACCATCTTCAAGAAACCCTAAAATTCACCGCCTCTCACCCCCGCACCCTTCTCTTTTTCATGCATGACCGTCTTCTACCCCTCCACTTTCTTTTCCTTCAACCACCAAGCTTCACGCTTTATTTCCTCCTTCCCTTCTTTTTCTCGATCTCATCTTCTTCTACTATTTCCCATCTTCTTCTCATTTCCCCTCTGTCGATTAAAGGAGTATTTGGCCTCCGGGATGGTAGCCGAAGCTCTCTGGAGCCTCAGCAGAAGCACAGGACACCAAGGACCTTAGAAGATCGGTTGTAATATCCTGCAAAAGTCGGGTCCTCCATTGATTCGCAAGAACCCTGCACGGAGTCAAGCAAGCCTGGGAATACGTACCATTCTTTTACGGATAGAAGGTTTTCCCCAACCCCAGTAAATCCCAACAAAGCAAGGTAACAATTCCACCCTCTGATCGCCGATCCATCGAGGCTTTGGGTTTTTTATTCTATCTTCGTATTTGCTCTACGTATCCCTTTTGATTTTCCGATTTCCCCTTTATTTTTCTTTTCCCGATTTATTTCCATTAACGCACCATGGATGGCGCGGGTTTGTCTGTAACAATCCCAACGTATCCTCGTGCAACATTAATGGAATGATCCCATTCCAACACTCCCCTTTGTTTTCCTTTTCTTTCCCTGTTTTCATTGATAATTTCTGTGGTTAATCCGAGTGTGTAATCATTAGATGCCTCTTTCCTCACTTCTATTCTCTTTTTTTTAGCAGATGGATCTGTATGTTGATCATCTGCGGATGACCGGATTTCGACTCATCTTGATTATTTGCTAAATCTTCACATCTCTATTAAAGTGATCCATCGGTCTGAATGGACACAGAAACTTAAATCTCCTGTTTTAAGCTCTTATCTAGCATTTTTTTTTGGTTTTTCTTCTTCAATTTTTGGTTTATGATTCAATTTCCTATTCCATGCCGGATAGCTAATTTATGTAAACTTCCATCAAGAGCTTGGTCTCCTGTAATAATCATCTTACATCTTCTGTTTATAATTTCCTCTTTGGGTCTAGCATCTTATATTTTCTTAGATTTTGTGCTTTTGTGTCTTAACTGTAGCTATTTACAATAGATGTCCACATTCCACCGAGGGGAATGTCAAACGCTAATAAGAAATTCTTGCATTATTGTGTTATCATCATGTTATATCATGAATTTTCTTTGATATTGGATGCCATCTAATGTTGCTATATTATTTGCTGAAGGCAACCTGTTAATCAAGTTCACTTCAGGATGTTCATCTCACGGATGCAAGACATTCTTTAGCTAAAAGGCTTTATACATGATTAAATGTTAAGATCAATGGGTTTTGCCAAAAACCCCTTTTTTGTTTGCCAACTTTACCACTATGTGTGGTTATCAGCTGAAAATTTTCAGAGAATTCCTAAGATTCTGAGGTCATCCATCTCAGAATAGATGGCTGCTGCTGGGAGTGGAAATATCCCCCGCAAAACCTCCTTTCATTTGGAGGTACCTGCAATTACAGCTCGGCAAATCTAGAGTTCGTTGGGATTTTCTTTTCACGAGCATATGTGTACCTATATTTGAGGAAGAACAAAGGAGTACACTCATATCTGCGTATTGGTAACATTCATTGTAAATCCCGGCCCTACAGCCTCTTTTGTCTAATGTTTTGTTTTGTAATGTTGGACCACCTCATGCCTTCACTTTAATTCTCATGAGGACCTTGAGGCAGGAAAGAGACCTGGCGAGTTTTTTTTTCAAGAAACCCCTGATCCGAGCTATAGAAGAAAACAGGTTTGATCTCGCCCCTAATGTTTGAAATTATATTATGCTGGACAGTAATTGAAAAGATGGGAAAACAGTTCTACATGGGGAATTTCATGCTCCATCACAATGCTTTCACGCCTTCAAGGTTTTTATTTGCCTACCATTTCTGCAATACCCCCATCCTCAGGGATATCGATGGATCCCCTCCTCTAATAGGATCATCGGTTTGTGTGCTGCTTATTTCCACTTATTTAGTTTTCTGTTAATTAGTGGATTTTAGTATTATGTCATTGGATCCATTTGCTTGATGATCTAACATGGTATTATCAGTCACTGTTTGTTTTTTTATTATAATTATCAGATGGTTCATCTTTTGCCTCCCTGTGATTCCTCCACTTGACCCTCCTGGGCATCATTTTTTTTTATATACATATATATATATATATATATATATATATATATATATATATATATATATATATATATATATATATATATATATATATGATATTCGTTTTCAGTATGATGTGTTACATCTGTTTTATTAGGATTCTCGGTTACTCTGTGTGTTATTGTTTCCTCGATTTGATTGATAGCCCCACTGTCATTTGTAACCCACTCTCATTATGCTTACAGAACTTCCTCATGAATGGCCGTTTTCATTAAACTCCATGTGTATCATGAGTTTTTCACTAATCTTCCACAGTGGCATTTATCCATATACCCACCTCTTCACATTTGACTCCTGTGCACCTCGTTTCTTAGGTCTATCACTTATGCATCTTACATTTTATTATATCATGTAATTGCATCTGTGCAGGTTTCAATAAGCTTTCATATTTTCATCTCATTGAGATTGCAATTATCATCTTATAGCATTGTTACGCTATTATGTTCTGTTGCTGCACATCATATAGTCTTTGTATAAATGCCATCTGACTTTATAATATCTTTATTGCAGTTATTCAATTAGCATTTCAAGCATCGTTTCCTGCCCACCCACGATAGTGTGTCATATTTATTGTGCAATAAAATTCTCTATCATCATCTCACATGGTCTCTATAAGGTTAGTGATCCGAAATTCAGACAAGAGTGGCCATGAGATTCGGCCTCTAACCATGGGTTCGCTGGATAGATGTAATTGACCTGGTTGTATGTTGCATTTGTTTCTTTTTCAGGTATTTCTTTTCTATCTAACATATTTCTCTTTATTTCATTAGATGTTATTTATATGCTCTGTATTTTTTTTTTTTCGCAGCTCATCAATGGCATCCTTTGCATCTTTCATTTCCACCTTTATATAGTTATCATTTGTTGCCTACCCAGCACTTCACCATCCACTTGCAAACAATCCTATCATGACAACATAGAACATTTCATAGGTACTGTGTGCACAAACCATACCCTCATTCATATCAGAGGTTTGATTGCTTAGATGGCTGGAATTTTCCAGCCTGTTAAAGTACATCGATTACAACACCATAATGGCTCTTCAGTGAAGGCAGTCTTTACTGAAATGGAGTTGATACTATTAAGAAAAGGGTACGATGATTCATTTCTGCCAAGAAAGGAAGATCACTGTCTTGATTTTACAAAAGTTTGCTTCATTGTACATGATCACCTTGATTCGCTGGATAACTTGTTAGATTTCATCAAATCAGCAAAAGAAGCACAAGTTAGGCAGTATCACTAAATTCATTTGAGTAATATGGATTGGAAACGACTTACCAGGCTGTTGTGCTATGGCCTATCAGTTTGAGAAGTTGAATTGCTAAGGGATTTCAACTCATTAAAATCAATTTATATTCAAAACTGAGGAGTCAATTTGTCCATATATGTCAGATATGGGCTAGTGGTCATTCATAAGCATCACATACTCTCATATATGTCCATCTCATTTCAAATTCATTCTCTTCACATTTACTATCCCACCTATATATATATATATATATATATATATATATATATATATATATATATATATATATATATATATATATATATATATATATATATATATTATTCTCGTCTTTCCATACTTTTAGATTCTAAATATCTTGGCACATGAGCAGTTTGTTTCTTTCATTAGCATCTTTGAAATCCATGCAATGTATGTAAATTCTCTTTTTCATATTAACCGAGTGCTTTGCAGGAAATACATGAAAATAGCTATCTTCTTGGAGATTCTTTCAATTTTTAATCAGATTCAAGTTGTAATAGCTAGATTTGAATAAAGATTTACATTTCCTGTCTTAGGTAGAATGAATGAGCATTATAAAATCACAAATTGCCTATTTTCATGCATCTTTTCCTTTATTTCTCAAATTCTCACAAATGGTGAAACACGAATGGCACGTGCACCATTTCGTAAGAGGTAATTGATCCTAAGTCGATGATCCACATCAATGGCCATAGTCAGGGTGTGGACAAAACTTAGTATTTTTATCTTTTACAAAATAACACTGGATCCGCACTGGATCCGTTTTCAAAATTCATCATATTTTCCTTAAATATTTTCTTTTTTTATTAGAATTTAACTTAAAATTAACTCAAATTATATACCAATGGCCATAGTCAGGGTATATTGAGAGTTAATTTCATTTTAAATTCTATAAAAGCACCAAATGTGTTTCATTCTTCATCTGAATTTAAATATAGATTATTATATAATACATTCAATGACCATAGTCAAGAATGTATTATATCTTCAATCTTGTTTTAATTCATTTAAAGAATGAAATGGCTTTTTCAAAATCCAATTTCAAAAATTTAAATTCATTCATCACTTAGGATAGAATTGCATCATATTTTCAAATTTCTGTTTTTTTCAAAAACTCCAAGTGATGTAAATACCTTCCTCAATCTATCTTCAATTCTTATCATTTTTAAAATTCAATTTCATTTCTCAATCTCAAAGTTCAATTTAACTTTGAGATTTCAAATTTATTTTATGTTCAAATTCAAATCAGATTTCAACAATCAAATTTGACTTTGACATTCCAAAATTCATTCAAAACTCCAATCCAATCTCCAAGTTCAATTTAACTTTGAGATTCTTGATTCATCTTCTAAATTTCAAATCCAAGGTCTAATTTGACTTTGAAATTCATTTGTATATTCAAAGATTCAATTTCTAAAATTCATTTTCCAAGTTCAAATTAAACTTGGAAGTTCTTGATTCATCTTCTGAATTTAACTCCAAATCCATTTTAGGATCCAGGATTCAACACTCAAATTGGATCTCAGACTTCAGATCCAATCCCTCTTTAGGATCCAGACCCCAATTTTACCTTGGATCTCATACTTCAGATCCAAATCCATCTTAGGATCCAGAGTCCAACTCACTTTGGATCTTAGACTTCAGATCCAAAATCATTCTAGGATCCAGAATCCAACTCTACATTTGGATCTCAGACTTCAGATCCAAATCCATCTTAGGATCCAGAGCTCAACTTCCACTTTGGATCTTAGATTTCAGGTCTAAATCCACTTTAGGATCCAGAATCCAATTTCACTTTGGATCTCAGACTTCAGATCCAATTCCATTTTAGGATCCAGAATCCAATTTCACTTTGGATCTTAGATTCCAAAATCCAAATTCATTTTTAAGATCCAATTTCATTCCCAATTCTAGATTTCAAACCCAAAGCCCTTTCTAGATCTCATTTGAACTTCCTAAATCCATTTTTATTCTTAAATACCATTTAATTTTCTCAGTCCATTCCAAATTTCAAACTTCAAAATCTAAATTCAATTCCATCGCAAGTATTCATTTTTCTTTCATAAATTCAAGTTCAAAATTCAAAGTCCCTTTTCCAACTTTGAAACTTCATTTCCTTTTCAAAACTTCAAATCATTCTTTATCAAAATCAAGATCTATTCCTCCAAACTCTAAATTACTTCAAAGACTTAGAACTTCTCTGATCTATCTCAAGTTCTAAAGTTAGATTCAATCATTTCTTCACTCCCTTATCAAGTTCATCTCAGAATAACTTGGAAATTTTCAAAACATCCTTCAAAAGAGCATACATCCTTGCATTGCACAAACATGATTCTTTGTGCATTTAGATCTTTAGGATAAATTCTTAGATTATATTTAGGCAAAGCAAAAGGCATAGACTCGATCATTGGTTTGATTACCCCTGGTAAAGGCGCCAGGAACGGTCGAACCTCGTACCGACGAGCGAATCCCATCTCTCCATTTTCCCGCAATATTTTCAAAAATGGAGGCGAGTTAAATTTCTAAATATTTTTCAAATTAAGGTCAAGTGAGAGCGCGCAAAATAGTTCCTCTTCTCCCTTTCTTTCTTTCTTTTCTCTTCTCTTTCTCTTTTCGTTCTTTTATTCTTCTCCCTTCAAAAAGGAGGAAAATAGAGGTTAGAAAAGGAAAAGAGAAGGAAGAGAGAGCGAACCACAAGAGAGGAAAATTTTTGCGATGATCACAGATTTGGCGATCGTGATGGGACTCGTCTTCGTCCGGTTGAATTTATGCCTTTGCTTTGCTTTTATATAATCTAAGTCTTTATTCTAACATATGTCAGCTACATTTTTCATGCAAACCTTAGGAGCCTAGACTCTGTCCTAAAGCTGACATCATTGCATATAGGATCTAAGTATGGTTTGGTAGGACCATATTGAGGAGATTATATCCATGTTCACATTAGATTTAGATCTTAAATACAACTCTCCTCAATTTTAGGGATTGAATGTAAACAATGTATGCAAGTGCATGCTTCTTCTCATTTAAATCTATCTCTTTAGGACTTGCATTAGAGCCTTCTGATTTTATTGCATGTTGATCATATTTTGAAAAACATCCCTACCTATATTGTCCCGGTCTTCATGTTGCTGGGCTGTCTCACTGAACCATAGTTCGGGAGAGAGCCTCACAACTGGACCACTTATTTGGGTTCGCGCCCCCTACCACGTACCTAAGGGCCATAGTCCGAGGTATATCGGTAGGTGCTCAAGGATGTTGGGAAACCATTACCTTAGAACCGAAGAGATATCTTATATGCCACGTACTTCAAGCTTCGGCTTGAGTATATCGACGTACCTTGATTGGAATCAGATGATATAAATCTTAGAGTTAGGATTAAGATCCTATTTGCCATTTCAAATATTGCATATAGAGTCAGCTTTAGGGAGTGCTGTTTGTACATCCTTGTTCGTATATCTGTGATTGTATGATATTTTATATCTTCCCTATATTCTTCAAAACCCTGGGTATATATTATTCAAAATTTTCTCCTTTTAAACCCAGGAGTACTTTCCCTTTATTCTTCTGATTTCTTCAAATTCTTTGATCCTGCCTGCAATTCTTCAAATTTTTCTTTAAATATCCTCTTATTCTTTTGTGATAAAATAAATTTTGTCAGGATGTGTCCCTTTCAAAATTAAGTATTTATTTATCCTTTTTTTTAGAAAAACGATGCGGTTGTCACAAATTTTGGGTGACAACCCAATCCCTCGTAATGGGATATTTTCATCATCAGACTTTAATTTCTTCCTTCATCATAATTTCCTCCAAAAATTTTCTAAATATCCCATTCTTACCTT
Organism: Nuphar pumila; assembly: GCF_984573655.1. NCBI lineage: Eukaryota > Viridiplantae > Streptophyta > Magnoliopsida > Nymphaeales > Nymphaeaceae > Nuphar > Nuphar pumila. The sequence goes on from NC_143255.1 coordinate 54,745,878, forward strand.
TAGAGAGGACATTGATATTTCATTATGGTTCGGACGAGGACTGAAAAGGAAACAATGCCCCAGCAAAGCGACAGTGAAGGAGAGGAAATGAACTCCATCAGGTCATTCAAGCAGCAGGGCCAAGAAGCAAAAAGCAATGTTGACTCAACTACATACAAGTTGTTTCAGAAAGTGATGGCCAAAATGATGTCCGAACAGGTCGAGGAAAACCCTGAGAAAATGTCTTCTAAAAGCAAAGCCAAGGGAAAAATCGGCAAAAAGCAAGTTCAGTATGACAGCACTTCAGAGTCAGCAGAGGAGGACTCAGAGGAAGAGCAGCCGACATATTTTTACAATCCTTTGTATCGACCCAAGAAAGTCAATGAGGGGCACCAGTCAGCAAGCAAAGCCAAAGGTCAGATCCCGGCAGAAGATCCGATGCAGAAGAAAATGAGAGAAATGACTCGTGCGATCAAAGAATTACAAGCCCAAGACAAAGGCAAAAAGGTCTACACCGATGCAGATTTTTATGACGGCCTAGAAGGAGATGACAACTGGGAAGATCTTCTTCGTAAATTCATGAAATTTGATGGGACCGGCAACCCCAAGGCTCATCTGGCCACATTTTTCACTGAGTGCAACCGATTCAGAAAGAACAATAGGGCTTTATTCTTATGCTTTCCACGCAGTCTGGAGGGAGTTGCAGCAAGATGGTATGCCGACCACATCAACCCGATTGAACTGCGAGAATTTGACAAAGTCATCAACTTGTTTATTGAAAGGTTTCTCTTCAATACTGAGGCTCTGCCTACCCTCAACCATCTTTTCAACCTAAAGCAGAATGACAATGAGAGGGCAAAAGATTTCATTCATAGATGGAGATCTACCTGCAACCGGATGAAGGATCCGATATCAGAGGGGCATGCACTCTCAATAATTTTGAACAATTTCTCTCAACCTCTGAAGGGTCTGATCTCCACTTCTCCGTCTAAATCTTTCATCAAGTTAATAGAGCGAGTCAAATGACTCAAAATGGGATTAGAGAATGGAACCTATCATGGCATCACCTTGGCAGGAGGCAGTCAGGATGTGAAAAAGAAAACCAACTTTACCTTTTCTACCAGTTCCTCCAACAACAATGGCAAAAACAAAAGAAGTGGCAGAAAGAACCACACTGGCGGGTCAGGCAGAGATGATTGTTCCAGTCAAAAGAGTGGGATCAGCAGGCAGAATGGCAGCCCTCCCTCAAGCATCCAGTTAGAGTCTAATCCCCAAGGGAAGCCGAAGCATGACGGTTGGGGATATGATCGCGAGTTTACCCCCTTAGAGCAAACACTTGAAGAAGTTCTTGAGTATATGACAACAAAGGAGATGGTTAAACTTCCCAAGGTAGCTGATCCACCTGTGACTATCGGAAGGTTCATGGATCAGTTCTGCAAATTCCATCGGACAATGGGGCATGACATCGAGCACTGCTTTGTTTTCAAAAACATCGTCCAAGACTGCATTGACAAAAAGTTGCTGTTGGAAGATCAAGAAAAAGAGTAGCCACCTGTCCTGGCCTAGCTTCCCGAACCATGTCAATATTTTTCTGCTTTCTCTCTTTTTCAGTCACCTAATAGGGACAACTCAGTCCCAGTCTTTTGTGACCTTTGGTCAACAAACTTGTAAATATTCCAGTCGTTGTTATCAAATATTTTCTATCAATGAAATGTCAATTTTCTTCATATCCGTTGATATCAAATACTTTTATTTTGAAAAAATTGTATTTTTTCTATTCTTTTCAAAATAAAGGACAATCCCAAAACATCATCATGAGAGAAATGATATTACCTATGAGGATTTTCAAAATCATAAAAATCTTGAGAATTTCTGCAAAAACTTCTTCATGATCACCAAAAGTTCAATATTTTGATCTAATCTTCTTCAAAATAAACTATCACCTTGATTTTTCTTAAAATGGGTTTTTTTTCAAAATTAACCCGCATGATGATCTCTCATGATGATTCCTTTTAAAAGGATCAGACCTCACACTGATCATTTTCCTTACAATGGACTTTCTCCTCAAAAATGATTTCTCACTTATCTTTTAAATAAACATTTTTTCTTTCAAGATCCCATATGCAGGCAGGATCAGAAAAACTCCTTTTTCTCTTAAATCTTATAAATTTTCAGTTAAATTTGATATTTTTATCAGTTTCATTCAGTATTCATGTTTTTGTCAAGTTACATCAAATTTATCAAGTTTTATCAAATTTTTCTTCAATTCCATTAAATTTTATCAAATTTTTACCCTTTCAGGTTAAGGGATAAACCTGATGCCTCTTTCCCGTGAGGTATTTCCTTTTATTCTTTTTCCCCCTCAGGTTAAGGGATAAACCTGACCCTCGCTGTCCGAGGTGCTCCCATTCAGGATAAGGGATAATCCTGAAACCCCTCGTAAGAGCAATAATGCTACCTACGAGGATTCTTTTGTAAATGCAAGTTTCGTAAACCTTCATTTGATTTTCTAAATTTATATCAATTTTTCTTCATTTAAATTCCTTAAATTCTTTTTCCCATTCAGGATAAGGGATAATCCTAAAACCCCTCATAGGAGCAATAATGCTACCTATGAGGATTCTTTTGTAAAAAATAATTTGTCAATTCTCCCCGATTTTATAAATGTTTATCAATTTCTCTTCTAATTTCCTCCAAAATTCTATTCTTTCACATTACCCTTTCAGGTTAAGGGATAAACCTGATGCCTCTTTCCCATGAGGTATTTCCTTTTATTCTTTTTCCCCCTCAGGTTAAGGGATAAACCTGACCCTCGTTGTCCGAGGTTTTCCCATTCAAGATAAGGGATAATCCTGAGACCCCTCGTAGGAGCAATAACGCTACCTATGAGAATTCTTTTGTAAATACACGTTTTGCCAATCTTTATTGATTCTTTGTAGATTTATATCAATTTTCCTTCGTTAAATTTTCTTAAATTTTATACTTTTTCCCATTCAGGATAAGGGATAATCCTGAAATCCCTCGTAGGAGCAATAATGTTACCTATGAGAATTCTTTTTGCAAATACAAGTCTCATTAAATTGATTTTCTAAATTTCTTTTCTTAAATTCTATTCTTTCCCCTTTCAGGTTAAGGGATAAACCTGAACCTCGACATTCGAGGTATTCTTTCTCAGGATAAGGGATAATCCTGAGATCGCTCATAGGAGCAATAAATGCTACTTGTGAGAATTCTTTTATAAAGTAAATAAATTCCCTCAAAATTTTCTCCATTGTTTATCAATATTTCATCAAATTTTATTTTCCTTCCATCTGTTTAAATTTTATTCTTTTTCCCGTTCAGGACAAGGGGTTAATTCTGAAAATTGGACCGCATACAGCCAAATGTGCTGGTCCATCTAAATCCTAAATCCTAAATCCTAAATCATAAATCTTGTCATATCTCTTTTAAATTCAAGTCTCAAGTATATCCTCAAAAATCTCTTTCTCTTTCAGATTAAGGGATAAACCTGAATCATTGTCTATTATATCCTAAATCCTCATTTAAATGTCTATCAACCTCATTAAATGTTTATCAATTTCATCAAATGTCTTTTATTATCAAGCCTTTGGGTTACAATTTCATCATTGTATATCCTTTTCAAAGCCTTCGGGTTACAATTTCATCAATGTATATCCTTGTCAAGCCTTCGGGTTACAATTTCATCAATATATATCCTTGTCAAGCCTTCGGGTTACAATTTCATCAATGTATATCCTTGTCAAGCCTTCAGGGTTACAATTTCATCAATGTATATCCTTTTCAATCCTTCGGGTTACAATTTCATCAATGTATTTCAAGTCCAAAGCCTTCGGGTTACAATTTCATCAAATATCCATCATTTCCAAGCCTTCGGGTCACAACTCTATCAATACCAATCATTTTACCAAAAATCCTGCTTTCGAGCTGGTCGGGCAAACAAATCCTGCTTTCGAGCTGGTACTTCCAAACAAATCCTGCTTTCGATCTGGTCGGGCAAACAAAATTCTGCTTTCGAGCTGGTCGGGCAACCAAAAATCCTGCTTTCGAGCTGGTCGGTCAATCAAAATCCTGCTTTCGAGCTGGTCGGTCAAACAAATCCTGCTTTCGAGCTGGTACTTCCAAAAAATCCTGCTTTCGAGCTGGTCGATCAAACAAAATCCTGCTTTCGAGCTGGTCGGTCAAACAAATCCTGCTTTCGAGCTGGTCGGTCAATCAAAATCCTGCTTTCGAGCTGGTCGGTCAAACAAATCCTGCTTTCGAGCTGGTACTTCCAAAAAATCCTGCTTTCGAGCTGGTCGGTCAAACAAAATCCTGCTTTCGAGCTGGTCGGTCAAACAAATCCTGCTTTCGAGCTGGTCGGTCAATCAAAATCCTGCTTTCGAGCTGGTCGGTTAAACAAATCCTGCTTTCGAGCTGGTACTTCCAAAAAATCCTGCTTTCGAGGTGGTCGGTCAAAACAAAAATCTAAATATTCCTTCCCAAGTTTCAACTCAAGGTTTCGTCAAAATTTATATTGAGTGATTATTTCACAAAGGATCCTAGAAAACTTTGCCAATTTGCTAATAATACTTGTTGATTCCAATATTTTGACTACACCAAAAGAATCACCTCTTTTTACCTCTAGTATTTCTTTCCAAAAGGGTGAAACTTTTTGCGAAAAAGAGGTAAAATTCAAATCTTTTTCCCTGTTTGATCAACCAAAAGGATGAAAGAAATATCCTCGGTATGATTGGCGAAAGAAATATTCGATGACATTGAAAATCCGGAAGTGAATCGATATTGATCATAGCTATGGTGCATGTTTAAAGACGATTTTTTGGCAATTAGGCAGTAGAAATATCCTGAGCCATAAAAGAATTCACTTAATCCATATCTCCTTATCCAGTTTAAAGTTGCAATCAAATATCTGCAAAAAGGATCTCTCAATTTTCGTCAAGATGAAGGCGAATTAATCAAGTAGACCCCGGAGGCCAAAGAAGATTTGAAACATCTCCAAGATGACGGAGTTTGTGACAGATCCTTCCAGAGAAAGTTCGGATCACCGTCGAGATGAAGGCGGATGTGATGGACCTACCGACAAACCCTAAATGATATTTGATTTCATCTATCATCTGAAGACCTTTGAGCCAATATCATATATAATCCTTGAGAAAAAGAAGGATCAGAGCATCTCCAAGATGAAGGAGTTTGTGACGTACCCTTCCCTGAAAAAGAGAGAAAAGTCAGGACATCTCCAAAATAAAGAATGATGTAAAAGCCCGAAAAAGCTCAATGACTCAAAAAGAGTGCAAAAAGATCATCATGAGAAAACACTCAGATATCAAACTGCCTAAATTGCCAGAAATCATCTTTTCTTATGCAAAATATCTTTTATCCATGTCTTTTCACTAATTGCTTTTATGAAATTGAGAATATTTCTTTTCTTCTTATATCAAGGAAATAGATAGCTTCCTTGAAGAAAATCATCAGCGCTAAAAACTTTGAATTTGACTCCTAAAACCAAAGAGTTAACCTCGTTGGAGGAAATACTCTAGGTAAAAGAGGGAATATCTTTGCACACGTGTACACATCTTTAAGCGTTGAAGTCAACTATAAATTTATCTTATTGGCAAAATTTTCTAGATATTCTAAGAATGAAATAAATATTCAATATCCGTTTTGGTACAACCTAACGTTGTTTTCCAGAAGAGTTACCCCATTCAGTTGAAGTATCTCTCCTGTCCCATCACGGTTTCAAGAAATCCGTATGGTTGCTCCCACTCAGGTTAAGGGTCAAAACCTGTACTCCCTGCGAGAGGTCATTAAATTCAAAAGTTGATTTAGTCTCAGCAATGAGACGTCCAAGTTCATCCCTTTTTCAAAGCTTTAGGGAACCCCATTTCCTTCCTCCTTTCGCAAACCCCTTTCGGATTTGTTCGTCCAAACTCCGAAGGTCCCATCATGATCTCTTCGCTCGAGGATTCCGTATGGTCGTCCCCTTCAGGTTAAGGGTTAAACCTGAACCTCGTACCTCGAGGTATCTCCCTTTTTCAGGTTTGGGTTAAACCTGAGTCTCATTTTAAACGAGGTATTTCCTTCCAAGTCCCATCATGGTTCTTCCCATCAAGGAATCCATGATTTGTATATCCATCCAGGACAGGATCCCATTTGAGCTTCATCTCGCGAGACATTCTCTCATAAATGTCCCATCAAGGTCATCACATTTTCCTTTCCCCATTCAGGTTATCTTGAGATATCTCCGCCCCATCCAGGTTAAGGGCTAAACCTGTGTCATTCTCAAGAAGCTGATCTCGCCTCACTCATGAGACTTGATCAAAACTCATATCTTTCATCATTTCGGGATCATCACCCAAAGTCCCATCATGATTTCCTCATTTTCTACTCAATCATATCATTTTCGAGGATTTCATCCTCCCAAGCCATTCAGGACAAGACTTTAAGCCTGAAAAGCCATAATTCTTCCACACCCAGTTCAGATCTGCTGACTGGGGCATTTTTCAAAATTTGGAGTATTTTCTTTGCCACTAAGCTCGGCTTTCAACCGACTTAGTAGCAAAGAGGGGCATCTGTGAACACCCCAAATTTTCAAAGCCTTTTAAATATTCTCTTTCTGCCCCTAATATCATTTTCTGAGCAAATGGGTCATTTCAAATCTAAATTCCAGCTCATTCCTCTAGTTTTATTGAAATTAAATTCATTTCGTATGTATAAATTGATTTTGGATCTGGATCCATTGTCCAGATCCAAGTCTGAATCTCCTTGTTTAAATTTTAAATTAAAATTATAGAAAATACTAAAAATAGCTTTTAAATAGCTCGGACAGTCCATTCGACATCCGTTTGGATCCATCACATTGTATTTCTCGATTCGAGTATCAAAACTTGAACATTTTCTCAAAACTCGGGTCCGAACCCTCTTTTTTAAAGAAATTTTCCCGAAATGGTCTGAAATTTTCAGGAAAATACTTTTGTAAATAATCTTTGTTGGAAAATACAAAAAATTAGGGTTTAGTCTTTGTTTCTCAGATTTTCATTCCAAAAATACAAAAAAATAAAAATACTCAAAAAAAAAATCAAAAAAATTCAAAAATAAAGGAAGAAAATCGCAAAAGGGTTTTTAGAAACCTGTTTTTGAAAAAACTTTTTAAAGAGGCCCTTCTATGGAAAAACGGTATTTTCATTTAAAAGTCGAGTTAGGGTTTTGAAAACCCTAACTCTTGCCTTCTCCCCTTTCTTCCCCTTTCAGCCGCACTCCTCCATGTCTCCTCTCCTCAAACCCTCTTCTTTACCCATCACCAACAACCTCATCTCTAGCCTCCCATCTTCAACCGAACCTCCTTCTTCTCCCCTCTAGATAAACCATCTTCAAGAAACCCTAAAATTCACCGCCTCTCACCCCCGCACCCTTCTCTACTTCATGCATGACCGTCTTCCACCCCTCCACTTTTTTTTCCTTCAACCACCAAGCTTCACGCTTCATTTCCTCCTTCCCTTCTTTTTCTCGATCTCATCTTCTTCTACTATTTCCCATCTTCTTCTCATTTCCCCTTTGTCGATTAAAGGAGTATTTGGCCTCCGGGATGGTAGCCGAAGCTCTCTGGAGCCTCAGCAGAAGCACAGGACACCAAGGACCTTAGAAGATCGGTTGTAATATCCTGCAAAGCCAGATCCTCCATTGATTCGCAAGAACCCTGCACGGAGTCAAGCAAGCCTGGGAATACATACCATTCTTTTACGGATAGAAGGTTTTCCCCAACCCCAGTAAATCCCAACAAAGCAAGGTAACAATTCCACCCTCTGATTGCCGATCCATCGAGGCTTTGGGTTTTTTATTCTATCTTCGTATTTGCTCTATGTTTCCCCTTTGATTTTCCGATTTCCCCTTTATTTTTCTTTTCCCGCTTTATTTCCATTAACGCACCATGGATGGCGCGGGTTTGTCTGTAACAATCTCGACGTATCCCCGTGCAACATTAATAAAATGATCCCATTCCAACACTCTCCTTTGTTTTCCTTTTCTTTCCCTGTTTTCATTGATAATTTCTGTGGTTAATCCGAGTGTGTAATCATTAGATGCCTCTTTCCTCACTTCTATTCTCTTTTTTTTAGTAGATGGATCTGTATGTTGATCATCTGCAGATGATCGGATTTCGACTCATCTTGATTATTTGCTAAATCTTCACATCTCTATTAAAGTGATCCATCGGTCTGAATGGACACAGAAACTTAAATCTCCTGTTTTAAGCTCTTATCTAGCATTTTTTTTTGTTTTTCTTCTTCGATTTTTGGTTTATGATTCAATTTCCTATTCCATGCCGGATAGCTAATTTATGTAAACTTCCATCAAGAGCTTGGTCTCCTGTAATAATCATCTTACATCTTCTGTTTATAATTTCCTCTTTGGGTCTAGCATCTTATATTTTCTTAGATTTTGTGCTTTTGTGTCTTAACTGTAGCTATTTACAATAGATGTCCACATTCCACCGAGGGGAATGTCAAAGGCTAATAAGAAATTCTTGCATTATTGTGTTATCATCATGTTATATCATGAATTTTCTTTGATATTGGATGCCATCTAATGTTGCTATATTATTTGCTGAAGGCAACCTGTTAATTAAGTTCACTTCAGGATGTTCATCTCACGGATGCAAGACATTCTTTAGCTAAAAGGCTTTATACATGATTAAATGTTAAGATCAATGGGTTTTGCCAAAAACCCCTTTTTTGTTTGCCAACTTTACCACTATGTGTGGTTATCAGCTGGAAATTTTCAGAGAATTCCTAAGATTCTGAGGTCATCCATCTCAGAATAGATGGCTGCTGCTGGGAGTGGAAATATCCCCCGCAAAACCTCCTTTCATTTGGAGGTACCTGCAATTACAGCTCGGCAAATCTAGAATTCATTGGGATTTTCTTTTCACGAGCATATGTGTACCTATATTTGAGGAAGAACAAAGGAGTACACTCATATCTGCGTATTGGTAACATTCATTGTAAATCCCGGCCCTACAGCCTCTTTTGTCTAATGTTTTGTTTTGTAATGTTGGACCACCTCATGCCTTCACTTTAATTCTCATGAGGACCTTGAGGCAGGAAAGAGACCTGGCGAGTTTTTTTTTTAAGAAACCCCTGATCCGACCTATAGAAGAAAACAGGTTTGATCTCGCCCCTAATGTTTGAAATTATATTATGCTGGACAGTAATTGAAAAGATGGGAAAACAGTTCTACATGGGGAATTTCATGCTCCATCACAATGCTTTCATGCCTTCAAGGTTTTTATTTGCCCACCATTTCTGCAATACCCCCATCCTCAGGGATATCGATGGATCCCCTCCTCTAATAGGATCATCGGTTTGTGTGCTGCTTATTTCCACTTATTTAGTTTTCTGTTAATTAGTGGATTTTAGTATTATGTCATTGGATCCATTTGCTTGATGATCTAACATGGTATTATCAGTCACTGTTTGTTTTTTTATTATTATTATCATATGGTTCATCTTTTGCCTCCCTGTGATTCCTCCACTTGACCCTCCTGGGCATCATTTTTTTTTATATACATATATATTGTTGAGAAACTCTGTTTTGATGTTACATAATATGATACACTGTCGTATTTGATTTTATATGATATGATAATATGTCCTCTTGAAAAATGTTATATTATGACTGAATATGTTTTGCCATAAATCTAACGAGTATTTGATGCAAGGATATCTCACCCAAAAAGGATGGAGACTTCCTGTTCAAGTACAACTAGTGCAATCATACTCCTTGAAGAAAAAGCTTGATGAGCCATGCATTCCTAAAGATCAACTGAAGAGATCGGCTACCTCAAGATGAAGATTTTTTTCTTCTTTAGAGTCATATGTAACAGAACCTTCAGGAACATGCATATTGCATATTACATACTCATTCATAAAAACTATATCATAAAAGTATATGATAGTTTCAAAAAGCTCCTTTTTGAAAACTAATAATTGTACCTTCTTACAACCATTTATGAAAAAGGTATTTTGACATGATTTCAAAATGTAATAATTGTACCTTACATCATATACAAGACAACATGAAAAGAAATGTAGGAAAAAGACAAAACATGAAATCGGCTACATAAAGAAAAATAAATATAATATGTTTTGAAAAGACTCTAGTTACCTTCTTTAAAGAAATGATTTCAAATATGGGTAAAAGACAAAACATGAAATCGGCTACATAAAGAAAAACAAATATAATATGTTTTTGAAAACACTCTAGTTACCTTCTTTAAAGAAATGATTTCAAATATGGGTAAAAGACAAAACATGAAATAAAGAAAAACAAATATAATATGTTTTTGAAAAGACTCTAGTTATCTTCTTTAAAGAAATAATTTTAAATATGGGTAAAAGACAAAACATGAAAATCGGCTACACAAAGAAAACAAATATAATAAAGGTTTTGATAAAGACTCTAGTTACCTTTTTACAAACCCATAGAATGTCGACTTACTTGAAGTCATCATTCTCTTTGTACAAGCATTAAATACCTCCTGTAAGAAATCCTTGTTAAATATCCTTCTCAAGAATGTCGACTTTCTTGTAGTCCTCATTCTCTCTGAAGACTTTGAAAAACACAACATAAAGAAAACACTTGACATGACTATGTACAAATAAATATCTCAAAGCACTCATTGTACTTACACTCATTTAAAGTAAAAAAGTATTTATGTACCTCAAATCATTAATTAGAATAAAGACAAAACTACAATCCAACGTTCAATGTACTATTGTAAGAAATAGACTTTTTACATAAAATATGTATTACCTAAAATCTTACAACGACTAGTGTACCCTACATTTTACTTTTATGGAAAAAGGCATTCTCGAATTTCTCTAAAAGATGTTTTTGAAATGACATAACATTTCACATTTCAAAAAGGCTACGATTTCAAAGTGTAACGACTACTTTTTTAAAAGCTATATAAACACACTCAAATAAACTATTCAAGGAGAATGGAATGGACAAGTGAGCTTACAACGAGAAAAATTCTTATTCGATATTTGAAAAGAGAGCCTTGAAAAAGAAAGAGAAAAAGGAAAGAAAGAAAAGAGAAAAAGTCAAGTATAGCTCTTTGACAAAGAGTATCTTCTGAGTGACAAACAGAACATTCTGAGAATCCTTCATTCGTGCATTCATATCATTCTGAAGGTTCTATAGGAAGTATTGTAACTTTCTGTTATTCACTGTATTTCTTCTTTGTTGAAAAAGAAGTAGACCTCTGAGAAAGAGGGTGTTGCCCTTCTCTGTTGAGAGAAGAAGACCTCTGACGAAGAGGGTGTTGTACTATTTATCCGGTGACTCTGATGTTATAGTGGAAAGCTCAAGTGGTTTGCTTGGGGACTGGATGTAGGTCTGGGTATTGACCGAACCAGTATAAATTCTGTGTTTTATGTGTTGTGCCTTATTGCCTGATTATTTTTATTTTATCGATCTTTATCGTATTTCACTATTCACCCCCCCTCTAGTGGAATTTCATTTGGTATCAAAGCCGGTTTGCTGGTTTCGACATAACAAGTCTGCCAGCATAAATGACATCTACCTCTTATGCTCGTGATATTGAAGGTCAACACGCATCTCGTCCTCCTTTCTTCAATGGCTCCAACTATGGATACTGGAAGTGCAGAATGGCTATATTTCTCAAATCCATAGATTTTGTTGTATGGAAAATTGTTGAGCATCCATACACATCTCCATCCGCAGACTATAACTTATGGTCTGATGAAGAAAAGAAAACGACAAACCTAAATGCAAAGGCTATGAATGCCTTATATTGTGCCATTGTTCAGAACGAATTCAATAGAATATCTATATGTGAATCTGCATATGATATTTGGCATTCTTTGGAGGTTATTCATGAAGGAACCAACAAAGTAAAAGAAGCCAAAATCTCATCTCTTGTCAGAAAATATGAGTTGTTCAAAATGAACAAAGATGAACCCATTACAGAGATGTTTACATAATTCACCAACATCACCAACGATCTGAAATCTCTGGGTGTAACATACTCCCAGACAGAAAAGGTGAAGAAAATCTTGAGATCTCTCACAACTGATTGGGAGAAAAAGACTATAGCTATTGAAGAAGCTCAAGATTTATCTAAGCTAACTCTGGACGACTTAATAGGCAATCTTATGGCCTATGAAGTCCACATGAAAGAAAAAAGGGAAGAAGAACAACCAATAAAGAAAACTCTGGCCTTCCCAGCTCTATCTGAGAATGAAGACTCAGATAAAGAATCTGAAATTGCGCTACTAACCAGAAAATTCCAGCGCTTTATGAGAAGGAACCGGCTTCCAAACAAGCACAAGGAAAGAAAAGATCCTAAGGAAGATCCCATGTGCTATCAGTGTAATAAGCCAGGTCACTTGAGGCGTGACTGTCCCCTTCTCAAAAGAAAGTCCAAGACCGAGGAACCAAAGAAGAAGTTCTTCAAGAAAAAGGCTCTGCATGCTCAATGGGATGACTCAGAACCATCCACCAGTGAAGAGTCAAGTGATGATGAAGCCGACACTGCAAACATGTGCTTCATGGCAAACGAAAGCTCTGTAAGTGAAATTTCTGATTTTTCCTTTGAAGATCTTCTAGATGCTTTTCAAGAACTATTTGAAGAATCTAGAAAATTAAGCTTCAAAAATAAAACTTTAAAATCTGAAAATTTAGAGCTTTCCCAGAAAAATGAAAAACTCAGTAGTGAAAACTCTGAGTTGAAAAAGAAAAATCTTCGTATTACTTCTGAAATCTTATCTACTAGCTTCAAGACTAAAAATCTGTAAGTAGAAATTTCAGAATTAAAAAGTAAAACTGAAAACCTTATGAAAACGGTTTTCAAGTTTACCAAAGGAAAAAAGAACTTGGATAAACTCCTATCTTCTCAAAAAGTCTCTTTCTACAAGAATGGTATTGGCTACTCTCATTTCAACAAGCCTTCTTGTATGAATCAAAAGACCACTTTTGTGAAAAGTTCGTTTGAACCAAATAAGGAGTATTATAATGTTAATTCTTTTAACTCCTCTAAGATTGTAGACAAACCCAAATCCAAATGGATATGGGTTCCAAAGTCTAACAAAAAGGGACCCGATTGGGTACCAAAAAGAAATTTTACTTGATGATTTGCAGGCTCCAAATAAGAAGAACAGATGGATTCTAGACAGTGGATGTTCAAAACACATGACAGGACATCCAGACCTTTTTGATGTTCTTCATCATAAAGAAGGAGGAACCGTCACCTTTGGAGATAACAACAAAGGTTTGATAATTGGCATTGGTAATATTGGTAACATAGATAAACCTCTTATCAAAGACATTCTCCTTGTTAAAGACTTAAAACATAACCTACTAAGTATCAGTCAAATGTGTGACACAGGTTATAATGTTAGCTTTAATCATAATGCATGCCTCATAGCAGACACCAACGAAAACATCATCTTAAAAGGTATAAGAAAGAATAATATATATGAACTATACCTAGAAAACATCACAGAACATTGCCTTATAGCTAATAATGACTCTCAACATTTATGGCACATGAGAATGGGTCATGTAAATTCTAAGTACATGTCTAAATTAGCTAAAAATAAGTTAGTACGTGGGTTACCCAAAATATCTTTTAAAAAGGATTATTTTTGTGATGCATGTCAATTAGGAAAACTATCCAAATCATCTTTTAAATCAAAAAATATCATTTCTAGCAAAAGACCTCTAGAACTTCTCCACCTGGATCTTTTTGGTCCTTCTAGAGTAGCTAGTCATAATCACAATAAATACGTTTTTGTCATTGTAGATGACTACTCAAGATTTACTTGGGTAATATTTTTGAAAAACAAAAGTGATACGTTTTGTCAATTTGAAATTTTATGTAAAAAATTACAAAATAAAAAATCTTGCTCTATTGTTAAAATCCGTAGTGACCATGGAGGAGAATTTGAAAATGAACTTTTTGAAAATTTTTGTAACTTGCATGGTATTTCTCATAACTTTGCCTTTCCTAGAGCTGCACCTCAAAATGGTGTAGTAGAAAGAAAGAATAGAACCCTTCAGGAATCTGCTAGAACTATGCTCCAACACAACAATCTTGCTAAATCTTTTTGGGCAGAAGCTGTTAATACTGCATGCTACATAACAAATAGAGTTCTCATTAGACCCTTATTAAATAAAACTCCCTATGAACTATTCTATGACATAACTCCAAGAATAGACTATTTCAAAGTCTTTGGTTGTAAATGCTTTATCCTAAACACAAAAGATAGCCTAGATAAATTTGATGCTAAATCTATTGAAGGCATATTTTTAGGATATTCAAGTCATAGTAAAGCATACAGGGTTTTCAATAAGTGTTCTAAGTCTATTGAAGAATCTATGCATGTTAGTTTCTGTGAATCTATTGATCAATCTGTTCATAAGCAAACTAACGATGATGATGTTGAAAGTACAGATTTATTTTTAGATAACACAGCTAAGTCTAATGAAGATGATCATCAAAGAACATTTGTCGATATCAAAGATCATCCTCAAAAGCAGATTTTGGGAGAACTGACAAAGGGGGTTCAAACTAGAGCCCAGCTAGAACGGATTGCAAATATGACATTCATTTCTCAACTTGAACCAAAGAAGATTGATGAAGCCATCATCGATGAGTTCCGGATGCTAGCCATGACTGAAGAACTGAATCAATTCCAAAGGAATGAAGTTTGGGATCTTGTACCAAGACCAAAGGATCATCCGATCATTGGGACAAGATGGATCTTTAGAAACAAGCTAGATGAAACAGGTAATGTTATAAGAAACAAGGCCAGACTAGTAGCTCAAGGATACAACCAGGAGGAAGGTATTGATTTTGATGAAACATTTGCTCCTGTTGCTAGACTTGAATCTATTAGAATGTTTTTAGCATATGCAAGCTATATGAATTTCAAATTATATCAAATGGATGTTAAAAGTGCTTTTCTAAATGGTTTTATAAATGAAGAAGTTTATGTAAAACAACCTCCAGGATTTGAAAATGAACAATATCCAGATCATGTTTTCAAACTCAAACGTGCTTTGTATGGTTTAAAACAAGCACCTCGTGCTTGGTATGATAGACTTAAAACCTTTTTGTTAAAAACTGGTTTTTCTGTAGGCAAAGCAGACTCTACATTATTTGTTAAAATAGTAAATAATCATACCCTAATTGTTTAAATATATGTAGACGATATCATCTTTGGATCTTCTAACAGCACTCTTTGTGAAGAATTCTCTAAGTCCATGCAGAAAGAATTTGAAATGAGTATGATGGGAGAACTCACCTACTTTCTTGGACTGCATATTAAGCAAACCAAGGATGGAGTTTTCATCAATCAATCTAAGTATGCTCGTGAACTTCTGAAGAGGTTCAACATGAACTCAACTGCTTCAAAATCTACTCCTATGAGCACTACTACTGTTTTGGACAAAGATGAAGATGGTAAGTCTGTTGATACAAAGGTATACCGAGGTATGATAGGATCACTTCTATATTTAACTGCTAGCCGTCTAGATATTATGTTCAGTGTTTGCTTGTGTGCTAGATTTCAGTCAAACCCAAAAGAATCACATCTTAAGGCTGTAAAAAGAATAATGAGATATTTAAAAGACACAGTTGATTTTGGATTATTCTATTCAAAATCCTCTACATTTGATTTAATCTCATACAGCGATGCTGACTTTGCTGGAAGTAAATCTGACAGAAAAAGCACAAGTGGAACATGTCATATGCTAGGGCACTCTCTTGTATCATGGTTCAGTAAGAAACAAAATTGTGTATCCTTATCAACTATTGAAGCCGAATATATTGCTGCTAGCCTAGCTTGTACACAAGTTATCTGGATGAAACAAACCTTAAAAGATTTTGGTTTAAATTTTGAAAATACAACTATCTTCTGTGATAATACTAGTGCTATAAACTTATCTAAAAATCCTATTCTACACTCACGAACTAAGCACATTCAAATAAGACACCACTTCTTAAGAGAACAAGTCTTAAACAAAATAATTAAACTGGAATTCATACCCACTAATCAACAGTTAGCAGATATTTTCACCAAACCATTGAAACATGAAGACTTTACACGAATTAGAAGAGAACTAGGAATATGCAAAACTAAGTGACTTATAAATTAATCACACTTATGTTCTCGTCACGAAATTTTTCCCCCGCCTTCCCTTCCTTGCGGAAGAGAGAGAGGAGAAACGCTTTCGCGCTTCAAACTTTGACCGGATTTTGGAAATTGTTTTGAAATACTCGCCTCCGTTTTTGAAAATTGCGGGAAAATCCATGGGATAGGGCTCGACCTGTCGGTACGAGGTTCGACCATTCCTGCCGCCTTTAACAGGGGTAATCGAACCAAGGACCAAAACTATGCTTGACTTAGCGAAATTATCAAAGTTATGTTCTATCCTAATGCACAGAGAATTCAGGCATGTGCTATGAGATTTTGGAAAATGCCAGATGGAAAACATGATGTATGCTTAGAAAAACATTTGGAGTTGGAAAGAATCTCTCAGGAAAAAGGTCAATTTCTCAGGAAACTCAGATAAAAAAGGGGTTTTTGAAAACATGAGGAAGCTTATAAAGATGTGGAAAAATCAGAAATAGTTGAAAATCTTGGGAAAATGGAAGTGATTCTTGAGAAAAGATGAACCTTTTGAAAAGGGAAACACTTCTTAGGAAAACTTGGACTTTTGAGAGTTTTCTTAGGAAAATGATGGAAAATTTATAGGAAAACTCATTGGAGAAGGAAATTCAAAACTTGGGGAATCGAAATCCTGGGAATTTTATCTTTTGAAATACTTGGAAATCGATTTTGGATCTTGAAGAAAGATTGGAAAACTCTTTTGAATATCTTAAGAAAATATCATTTTCCTGGGAAAACTGTGGAAAAACTTGTCTTTGGAAAACCGATTTTGAAAAATCCTTAGAATTTCTTGAGAAATCGATTTCTTGAGAATGAAGTTTTCTTGAGAAAATCTTGAGAAAATCAATGATTCTATGATGCAAATGACATGAGTGAATGAATGCACTTTGAGAAGATTTTCTGAGGAATTGGTTGGAAAATGTGCATTAAGTCCAAATAAATCCTTTACATATTCTGACTGTGGCCATGAATATGTTCAGAACTTAGTTGATTTGATGCACATGATTTTGAAAACTTCAGAAATATGATGTGCATTTTAAGATAGCCTAAGAGTGTAGGCTCAATGTGACTAGTAGAAAGATGATGGATCTGGGTCTCGTCCATATTCCGACTACGGCCGTAAATATGGATTCCACCGAGTTCATCAACTCCCTAAGAGTTGGTGCACATGCCATTCGTGAACATCCATAGTGCTTTTGAAATAAGATGTATGCATCACATAAGCAGGATATTTGCATAAATTCAAACTATATGATATGCATCCTAGTCTAAGCAGGAAATTAACTCTCTTATTCCAAAATTTACATTAGTACATCACTAAATAAGGAAAGTAAAAGAAATTTGCAGACTTCAGCTCCTTCTTTTGAATGTCTCTGCCAAACTTGAAATAAGGTTAGCTCAAATATGTGGGTTTTTTCCAAAATTTTCCAATAATATTATGAAATTATTGGATTTAATTGGATATAAACCCTATTCTCATGCTTCCTTGATATTTTGAAATGATGAAAATGCTAGAAATTCAGTGAAAAACAATTTGAAATTCGGAATTGAGGTTAAAATAACCAAAATACCCCTAAAATTAAAGTTACATCTTTAAAATCAGGGTTTTTTGAAGGAAAACTTGGTAAAATTGAGATTTTGAAATTCAAATTGAATCAAATGATGATGAAATGCAGTAAGAGATATGATGACATGCTGCTAGACACATTAAGACTGTAAAATCAGAATTTGGTATTTTGCAATTTATCAAAAATAGCGATTTTCGCTTGTTTTTCGCTTGGATCTGGGTCCTGCGGGACCCTGTTTTGGTATTATGGATGATTCGAACCTCAAATGGATTCTAAATTGCACCAAATTCGGTATGAAGCATCTAAACACTCTGATAAACAACCTAGAATGCTAAAAATCACGAAATGATATGATTTAATTGCTAAAATTCAAGGAAAGTCCTAAAATGATGGATTTTGCCTATGGATCCGAACCAAATGCAATGTTTAATATGATAACGCAAGATTTACACCATGGAAATTTCTGATATTTTGCAGACTGCTAAAAGACCCGAAATGGAACATTTTTGGTTTTTATAGCCTCGGGATTTGAGCCATGGTGAGTTCAATAACAGAGATTTAGTTTGGACAGAGGTAAAAATCACACTAATCTGATGAAAAATGCTAAAGAAATACAAAACGGCCATGGAAATTTATGAAATTAATCAGAGTTATGCACGACATCTACATAAACAGCTTTCATGTTTATGACTTCGGCATTTGATCAACGGAAACACAGATAAAAATATAACTATTCCTGCCTAAACTAACAGAACAGACAAATGTAGCAAAACAGGGGGCTGACAAGAAAAATCCTAAGCAGGGGTCAACACTATTCTAAAAATTACAGGCTTTTAGATGAAAACAGAGGACATCACGGACATAACTTTCACTTTTTACAGTTTTGGATTTGGAGCCACACACAAAGAGAAACCATATCCCTAAGTCGATCCAAGATCTCAGAGGCCCAAATTAGGCTCTGACACGTGTCCCGAACTCTCGGATTTTTCTCGGACATAAAAAAAAATCATAAAAATCCTAAAAAATCATATTAACAACTAGACATTCTCCCGAGTTCAAAACATCTTTCGGATCGAAAATCGGATCTACTATGAGGGATATCTCGATTTTACAAGTCGTAAAATGATTTTCAAAACGTATCCCGGGTAACAAAACCCGACTTGCCATTTTGAATGTTTACCGCAGTAAACAAATTCAAATGCCCCCGAATTTTTGGAAAAATTTCAGGGACACCTAAGGGCGCATTCCGTGATTTTGTTGGGATTTTTAATAAACAACAAATGCATGAAATGATGTGTGGACTGACTGACAAAAACAGAGACCTACTGAAAATAAGCAGAATTGAAATAAAGGCTAAATTAATCCTAATTAATTCATGAAATATGCTAAATGAATGAAATAAAATGCTAATTAAATCTAGCTAACTACATGAATGTTAAAAATCATCAAGGAAGCATAATGAAACATTTTTATGTATGTCGTTTTATGAGAATAGCTCAATCCATCCCTCGGACGAGCTCTTTCTTCAAACGACCCCCGATTCGAATTATGGAATCCAATCAATGGGAAAAGAAGTGCACCTTGCTTCGTTACGCAGCGTAGGAGCTCTTGAAAGGGGCAGCTATCACGAGCTTCCTTTGTCCTTCGCTCCGAGCTTCGGATGGTCCACCAAAATCGAGCTCTGTTGGAATCGGATTGACCACAGCACGAGCTCTACTCCACCTTCTTCAATGCGCCAAAGGGGGCACGATTTCCACAATTCAAAATCTGATTCTAGGAAGGCTAGGTCGGATTTTCCAAGTTCACTAGAGCTAAAAAATGATCTCCCTTTAGGCTGGGCGTGAACCCTTGTTTTTATAACTTTTCTGAATTTTTTTTGAAATTCAAACAGGTTCAATCTGAGCCCTCCATGTGGCGCCATCTCAGGGGGTGTCATCTGAGGGGTTTGAAATTCAAATTTGTCTTCTGCAGGGAGCCCTCAGATGGCGCCACCTCAAAAGACTATTTTGATTTTTTGAGAAAAATAAAAAATGGAAATTTTGTGGGTGAGACACCTCAGCAGGGGGAATTTGGAATTTTTCAAAAGTTTGCTTGATTCTCTCTGCAGGGAACTCCCAGAAGGCGCCACCTCAGAAGGTGCTCTTTTGGAATTTGAAATTCAAACTCACCTTTTGTAGGGAGTCCTCAGGTGGCGCCACCTCATGGTGGGCTACCTTTATTAAAAATAAAATAAAAAATAAAAAATGGAGCCAAGTGGAGTCCTGGAATGGTGCCACCTCAAAAGGTGTTTGACACATGTCAGAAGGTCAGAGCAGTGGGCTCAGAAGGCGCCACCTCAGAGGAATTTGAATTCTACCTTTTTTGGAGAAAGGAGATCTGGACATGTGGCGGACAAGTGTCAGCTGTCTGGAGAGGCTTTCTCAAATGGCGCCACCTCAGGGGGAAGTTTGAAATTCAAATGGAGGTTGGCCCTGGAGGAATGGAGGATGGACATGTGGCGCCACCTCAGGGTGGCTCCTACAATGCCATGTGGCAAGAGGGAGGAAAAGGAGGGAAAGGACATGTGGCGCCATCTCAGGCCATCTGGAAAAATCAGAGCTCAGGATTTTCGCCACCTAGTGCCTTGTTTGAATTTTGAATGGTTTGCTTTTTCTGAAGAAAGCCAGGAGTGACATGTGTCTCCTACTTTTCTGAAAGAGGTAGGGAGAAGACATGTGTCCTCTACTTTTTCTGAAAGAAGCAGAGAATGACACGTGGCAGAAGGGAGAGAAGGAGGGCCAAGCCATGTGGCGCCATCTCAGACAGGATGAAAAACGTAGGAGTTCTTGATTTTCGCCACCTATGGGGATTTTTGAATATTTGAATTCTAGCTTTTCTGAAGAAAGCAGAAAATGACACATGGCACTTGCCTTTTTCTGAGGAAATGAGGGCTTGCCACGTGTCCTCTGCAGGAGATACCCCAGATGGCGCCACCTCAGAGGAGACAAACCTACCTTTTTTGTAGGAATTTAGGAGTGACACATGTCTCCTACTTTTCTGAGAAAAGTAGGAAGAGACATGTGTCAGGCTACTTTTCTAGAAGGAAGGAGGGGTTGACATGTGTCCCCTGTAGGAGACACACTTCAAGTGGCGCCACCTCAGAGGAGACAAACTCCACTTTTTCTAGACAGGACAACCTATGACACTTGGCATCTCCTGGTAGTCTTTGAAATGACACATGGCGCAGGATGGATAGGGTGACATATGGCAGATAATTGGGATGACATGTGGCGGCTTCTGAAGGTAGCCCCACACTGACACGTGGCATGGAAATGGGAGGATAGAGAAATGACAAGTGGCACCAATCCAAGGGACAAGGCTCCTATATTTTTGGGTTTTTCGAAATTCAAATTTTCAAAAGGAAAGTTTGTGTGACACCACCTCAGTGTGGGTCCCACATTGCTTCTTTATTGAAATAAGGATAAAACCACAACTTCTTTTTTTTTTTTGGAATTTTCATAAAATCTGGACTAATGGGCAAAACAGGAATTTTGGAAAGAGTAGGCCCTTGTAGGGCGATTTTGTAAAAGAAAGATATTTGAAATTGTCAAAAAGGGCAAAATCTAAGGTGAAGTGACTGAAATCCACATTGAAAACTATCCAGATGGTTTTCCTGAGGAAATATTTTAAAATTCAGAGTCCTGGGGGTAAAATGGGAAAAATTGATAATTTTGAAGACCCAGGGTTTTGAAATCAATTTTGAAAAGAGTTAAAATTCTAATCTGGATTGAAGATTTTGAAATCGAGAATTCTGGACCTCGAAATGACATGCTGTGCAGTGCAGTGATTTGAAATGCTCATGCAATGATATGCAATGACATGTCTTATGCAATATAATCTTGAACCAAGACTTGGAGATGTCTGTCTCCTGTCAGGAGTAAAATCTTGAACATCTGAGATAAAAATAGAGAAAATTTGAGAGTTTCAAATGAAATTTGGACTTTTGCAAGGTCCGGGCTCAGAAAATGACCATTTTGCCCTCCAGCGATTTCAGAGGCTGGATGTTGATGCTTGGTGGAAATGTTGGGGAGGTGAGTAAAAATTTGGGGTGTTTACAGATGCCCCTCTTTGCTACTAAGCCGGCTCATGGCCGAGCTTAGTGGCAAAGAAAAACACACCAAATTTGGGCTATACATAAAAAAATGCCTCAGTTAGAAGGATCTGACTGAGTGTGAAGAAATTAGCCCGAGGAAGATGGTAGATATGAAACGGAGAATGAAGAGGAAAGATTTGCTCTGTGAGAGCAAAGTTCAGGTTTATGCCCTTGACCTGGATGGGACAAAAATACCTCGCATGGAACGAAGCTCAGGTTTGACCCTTAACCTGATGGGACAGAAATACCTCGCATGGAACGAAGCTCGGGTTTTAACCCTTGACCTTATTGGGGAATGGAATATCTCATCGAAATGAGACTTAGGTTTGTACCCTTAACCTGATCGGGCGGAAGATGAAATACCTCTTTGATTGAGGCTCAGGTTTGTACCCTTATCCTGATCGGGCGGAAAATGGAATACCTCTTTGATCGAGGCTCAGGTTTGTACCCTTATCCTGATCGGGCGGAAAATGAAATACCTCATCGACGGAGGCTCAGGTTTGTACCCTTATCCTGATCGGGCGTTGAAATGGAATACCTCATCAAAGGAGGCTCAGGTTTGTACCCTTATCCTGATCGGGCGGAAAATGAAATACCTCTTTGATTGAGGCTCAGGTTTGTACCCTTATCCTGATCGGGTGGAAGATGAATGGAATCCTCGAAGGAAGAGACCATGATGGAACCTTCGGATTTTGCACAGTAAATCCGACAGGGGTTTTGCAAAAGGAAGGAAAATGGGGTCCCTAAAGCTCGAAAAGGGATTGGTTTTGGGCGTCTCATTGCTGAGACTAAAATCAGCTTTTGAAATTGCCTTTTGCGGGAAATGATTGGTGGTTCGACCTCGAACCGAAATGGGACTGTCTATGGTGGGACAGTGGGGACATAGGGAAGTGTGCAAATTTGAGAGTTCATGCTCTCAAAGAAGGGAAGGAATCAAGTCCTTAGGAGGGATTTAAAATTGGTGTCAGGATGCATCGAAAACGGACATCAAGCTCTCACTTCATGTCAGGATAGCTAGAAAATATTGCCAAAATGTTGGAAATTTTGCTGTTGATTCAAAATTTTTGAAAATGTCGCACATGGTTGCAAAGATATTCTTTCTTTTCTACCCAAAGCATTACCTCCAAACAGGGTTCACTTCGTGGAATCGAGATTGGAAATCCAAATTGCTTGTGATTGACCTTCTTCTAGGAAGCTATCAATTTCCTTGATATGAGCAGAAAAGAGAATTTGATATTATGAAAGCAATTGATGAAAGAGTATTGATAGTAGAATTTCACAAAGTTAAAGAGGATTCTTGATAGATCTGGCAGTTTGATATCCTGAGAGCTTCTCTCTTGATAATCTTTCTGCACTCTTTTGGCTCTCTGGGTTTTTGCTACATTCTCCTTCATTTTGGAGATGTTCTGACTTTTTCTCTCTTTCTTTTTCCTCTCTTGCTCTCTTTTGGGAAGGGTACGTCACAAACTCCTTCAACTTGGAGATGTTTCGATCCTTCTTGGATGATGGGTTTGGAGATCTTTGAGCGATAGCTGAAATTAAATATCTTTTAGGGATTGTCGAGAGGTTCATCGCATCTGCCTTCATCTCGACAGTGCTTTGGACTTTCCCTGGAAGGATCCGTCACAAACTCCGTCATCTTGGAGATGTTTCGAATCTTCTTTGGCCCCGGGGGTCTACTCGCCTAATTCGCCTTCATCTTGACGACAGGTGAGAGATCCCTTTTGTGGATACTCAATTGCAGCTTAGGTGATTCTGAGGAGACAGGGTTTGGGTGAATTCTCTCTTTTCTAGCACTCAGGATATTTCCACTGTCTCGTCCTTACAAGAATAGCCTTTAACGATGCGCCATTGACTGCGATCAATATCGATCATCTACGGCTTTTCAATAACCTTGAATCTTCTTTTCTGACCATATCGAGGATTTATCCTTCATCCTTTTGGTTGGCCAATAGAAAGAATTTGAATTTTGAATCCCTTTTCGCAAAAGCTTCACTCTTTTGGAAGAATGCTGAAGGTAAATTGAGATAAAGATTTGTACCATAAAGATCAACAATTGATTGACAAATTGACAAAATTTTCTTGAAATCCTTGGTGAAAATGAGTATTTGAAATCCGGCTCAATACATCCGCGATGAAAATTCTCCTCTCTTTTTCCCCAAAAAGAGAGACTCAGGCTTAGCCCTTACCTGAATGGGAAATGGGAAATACTCCTCTCTTCCCTGAAGAGGAGGTGTTTGCAAAACGAACTTTCGAAGAGAAATTAAGCTTTCGTCAAAGCTCCCTAATATTAGGCTTCTCTTATGGAAAGGGGGCCGATAATAGTGAGGTCTGAAAATTGGGTCATAAAAGGAACGAGTCCATCACACTCTCCCTGCAAAGAGGGTCCTTTATGACGAAAATGGCCTAGTATGAAATTGGGGGGTCACAAGAAAAGCGAGTCTCCGTCGAGCCTCTCCCTTAAAAAGGGTTCCTCGTGTGAAATTGGAAATTGTTTTGCAAACGGTTCACAAAGACGCAAGTCCCTTCAAACTCTCCCTAAAAAGGGGCTAAGTGAACGAATTGGATAGCATGCGAAAAGAACGAGCTCCCTCGTGCTCTCCTTAAAAAGGGTCTCTCGCAAGAGAAAATGATTGAAATTGGATATTGAGATTGATTGACCCGAAGGTCGAAATTGAAAATTGGAAAATTGGTTGCTGAAAATTGAATGACCCGAAGGTCGAAATTGGATGACCTGATGGTCGAAATTGAGAATTGATTTGACCAAAAAGGTCAAAATTGAGAATTGATTGACCAAAAGGTCGAAATTGGGTGACCCGAAGGTCAAAATTTGGAAATTGATTTGACCAAAAAGGTCAAAATTGAGAATTGATTGACCAAAAGGTCGAAATTGGGTGACCCGAAGGTCGAAATTTGGAAATGAAGGTCAAAGATTGGAAATTGATTGACCCGAAGGTCAAAATTTGGAAATTGATTGACCCGAAGGTCGAAAATTGGAAATTGATTCACCCGAAGGTCGAAAATTGGAGTTTGATTGACCCGAAGGTCGAAAATTGGAAATTGATAGACCCGAAGGTCGAAATTGAGATTGGTAATTGAAATTGAGAATTGGAAATCGGGTGACCCAGAGGTCGAAATTGGAGAATTGCCTGATTTGAGGATTTAAATTGAAATTTGGAGGGCAAAATGTCAAACTTGAGCATTTGACAGACTTTGATGACTGAAATGACTTGGATTAATCAAAGGAGAATGATGAGCTCGGGTCAGAGCTCGAATAAAATATAGAGATCACGAGTCGGAAACCGGATCAACAAATGAAGAGCTCGAATCTGAGCTTGAATGAATAGAGAGATCTCGAGTCGAAACCCGGATCAACAAAGGAAAATGAAGAGCTTGAATCTGAGCTCGAATGATGTAATGAGATCAGGAGTCGGAACCCGAATCAACAGAGGAAAATGGAAGGCTCGAATCAGAACTCAAATAAGATAATGAGATCACGAGTCGGAACCCGGATCAACAAAGGAAAATGAAGGACTTGAATTAGAGCTTGGATAAGATAAGGAGAACTCGAGTCGGAACCCGGATCAACAAAAGAAAATAAAGAGCTCGAGTCGGAACCCGGATCAACAAAGAAAATGAAGAGCTCGAATCTGAGCTCGAACAAGGTATAGAGATCACGAGTCGGAACTCGGATCAACAAAAGAAAATGAAGAGTTTGAGTCAAGGCTCGAATAAGGTAGAGAGATCACGGGTCGGAACCCGGATCAACAAAGGAAAATGAAGAGTTCGAGTCAAGGCTCGAATAAAGTAGAGAGATCACGAGTCGGAACCTGGATCAACAAAGGAAAATGAAGAAATCGAGTCAAGGCTCGAATAAAGTAGAGAGATCACGAGTCGGAACCCGGATCAACAAAGGAAAATGAAGAAATCGAGTCAAGGCTCGAATAAAGTAGAGAGATCACGAGTCGGAACCCGGATCAACAAAGGAAAATGATTTGAATAAAAACCCGAGTCGGAACTCGGTTTTCCAAAAAATCGAAAATGTGCCAGCTTGAATGCTGGATTTTGAAATAAAACCAGTTCGAGTGCTGGGTTTTGGTTCAGTATTGGCGATGATCTTTGGATCATTAGGAATTGTGATGGGACGGTTTATTGAGATCCCAATACCGACCAGATTGTTGTTAATGCAATTGAATGCAAATGAATATGAATTGATGCATATGAATGCACATGTGCATGAAATGAGGAATTTGTTTATCCTGCCTGCATATAGAACAAAATTTTAAAATGCCCCAGTGTAACTGGGAAAGAAAGTCGGATCATTATTTGAAGGAAACAGGAAGGATTACAAGGGAAGAATAAATGTTTCAAGTATAAAACTTTTTCAAGTGTCGAGCATTAATAGGATCTGGCAATTCTACTCCATCGGCATTGATGAGCCGATATGAGTTGCGGGGTAATGCTTCTTTGACAACATAGGGACCTTCCCAATTTGGCGACCATTTGCCGCCAGGACGATGCTTGAGGTAAGCTGTGGATCGAAGTACTAAATCATTGACTTTGAATCTTCTTTCGATGATAGATTTCGCATATTGCTTGGCTACTCTCTGGCGATAGGATTGAGCATGCTCTGCTGCTTTTAGCCTTCTCTCGTCGAGTAAGTCTAGCTGCACTAGTCGCTGCTGCTGGTATTGATCAAGAGGTAATTGCAGAAGTGAAGCAAATTTCAAAGCGGGCTTCTGAACATGTAGCGGTAATACTACTTTTGTTCCATAGACCAGCTCTAATGGGGTAGCATTTGTTGGTGTACGAATGGTGGTCCGATAGGCCCATAGTGCATCGTGGATCTTCTCATGCCAATCACGACCTGTTTCCACAGTTCGCTCCAAAATACGAATTAAAATCTTGTTGGTGGCCTCTGCCTGACCATTCCCTTGAGGATAATATGGAGCGGAAAAATGGTGATAGATCTTGAATTTTGAGCAGAATGTCTTCATCTTTTCATTCTTGAAATGACTGCCATTGTCTGACACAATATCATGCGGGATGCCGAAACGGCAAAGGATGTTCTTGTGGATAAAAGAGACCACATGTCGGCCTTCTACTGTGCGGAGACTGATGGCTTCTACCCACTTGGTGAAATATTCTGTTGCGGCAAGGAAGTATTTGTGGCCATTTGAAGCTGAAGGAGTGATGGGACCTACGACATCGAAGGCCCACATGGAGAACGGCCATGGAGAAACAACAGACTGTAAATAAGTTGCTGGAGCATGGATGGAAGGTGCATGTATCTGACATTGTACACACTTCTTCACATAATGATAACAGTCTTGTTGCATAGTCTTCCAGTAGTAACCTGCTCTTATGATTTGCTTGACAAGGGTTTGGTAGCCAACGTGACCACCACAGACGCCTTCGTGTGCTTCTCGCACGACTTCTTTGGCTTCGTCTTCGTCTAAACATCTGGAATACTCTGAACTGAATCCACGACGATAGAGGACATTGGCCAAGATGAAGTATCGAGTAGACATACGCTGGATTGCTCGTTGCTCTTTCTTTGAGAGTTCTGGAGGAAATTCGCCAGTTTCTATGAAAGTTTTGATGTTGTAATACCAAGGCTTCTTCTTTTGCTCAACCTGGTTTACCTGTTCCGCTAGAATGAAAGCAGGTTGGTCAAGTCTGCCAATTTCAAAAGAGCGACAAGATTCTCCATTCTTGAATGCCATAATGGAGCCTAAACTGGCTAGGCTATCGGCCACTTGATTAAAATCTCTCTTGATATGGAAGAGCTGGAATTCTTCAAACTTGCTGATAAGAGCTGAAACAATTTTCTGATAGGGAAATAGCTTCTGATCTTTGACCTGCCATTCGGCTCGAACTTGATTGACAACAAGTAGTGAGTCACCGTAGGCATGTACTCTCTTGACATTGAAGTCTAATAGAATCCTTAGACCTTGAATCAGGGCTTCGTATTCAGCCATATTGTGAGTGCATTGAAAGTCTAGCTTGAGAGAAAATGGAATCATCTCCTTTTCTGGAGTGATTAATAGGATCCCGATGCCTATTCCCGCCATGTTCTTAGAACCATCGAAAAATAAATTCCAGACTGGAAATTGCTGGATATTGCAAATTTGCTCATCAGGGAAGTCATCTTCGGCTTTCACTTCTTCGGCCAGAGGAAAATCCGCCAATTGATCTGCAATTGCTTGTCCTTTGATTGATTGCTGCGAGACATATTCTAGGTCATACTGCATCAGTAAGACTTGCCATTTTGCGACTCGTCCGCTGAGAAAAGGTTGCTCTAAGATATACTTGAGAGGATTGAGTTTAGATAGGATTTTGACTTATGATGCTAGCAGGTAGTGTCTTAGCTTCTGACACATCCATACCAGAGCTAGGCAGGTCTTCTCTATTTGAGAGTATCTCTTTTCATAATCTATGAAAGTCTTGCTCACGTAATAAATGGCATGTTCTATCAGGCTGCCTTCTTCGTATTGTGCCAAGAATCCGCCACATGCGACTTGATTAACTGAGATGTATAATAAAAGAGGTTTTCCCAATTTTGGCGGCTTCAGGATGGGAGGATTAAGAAGATACTTCTTGATTCGATCGAACGATTGCTGGCACTCTGGCCCCCATTCGAACTTAACTCCTTTTCTGAGTAAGTGGTTGAAGGGCTCACATCTCATCGCCAAATTAGAAATGAATCGCCGGATTGACTGCATACGTCCTTGAAGGCTACGCAGTTCTTTGAGATTCTTCGGGGGAGGCATATCAATGATAGCCTTTGCTTTGGCCGGGTCGACTTCAATTCCCTTTTTACTGACCAGAAAACCCAACAGTTTGCCTGATTCGACTCCAAAGACACATTTTTGCGGGTTAAGCCGTAACTTATAAAGGATGAGTCTTTTAAAGACTTGATTAAGAGCTTCGAGGTGATCTTCTTCCTCTTTAGATTTCACGAGAGTATCATCAACATACGCATCCATGATTTTGCGCATCTGATCATGAAAGATGACAGCCATTGCTCGTTGATACGTTGCTCCAGCATTCTTAAGCCCAAAAGGCATAACTGTGTAGCAGAAAGTGCCCCAAGGCGTAGTAAAGGAAGTTTTTGATTGGTCGCGAGCGGCCAACTTAATCTGATTGTAGCCGGAATATCCGTCCATGAAAGAGAACATGGCATGTCCTGCCGTGCTATCGACTAGAAGATCGATGCTTGGAAGTGGATAGTCATCCTTCGGAGTTGCCTTATTGAGGTCTCTGAAGTCTATGCAAATCCTTACTTTGCCATTTTTCTTTGGGACGACGACGATATTGGCTAACCAATCTGGGTAGTCAATAGCTCGAATAAATCCTGCTCTGAGCAAATCTTCAAGTCCTTCTTTGACTTGTTGTTCTATTCTGGGATCCATTTTTCTCAGCTTCTGCTTGACTGGCTTAGCATCCGGCTTTAAGACAAGACGGTGCTCGACCAATTTGGGGTCTAAGCCCGGCATGTCTTCATACGTCCATGCGAACACTTCTTCATGCCGCTTGAGAAAATCTGTAAGCCTTTTCTTTTTTTCTGGACTCAGACTGGTTCCGATCTGGAGAATTTTTGGATCTTCCTCTGAACCGATATTGACACCTTCAGTTGGATCTTGTACTAGAGGAGATGGTTTGTCCTGCTTCTGAACTGCGGCGAACTCCGGTAATTCCTGAAGGGACTGATCGTATTCAGCACAATCATCTGACTGCTTTGCAATCTTATCATTTCCGGTGCTTGCTTTGATTCTGTGAATTGCTGTTGACTTCTGAAAGGCCTTGGGATTGAGAACGAGCTTCTTGATTGTTCGAGAAGTCATTCTGAAATTTTGGAGAAGAAATCTGGTTCAGAAAAATCGGCCTATAGTAAGACAAGCAATCATTTGAAGAGAACCATACATAAAATGGCATTGGATTATAAAATGATGAGACAGACAAAAAGGGAGTAGATGGCATCCGGATAGACAAAGAAACTTGGAATTTTATTGATTGAATTGATCAATGACATTGGTAAAATGGGACATTTATTTGGAAAAGAATAGAAAGGAAATAACAAATGGTCTTCATTGTGCCCCTTTGACAAAAACAGTCTTCCTTGATGAGCTTCCTCCGGAGAACCCCAATCCTGCCCTGTAGGGACGATGTTTCTGGATCATTGGCTCGATGCGGCCATCTTCATTCTTGCCGAGTCCCTTGAAGGGTTGATAGCCATGCTTCAGGAGTAAATCAAATCCCTTTCTTGACTTCATGAATTGAGGAAACAAGGGATGATCCTTAATGGTGCTGTAGTCGATTCGACCTCCAACCTTGAAGAATTGAGGACCTTTCCATCGTGTCGTGGCTACTGTGTGCAGAGATGGCTCTGATGGTGCCTGAAGTATTTCTCGATTCTCCCCGAGATTGATTTCTTCACTTTCCCTGATGCTGGGAATATCTGCATTGAATGATGGCCGGGGAATCATGGGCTGCGGGAGCCTTTCTTCTGGGTCTTCTCCCAGTATTGTGGTAATCATTCCACCTTTTGACCACTTCACGCATTGATGGAGGGTAGAAGGCACTGCATTAGCGTTGTGAATCCACGTCCTACCGAGCAGCAAGTTGTAGGTTGGTGGTACATTAACCCCGTGGAAAAGGACGGAGTGCACCGAATAGTTGATAAACACCTCCAGAAATATCTTGCCCTTGGCCGTTTGACCATGATTGTCAAACCCATAGATAGTGATGGGATCTGGAATGTATTCTTCATCCTTGATCTCTAATGCCTTTGCAGTCATTTCAGGACATATGTTGAGGCTACTGCCTCCATCGACCAGCACATGGGGAACCGTCATTCCTCTGACTCGAACGACAATGTAAAGAGCATTATTGTGAAAGGAATGAGGCTTTGGAAGGTCCTTATCTGAAAAGGTGATTGGCGCATTGGTCATGGCAGAGTTCACAATCTGTGCCATGTCTTCAGGAGTGGTACTGGGCTTAACTTTGATTTTCCTGAGTAAATCATCCAGTACTTGCTGGTGCTTGCTAGAATTCTTGGCCAAGTCAAGGATGGAGACATTGGATAAAGCAGTCAGAGGCTTCTGACTTGACTTCTCTGGCCTTGGTCTAACGATTTGCTTGAAGAAGTCAGGAGTTCCCTTTGATTTGGGAACTGACTTCACAGGTGCTTCCGCAACTTTCATTTTACTGAATGCTGAAATTAAGTCCATCTTCTTAGAATCTGGAGCTGCTTGTCGTAGCACCGTCACCTGATGTTGAACTTGGAGATCTTGCGCAGAACATGGCTTGATATGCTCATGCGGTAGAAATGGTTGTGCAGACACTACCGCTGTGGTGTGCGAAGGGGTGGTTGAGAACGTCCATTTTCTCTTCTTCTTCTCCTTCTACCAATAGATTCTTTTCAATGAGATCTTGTACGATATTTTTTAGAACAAAGCAGTTCTCGGTGTTGTGTCCCACTGTCCTGTGGAACTTGCAGAACTGATCTTTCCATTTCCCCATGGGCACAGGGGGATCGGCTAATCTGAGCAATTTGACCATCTCTTTCGATAACATGTACTCGAGCACGTCCTCGAGTGATTGGTCAAGGGGAGTAAACTTTCTGTCGTAACTCCATCCTTCATGTTTGGTCTTCTCACGCAGTTTTGGCCCTTGATCCTGCTGAGGAGGCTTGCTGAACTGAGGAGCAGGCTTTGCTTTCTGATCCTTGTGGTTCGAACTACTTGAGCTGTAGCAGTAATCTTTCTTCTGCCCTTTGTGTTGATTTCGGCCTTTGCTGTTGTTGTTAGCAGAATAAGTGAAGTGAGCTTTCTTCTTCTGCTCACCATGGGAGTTGTTCTTGGAAAAGGTGAAGCCTTCATAGACTCCATTTTCCACACTCAATTCGAGCCATTCGGCTCGCTCGGTCAGCTCAATAAAGGTCCTGGATGGCGCTGTGGAGATTAATCCTCTTAACGGCTGCGAGAAATTGTTGAGGATCAGGGACAATGCATGCCTTTCCGAGATAGGATCTCTCATCTTATTACAGGCTGATCTTCATCTGTGAATGAAGTCCCGTGCTTTTTCATTCTCATTCTGCCTTAAGTCGCAGAGATGACTTAATGTAGGCAGCGCTTCTGTGTTGAACAAGAAGCGTTCAATGAATAGATTTACAACTTTGTCGAACTCCTTGAGCTCGATGGGGTTGATATGCTCAGCATACCACTTGGCTGACTCCTTCCAAGCTGCGGGGGAAGCATAGAAACAATGCTCGGTTATCCCTCTTAAACCGAGAGCATTCAGCAAAGAAAGTGGCGAGATGCGCTTTCGGGTCGCCAGAACCATCGAATTTGATGAATTTACGGGGGAGATTCTCCAGATCATCATCCCCTTCTAAGCCGTCATAGAAGTCCTCACTGGTGAAGACTTTCTTGCCCTTGTCGCGGGCTTGCAGATCTTTGACAACTCGGGCCATTTCTTTAAATTGCGCTTGCAAAGGCTTTTCTTTATCTCTGCTCTTTGATCTGCGGCTTTTACTTTGGCCACGCTTCTGAAATGCCGGAGGCACCTCATATTCTTCATCTGTGTTTTCAGTGGAATCTGATTCATCTAAAATCTCTTATGGCTGGATCTGCTTTTTGGGAGCCTTCTTACTCCTGCGACCATGGAACCTTTCTCTGAATGGGTTCCTTTCTGAGCTGGTCCCGGGCTGCTCACTCATCATTTTGTTCATCATTTTTCTGAACATGGCATACATCTGAGGGTCTATGCCATCGTCTTCTTGCTGCTGCTCTCGACTCTTCTCAGATCGAGGGGAACTCATCTCTTCTTCCGAGGCTGACGAGTACTGGGATGCTGTGGTTCTTTTGCCTGATCTTGTCTCAACCATCAAATGATATGGATGCTCTCTGCAGGGCAAAGACCTGATTAGATTATGAAGGAATTAGCTTTTGGAA
Source organism: Nuphar pumila (assembly GCF_984573655.1). Taxonomy (NCBI): domain Eukaryota; kingdom Viridiplantae; phylum Streptophyta; class Magnoliopsida; order Nymphaeales; family Nymphaeaceae; genus Nuphar; species Nuphar pumila. The sequence continues at coordinate 54,778,726 of NC_143255.1, forward strand.
GAAATATTTGCTGAAAATATGGTAGACAATTTGGAAAAGATGTCCCATTACTAGGGACTGAGTCGTCGTGGGAATCACGACAATTGTGTTGTCATTCCTTCTGCAAAAGAAATAAACAACGAAAATATGCCTTGTTACCTAGGCGAGGTCGTCAAACCACAATGGAAAGAGAGAATTTTATTAAAATGAAAAGAATAAGATTTTATTGATCTTGACAAAGAGGTGGGGGACAAACAATTTGCCATCATTCACGATAGTCGGCAGACACTCTAGGACCTGGAAAGATTTTGAGAGAAACAAAAGAATCCCAGCCGTAGCGGGCAGAATGATATGCCCCGGACCATTGTGCGGATGTGAGGTCAAACTCTGCCATAGCTCCTGATAACAGTCGGGCTTCGACATACTGCTGCCTCTGGGAGAACTGTCGAACACATCTCTCTGGTTGGTAGTAAGTGCAGAAGAATGGTCCCAGCAACTTGAACCGCTTGCCATAAGCGTACGTATATCTGGGAGGAGATATTTGCCGATCAAAATAGTCCCAAACAACGTCATCCTCTTGAATGTTGTTGATCATAGACCGGTAATGCGCCACTGGAAGGAGTTCTTGACCATTGTATCTAAAAGAGCTTGCTCGGGCTGGAACGTGTTGGAAAAACCAGGACTGAAGTGCGTAGATGCATCCTTCAACTAAAATGGACTCTCCAAGTGAGAATCGAGTCAGACCTCGATATAGGAAGGCGAGCGCTGCCATGGCTATGGAGAGACGATTGGCTTGCCGACTTCCCCATCTTCTCATAAGTTGGATTATCCTGATGTCCATGTAGTTTTGTCCATCTGGGAAAAGGGACGGTCCTACAGTGCATAGAACCATTGCATTCTGAATCTTTTCTTTGGCTGTTCTTGAAAGCAAGTTGACTTCGACGAAGGTCCCGTACTGGCGGTACAACTCAAGTAGGTCAACATATTCATTTCCTTCTAACTGGATCAGGGGCCAAGATCGGCGGCCTGTCATACGAGCTAAGGAGTCTCGGGGGTCCAAACCCTTGACATTGATAAGGAATTGATGCTCTAAGGGGTCTCCTGGTTGACCGGCTGGTTCTGGCAACCCCATGATTTCTGAAAGTTCATCCATTAAAACAGTCATCTCTCCCCACGGGAACCAGAAGGTACACGTTCGAGGATTCCATCGCTCCGCCATTGCATGGATCAGGTTGCCATTGATGGTCTGCTTTCCGACTACAGATGCCAGCTCTAATCCGCACTCGCTCAAATGTTCCGGGAACATTCGGGAAAAGCTCTTTAGCCAGGAATAATACCACCGGGGAATGAAAGTTCCGGTGCTAAGGGCTCGATGTTCAGGACGACCTTGTCGCACCTCGAAGGAGATGTGACCTTCAGGAAAGATAGGATCGATTTGACTGGATGCCATCGAACTGAAAACAGAGAAAGACTCAGAATGAGACTTAGGAAAATGTGAGAAATTTTGAAAAATTTTGCAGGCAGGATAAAAATGCAGCTAGAAATTCGAGATCCAGTAGAAAGGTAGAATGTAAAATCGCCTGGAGTTTTGAAAGAAATTGGATCATCCAAGGTTTGAGAAAAACATCTTGTGGAAAATAAGGATGTTTTGAAAAAGGCCTAATGAGTTAAAACATTGGGAAATAAAGAATTGAGAAAATCATACATACAATCTCATCCTGCACAAACATTTATGCACATTCAGCACTCCCTAAAAGGCTGACTCTAGATGCATCAATTTGAAAACAGCTGTAGGACCCTAATCCTAACTCTAGGTTCAGATCATCTTTGTCCAATCCAGTTACGCCGATATACCCGAATCGAAATCCGAGGTACGTGGCATAGAATTTCAACTCCGGTTCTAAGGTAAGGTTTTCCAACATCCTTGAGCGCCTACCGATATACTTCGGACTGTGGCCCGCGGTACGTGGTAGGGGGGTGTTAACCCAAATAGTTGGCCCAGTTGTGGGGCTCTGTCCCGAACTATGGTTCTGGAAGAGAGCCCAGCAACGTGAAGACCGGGTAATGATAGGTGATTGAGGTTTTGAAAAAATGATCACATGCAAGAAATAGAGGGCTCTAAGTCCTAGAGAGATAGACTTTTGAAAATCTTTAAAGAAGCATACAGTGTTTGCATTCAGATCCTAAATTGAGGAGAGTTGTATTTAGACCTAAGTCTATGTGAGCATGAAAATTTCTCCTCAATATGGTCCTACCAAACCATGCCTAAGCTATATGCATTCAATGTCAGCTAGGTCAGAATCTAGGCTCCTAGGTTCGCATGATATTGAAAGTAAAAGAGCTGACATTTTATGAACATAATTTTGATAATTGAACTAAGTCAAGCATAATTTAGGTCAGACAAGGACAGGTCCCATCACGGTCGCCAAACCTGTTCTCGTCGCGAAATTTTTCCCCCGCCTTCCCTTCCTTGCGGAAGAGAGAGAGGGGAAACGCTTTCGCGCTTCAAACTTTGACCGGATTTTGGAAATTGTTTTGAAATACTCGCCTCCGTTTTTGAAAATTGCGGGAAAATCCATGGGATGGGGCTCGACCTGTCGGTACGAGGTTCGACCGTTCCTGCCGCCTTTAATAGGGGTAATCGAACCAAGGACCAAAACTATGCTTGACTTAGCAAAATTATCAAAGTTATGTTCTATCCTAATGCACAGAGAATTCAGGCATGTGCTATGAGATTTTGGAAAATGCCAGATGGAAAACATGATGTATGCTTAGAAAAACATTTGGAGTTGGAAAGAATCTCTCAGGAAAAAGGTCAATTTCTCAGGAAACTCAGATAAAAAAGGGGTTTTTGAAAACATGAGGAAGCTTATAAAGATGTGGAAAAATCAGAAATAGTTGAAAATCTTGGGAAAATGGAAGTGATTCTTGAGAAAAGATGAACCTTTTGAAAAGGGAAACACTTCTTAGGAAAACTTGGACTTTTGAGAGTTTTCTTAGGAAAATGATGGAAAATTTATAGGAAAACTCATTGGAGAAGGAAATTCAAAACTTGGGGAATCGAAATCCTGGGAATTTTATCTTTTGAAATACTTGGAAATCGATTTTGGATCTTGAAGAAAGATTGGAAAACTCTTTTGAATATCTTAAGAAAATATCATTTTCCTGAGAAAACTGTGGAAAAACTTGTCTTTGGAAAACCGATTTTGAAAAATCCTTAGAATTTCTTGAGAAATCGATTTCTTGAGAATGAAGTTTTCTTGAGAAAATCTTGAGAAAATCAATGATTCTATGATGCAAATGACATGAGTGAATGAATGCACTTTGAGAAGATTTTCTGAGGAATTGATTGGAAAATGTGCATTAAGTCCAAATAAATCCTTTACATATTCTGACTGTGGCCATGAATATGTTCAGAACTTAGTTGATTTGATGCACATGATTTTGAAAACTTCAGAAATATGATGTGCATTTTAAGATAGCCTAAGAGTGTAGGCTCAATGTGACTAGTAGAAAGATGATGGATCTGGGTCTCGTCCATATTCCGACTACGGCCGTAAATATGGATTCCACCGAGTTCATCAACTCCCTAAGAGTTGGTGCACATGCCATTCGTGAACATCCATAGTGCTTTTGAAATAAGATGTATGCATCACATAAGCAGGATATTTGCATAAATTCAAACTATATGATATGCATCCTAGTCTAAGCAGGAAATTAACTCTCTTATTCCAAAATTTACATTATTACATCACTAAATAAGGAAAGTAAAAGAAATTTGCAGACTTCAGCTCCTTCTTTTGAATGTCTCTGCCAAACTTGAAATAAGGTTAGCTCAAATATGTGGGTTTTTTCCAAAATTTTCCAATAATATTATGAAATTATTGGATTTAATTGGATATAAACCCTATTCTCATGCTTCCTTGATATTTTGAAATGATGAAAATGCTAGAAATTCAGTGAAAAACAATTTGAAATTCGGAATTGAGGTTAAAATAACCAAAATACCCCTAAAATTAAAGTTACATCTTTAAAATCAGGGTTTTTTGAAGGAAAACTTGGTAAAATTGAGATTTTGAAATTCAAATTGAATCAAATGATGATGAAATGCAGTAAGAGATATGATGACATGCTGCTAGACACATTAAGACTGTAAAATCAGAATTTGGTATTTTGCAATTTATCAAAAATAGCGATTTTCGCTTGTTTTTCGCTTGGATCTGGGTCCTGCGGGACCCTGTTTTGGTATTATGGATGATTCGAACCTCAAATGGATTCTAAATTGCACCAAATTCGGTATGAAGCATCTAAACACTCTGATAAACAACCTAGAATGCTAAAAATCACGAAATGATATGATTTAATTGCTAAAATTCAAGGAAAGTCCTAAAATGATGGATTTTGCCTATGGATCCGAACCAAATGCAATGTTTAATATGATAACGCAAGATTTACACCATGGAAATTTTTGATATTTTGCAGACTGCTAAAAGACCCAAAATGGAACATTTTTTGTTTTTATAGCCTCGGGATTTGAGCCATGGTGAGTTCAATAACAGAGATTTAGTTTGGACAGAGGTAAAAATCACACTAATCTGATGAAAAATGCTAAAGAAATACAAAATGGCCATGAAAATTTATGAAATTAATCAGAGTTATGCACGACATCTACATAAACAGCTTTCATGTTTATGACTTCGGCATTTGATCAACAGAAACGCAGATAAAAATATAACTATTCCTGCCTAAACTAACAGATTAGACAAATGTAGCAAAACAGGGGGCTGACAAGAAAAATCCTAAGCAGGGGTCAAAACTATTCTAAAAATTACAGGCTTTTAGATGCAAACAGAGGACATCACGGACATAACTTTCACTTTTTACAGTTTCAGATTTGGAGCCACACACAAAGAGAAACCATAGCCCTAAGTCGATCCAAGATCTCAGAGGCCCAAATTAGGCTCTGACACGTGTCCCGAACTCTCTGATTTTACTCAGACATAAAAAAAAATCCTAAAAATCCTAAAAACTCATATTAACAACTAGACATTCTCCCGAGTTCAAAACATCTTTCGGATCGAAAATCGGATCTACTATGAGGGATATCTCGATTTTACAAGTCGGAAAATGATTTTCAAAACGTATCCCGGGTAACAAAACCCGACTTGCCATTTTGAATGTTTACCGCAGTAAACAAATTCAAATGCCCCCGAATTTTTGGAAAAATTTCAGGGACACCTAAGGGCGCATTCCGCGATTTTTTTGGGATTTTTAATAAACAACAAATGCATGAAATGATGTGTGGACTGACTGACAAAAACAGAGACCTACTGAAAATAAGCAGAATTGAAATAAAGGCTAAATTAATCCTAATTAATTCATGAAATATGCTAAATGAATGAAATAAAATGCTAATTAAATCTAGCTAACTACATGAATGTTAAAAATCATCAAGGAAGCAAAATGAAACATTTTTATGTATGTCGTTTTATGAGAATAGCTCAATCCATCCCTCGGACGAGCTCTTTCTTCAAACGACCCCCGATTCGAATTATGGAATCCAATCAATGGGAAAAGAAGTGCACCTTGCTTCGTTACGCAGCGTAGGAGCTCTTGAAAGGGGCAGCTATCACGAGCTTCCTTTGTCCTTCGCTCCGAGCTTCGGATGGTCCACCAAAATCGAGCTCTGTTGGAATCGGATTGACCACAGCACGAGCTCTACTCCACCTTCTTCAATGCGCCAAAGGGGGCACGATTTCCACAGTTCAAAATCTGATTCTAGGAAGGCTAGGTCGGATTTTCCAAGTTCACTAGAGCTAAAAAATGATCTCCCTTTAGGCTGGGCGTGAACCCTTGTTTTTATAACTTTTCTGAATTTTTTTTGAAATTCAAACAGGTTCAATCTGAGCCCTCCATGTGGCGCCATCTCAGGGGGTGTCATCTGAGGGGTTTGAAATTCAAATTTGTCTTCTGCAGGGAGCCCTCAGATGGCGCCACCTCAAAAGACTATTTTGATTTTTTGAGAAAAATAAAAAATGGAAATTTTGTGGGTGAGACACCTCAGCAGGGGGAATTTGGAATTTTTCAAAAGTTTGCTTGATTCTCTCTGCAGGGAACTCCCAGAAGGCGCCACCTCAGAAGGTGCTCTTTTGGAATTTGAAATTCAAACTCACCTTTTGTAGGGAGTCCTCAGGTGGCGCCACCTCATGGTGGGCTACCTTTATTAAAAATAAAATAAAAAATAAAAAATGGAGCCAAGTGGAGTCCTGGAATGGTGCCACCTCAAAAGGTGTTTGACACATGTCAGAAGGTCAGAGCAGTGGGCTCAGAAGGCGCCACCTCAGAGGAATTTGAATTCTACCTTTTTTGGAGAAAGGAGATCTGGACATGTGGCGGACAAGTGTCAGCTGTCTGGAGAGGCTTTCTCAAATGGCGCCACCTCAGGGGGAAGTTTGAAATTCAAATGGAGGTTGGCCCTGGAGGAATGGAGGATGGACATGTGGCGCCACCTCAGGGTGGCTCCTACAATGTCATGTGGCAAGAGGGAGGAAAAGGAGGGAAAGGACATGTGGCGCCATCTCAGGCCATCTGGAAAAATCAGAGCTCAGGATTTTCGCCACCTAGTGCCTTGTTTGAATTTTGAATGGTTTGCTTTTTCTGAAGAAAGCCAGGAGTGACATGTGTCTCCTACTTTTCTGAAAGAGGTAGGGAGAAGACATGTGTCCTCTACTTTTTCTGAAAGAAGCAGAGAATGACACGTGGCAGAAGGGAGAGAAGGAGGGCCAAGCCATGTGGCGCCATCTCAGACAGGATGAAAAACGTAGGAGTTCTTGATTTTCGCCACCTATGGGGATTTTTGAATATTTGAATTCTAGCTTTTCTGAAGAAAGCAGAAAATGACACATGGCACTTGCCTTTTTCTGAGGAAATGAGGGCTTGCCACGTGTCCTCTGCAGGAGATACCCCAGATGGCGCCACCTCAGAGGAGACAAACCTACCTTTTTTGTAGGAATTTAGGAGTGACACATGTCTCCTACTTTTCTGAGAAAAGTAGGAAGAGACATGTGTCAGGCTACTTTTCTAGAAGGAAGGAGGGGTTGACATGTGTCCCCTGTAGGAGACACACTTCAAGTGGCGCCACCTCAGAGGAGACAAACTCCACTTTTTCTAGACAGGACAACCTATGACACTTGGCATCTCCTGGTAGTCTTTGAAATGACACATGGCGCAGGATGGATAGGGTGACATATGGCAGATAATTGGGATGACATGTGGCGGCTTCTGAAGGTAGCCCCACACTGACACGTGGCATGGAAATGGGAGGATAGAGAAATGACAAGTGGCACCAATCCAAGGGACAAGGCTCCTATATTTTTGGGTTTTTCGAAATTCAAATTTTCAAAAGGAAAGTTTGTGTGACACCACCTCAGTGTGGGTCCCACATTGCTTCTTTATTGAAATAAGGATAAAACCACAACTTCTTTTTTTTTTTTGGAATTTTCATAAAATCTGGACTAATGGGCAAAACAGGAATTTTGGAAAGAGTAGGCCCTTGTAGGGCGATTTTGTAAAAGAAAGATATTTGAAATTGTCAAAAAGGGCAAAATCTAAGGTGAAGTGACTGAAATCCACATTGAAAACTATCCAGATGGTTTTCCTGAGGAAATATTTTAAAATTCAGAGTCCTGGGGGTAAAATGGGAAAAATTGATAATTTTGAAGACCCAGGGTTTTGAAATCAATTTTGAAAAGAGTTAAAATTCTAATCTGGATTGAAGATTTTGAAATCGAGAATTCTGGACCTCGAAATGACATGCTGTGCAGTGCAGTGATTTGAAATGCTCATGCAATGATATGCAATGACATGTCTTATGCAATATAATCTTGAACCAAGACTTGGAGATGTCTGTCTCCTGTCAGGAGTAAAATCTTGAACATCTGAGATAAAAATAGAGAAAATTTGAGAGTTTCAAATGAAATTTGGACTTTTGCAAGGTCCGGGCTCAGAAAATGACCATTTTGCCCTCCAGCGATTTCAGAGGCTGGATGTTGATGCTTGGTGGAAATGTTGGGGAGGTGAGTAAAAATTTGGGGTGTTTACAGATGCCCCTCTTTGCTACTAAGCCGGCTCATGGCCGAGCTTAGTGGCAAAGAAAAACACACCAAATTTGGGCTATACATAAAAAAATGCCTCAGTTAGAAGGATCTGACTGAGTGTGAAGAAATTAGCCCGAGGAAGATGGTAGATATGAAACGGAGAATGAAGAGGAAAGATTTGCTCTGTGAGAGCAAAGTTCAGGTTTATGCCCTTGACCTGGATGGGACAAAAATACCTCGCATGGAACGAAGCTCAGGTTTGACCCTTAACCTGATGGGACAGAAATACCTCGCATGGAACGAAGCTCGGGTTTTAACCCTTGACCTTATTGGGGAATGGAATATCTCATCGAAATGAGACTTAGGTTTGTACCCTTAACCTGATCGGGCGGAAGATGAAATACCTCTTTGATTGAGGCTCAGGTTTGTACCCTTATCCTGATCGGGCGGAAAATGGAATACCTCTTTGATCGAGGCTCAGGTTTGTACCCTTATCCTGATCGGGCGGAAAATGAAATACCTCATCGACGGAGGCTCAGGTTTGTACCCTTATCCTGATCGGGCGTTGAAATGGAATACCTCATCAAAGGAGGCTCAGGTTTGTACCCTTATCCTGATCGGGCGGAAAATGAAATACCTCTTTGATTGAGGCTCAGGTTTGTACCCTTATCCTGATCGGGTGGAAGATGAATGGAATCCTCGAAGGAAGAGACCATGATGGAACCTTCGGATTTTGCACAGTAAATCCGACAGGGGTTTTGCAAAAGGAAGGAAAATGGGGTCCCTAAAGCTCGAAAAGGGATTGGTTTTGGGCGTCTCATTGCTGAGACTAAAATCAGCTTTTGAAATTGCCTTTTGCGGGAAATGATTGGTGGTTCGACCTCGAACCGAAATGGGACTGTCTATGGTGGGACAGTGGGGACATAGGGAAGTGTGCAAATTTGAGAGTTCATGCTCTCAAAGAAGGGAAGGAATCAAGTCCTTAGGAGGGATTTAAAATTGGTGTCAGGATGCATCGAAAACGGACATCAAGCTCTCACTTCATGTCAGGATAGCTAGAAAATATTGCCAAAATGTTGGAAATTTTGCTGTTGATTCAAAATTTTTGAAAATGTCGCACATGGTTGCAAAGATATTCTTTCTTTTCTACCCAAAGCATTACCTCCAAACAGGGTTCACTTCGTGGAATCGAGATTGGAAATCCAAATTGCTTGTGATTGACCTTCTTCTAGGAAGCTATCAATTTCCTTGATATGAGCAGAAAAGAGAATTTGATATTATGAAAGCAATTGATGAAAGAGTATTGATAGTAGAATTTCACAAAGTTAAAGAGGATTCTTGATAGATCTGGCAGTTTGATATCCTGAGAGCTTCTCTCTTGATAATCTTTCTGCACTCTTTTGGCTCTCTGGGTTTTTGCTACATTCTCCTTCATTTTGGAGATGTTCTGACTTTTTCTCTCTTTCTTTTTCCTCTCTTGCTCTCTTTTGGGAAGGGTACGTCACAAACTCCTTCAACTTGGAGATGTTTCGATCTTTCTTGGATGATGGGTTTGGAGATCTTTGAGCGATAGCTGAAATTAAATATCTTTTAGGGATTGTCGAGAGGTTCATCGCATCTGCCTTCATCTCGACAGTGCTTTGGACTTTCCCTGGAAGGATCCGTCACAAACTCCGTCATCTTGGAGATGTTTCGAATCTTCTTTGGCCCCGGGGGTCTACTCGCCTAATTCGCCTTCATCTTGACGACAGGTGAGAGATCCCTTTTGTGGATACTCAATTGCAGCTTAGGTGATTCTGAGGAGACAGGGTTTGGGTGAATTCTCTCTTTTCTAGCACTCAGGATATTTCCACTGTCTCGTCCTTACAAGAATAGCCTTTAACGATGCGCCATTGACTGCGATCAATATCGATCATCTACGGCTTTTCAATAACCTTGAATCTTCTTTTCTGACCATATCGAGGATTTATCCTTCATCCTTTTGGTTGGCCAATAGAAAGAATTTGAATTTTGAATCCCTTTTCGCAAAAGCTTCACTCTTTTGGAAGAATGCTGAAGGTAAATTGAGATAAAGATTTGTACCATAAAGATCAACAATTGATTGACAAATTGACAAAATTTTCTTGAAATCCTTGGTGAAAATGAGTATTTGAAATCCGGCTCAATACATCCGCGATGAAAATTCTCCTCTCTTTTTCCCCAAAAAGAGAGACTCAAGCTTAGCCCTTACCTGAATGGGAAATGGGAAATACTCCTCTCTTCCCTGAAGAGGAGGTGTTTGCAAAACGAACTTTCGAAGAGAAATTAAGCTTTCGTCAAAGCTCCCTAATATTAGGCTTCTCTTATGGAAAGGGGGCCGATAATAGTGAGGTCTGAAAATTGGGTCATAAAAGGAACGAGTCCATCACACTCTCCCTGCAAAGAGGGTCCTTTATGACGAAAATGGCCTAGTATGAAATTGGGGGGTCACAAGAAAAGCGAGTCTCCGTCGAGCCTCTCCCTTAAAAAGGGTTCCTCGTGTGAAATTGGAAATTGTTTTGCAAACGGTTCACAAAGACGCAAGTCCCTTCAAACTCTCCCTAAAAAGGGGCTAAGTGAACGAATTGGATAGCATGCGAAAAGAACGAGCTCCCTCGTGCTCTCCTTAAAAAGGGTCTCTCGCAAGAGAAAATGATTGAAATTGGATATTGAGATTGATTGACCCGAAGGTCGAAATTGAAAATTGGAAAATTGGTTGCTGAAAATTGAATGACCCGAAGGTCGAAATTGGATGACCTGATGGTCGAAATTGAGAATTGATTTGACCAAAAAGGTCAAAATTGAGAATTGATTGACCAAAAGGTCGAAATTGGGTGACCCGAAGGTCAAAATTTGGAAATTGATTTGACCAAAAAGGTCAAAATTGAGAATTGATTGACCAAAAGGTCGAAATTGGGTGACCCGAAGGTCGAAATTTGGAAATGAAGGTCAAAGATTGGAAATTGATTGACCCGAAGGTCGAAATTTGGAAATTGATTGACCCGAAGGTCGAAAATTGGAAATTGATTCACCCAAAGGTCGAAAATTGGAGTTTGATTGACCCGAAGGTCGAAAATTGGAAATTGATAGACCCGAAGGTCGAAATTGAGATTGGTAATTGAAATTGAGAATTGGAAATCGGGTGACCCAGAGGTCGAAATTGAAGAATTGCCTGATTTGAGGATTTAAATTGAAATTTGGAGGGCAAAATGTCAAACTTGAGCATTTGACAGACTTTGATGACTGAAATGACTTGGATTAATCAAAGGAGAATGATGAGCTCGGGTCAGAGCTCGAATAAAATATAGAGATCACGAGTCGAAAACCGGATCAACAAATGAAGAGCTCGAATCTGAGCTTGAATGAATAGAGAGATCTCGAGTCGAAACCCGGATCAACAAAGGAAAATGAAGAGCTTGAATCTGAGCTCGAATGATGTAATGAGATCAGGAGTCGGAACCCGAATCAACAGAGGAAAATGGAAGGCTCGAATCAGAACTCAAATAAGATAATGAGATCACGAGTCGGAACCCGGATCAATAAAGGAAAATGAAGGACTTGAATTAGAGCTTGGATAAGATAAGGAGAACTCGAGTCGGAACCCGGATCAACAAAAGAAAATAAAGAGCTCGAGTCGGAACCCGGATCAACAAAGAAAATGAAGAGCTCGAATCTGAGCTCGAACAAGGTATAGAGATCACGAGTCGGAACTCGGATCAACAAAAGAAAACGAAGAGTTTGAGTCAAGGCTCGAATAAGGTAGAGAGATCACGGGTCGGAACCCGGATCAACAAAGGAAAATGAAGAGTTCGAGTCAAGGCTCGAATAAAGTAGAGAGATCACGAGTCGGAACCTGGATCAACAAAGGAAAATGAAGAAATCGAGTCAAGGCTCGAATAAAGTAGAGAGATCACGAGTCGGAACCCGGATCAACAAAGGAAAATGAAGAAATCGAGTCAAGGCTCGAATAAAGTAGAGAGATCACGAGTCGGAACCCGGATCAACAAAGGAAAATGATTTGAATAAAAACCCGAGTCGGAACTCGGTTTTCCAAAAAATCGAAAATGTGCCAGCTTGAATGCTGGATTTTGAAATAAAACCAGTTCGAGTGCTGGGTTTTGGTTCAGTATTGGCGATGATCTTTGGATCATTAGGAATTGTGATGGGACGGTTTATTGAGATCCCAATACCGACCAGATTGTTGTTAATGCAATTGAATGCAAATGAATATGAATTGATGCATATGAATGCACATGTGCATGAAATGAGGAATTTGTTTATCCTGCCTGCATATAGAACAAAATTTTAAAATGCCCCAGTGTAACTGGGAAAGAAAGTCGGATCATTATTTGAAGGAAACAGGAAGGATTACAAGGGAAGAATAAATGTTTCAAGTATAAAACTTTTTCAAGTGTCGAGCATTAATAGGATCTGGCAATTCTACTCCATCGGCATTGATGAGCCGATATGAGTTGCGGGGTAATGCTTCTTTGACAACATAGGGACCTTCCCAATTTGGCGACCATTTGCCGCCAGGACGATGCTTGAGGTAAGCTGTGGATCGAAGTACTAAATCATTGACTTTGAATCTTCTTTCGATGATAGATTTCGCATATTGCCTGGCTACTCTCTGGCGATAGGATTGAGCATGCTCTGCTGCTTTTAGCCTTCTCTCGTCGAGTAAGTCTAGCTGCACTAGTCGCTGCTGCTGGTATTGATCAAGAGGTAATTGCAGAAGTGAAGCAAATTTCAAAGCGGGCTTCTGAACATGTAGCGGTAATACTACTTTTGTTCCATAGACCAGCTCTAATGGGGTAGCATTTGTTGGTGTACGAATGGTGGTCCGATAGGCCCATAGTGCATCGTGGATCTTCTCATGCCAATCACGACCTGTTTCCACAGTTCGCTCCAAAATACGAATTAAAATCTTGTTGGTGGCCTCTGCCTGACCATTCCCTTGAGGATAATATGGAGCGGAAAAATGGTGATAGATCTTGAATTTTGAGCAGAATGTCTTCATCTTTTCATTCTTGAAATGACTGCCATTGTCTGACACAATATCATGCGGGATGCCGAAACGGCAAAGGATGTTCTTGTGGATAAAAGAGACCACATGTCGGCCTTCTACTGTGCGGAGACTGATGGCTTCTACCCACTTGGTGAAATATTCTGTTGCGGCAAGGAAGTATTTGTGGCCATTTGAAGCTGAAGGAGTGATGGGACCTACGACATCGAAGGCCCACATGGAGAACGGCCATGGAGAAACAACAGACTGTAAATAAGTTGCTGGAGCATGGATGGAAGGTGCATGTATCTGACATTGTACACACTTCTTCACATAATGATAACAGTCTTGTTGCATAGTCTTCCAGTAGTAACCTGCTCTTATGATTTGCTTGACAAGGGTTTGGTAGCCAACGTGACCACCACAGACGCCTTCGTGTGCTTCTCGCACGACTTCTTTGGCTTCGTCTTCGTCTAAACATCTGGAATACTCTGAACTGAATCCACGACGATAGAGGACATTGGCCAAGATGAAGTATCGAGTAGACATACGCTGGATTGCTCGTTGCTCTTTCTTTGAGAGTTCTGGAGGAAATTCGCCAGTTTCTATGAAAGTTTTGATGTTGTAATACCAAGGCTTCTTCTTTTGCTCAACCTGGTTTACCTGTTCCGCTAGAATGAAAGCAGGTTGGTCAAGTCTGCCAATTTCAAAAGAGCGACAAGATTCTCCATTCTTGAATGCCATAATGGAGCCTAAACTGGCTAGGCTATCGGCCACTTGATTAAAATCTCTCTTGATATGGAAGAGCTGGAATTCTTCAAACTTGCTGATAAGAGCTGAAACAATTTTCTGATAGGGAAATAGCTTCTGATCTTTGACCTGCCATTCGGCTCGAACTTGATTGACAACAAGTAGTGAGTCACCGTAGGCATGTACTCTCTTGACATTGAAGTCTAATAGAATCCTTAGACCTTGAATCAGGGCTTCGTATTCAGCCATATTGTGAGTGCATTGAAAGTCTAGCTTGAGAGAAAATGGAATCATCTCCTTTTCTGGAGTGATTAATAGGATCCCGATGCCTATTCCCGCCATGTTCTTAGAACCATCGAAAAATAAATTCCAGACTGGAAATTGCTGGATATTGCAAATTTGCTCATCAGGGAAGTCATCTTCGGCTTTCACTTCTTCGGCCAGAGGAAAATCCGCCAATTGATCTGCAATTGCTTGTCCTTTGATTGATTGCTGCGAGACATATTCTAGGTCATACTGCATCAGTAAGACTTGCCATTTTGCGACTCGTCCGCTGAGAAAAGGTTGCTCTAAGATATACTTGAGAGGATTGAGTTTAGATAGGATTTTGACTTATGATGCTAGCAGGTAGTGTCTTAGCTTCTGACACATCCATACCAGAGCTAGGCAGGTCTTCTCTATTTGAGAGTATCTCTTTTCATAATCTATGAAAGTCTTGCTCACGTAATAAATGGCATGTTCTATCAGGCTGCCTTCTTCGTATTGTGCCAAGAATCCGCCACATGCGACTTGATTAACTGAGATGTATAATAAAAGAGGTTTTTCCAATTTTGGCGGCTTCAGGATGGGAGGATTAAGAAGATACTTCTTGATTCGATCGAACGATTGCTGGCACTCTGGCCCCCATTCGAACTTAACTCCTTTTCTGAGTAAGTGGTTGAAGGGCTCACATCTCATCGCCAAATTAGAAATGAATCGCCGGATTGACTGCATACGTCCTTGAAGGCTACGCAGTTCTTTGAGATTCTTCGGGGGAGGCATATCAATGATAGCCTTTTCTTTGGCCGGGTCGACTTCAATTCCCTTTTTACTGACCAGAAAACCCAACAGTTTGCCTGATTCGACTCCAAAGACATATTTTTGCGGGTTAAGCCGTAACTTATAAAGGATGAGTCTTTTAAAGACTTGATTAAGAGCTTCGAGGTAATCTTCTTCCTCTTTAGATTTCACGAGAGTATCATCAACATACGCATCCATGATTTTGCGCATCTGATCATGAAAGATGACAGCCATTGCTCGTTGATACGTTGCTCCAGCATTCTTAAGCCCAAAAGGCATAACTGTGTAGCAAAAAGTGCCCCAAGGCGTAGTAAAGGAAGTTTTTGATTGGTCGCGAGCGGCCAACTTAATCTGATTGTAGCCGGAATATCCGTCCATGAAAGAGAACATGGCATGTCCTGCCGTGCTATCGACTAGAAGATCGATGCTTGGAAGTGGATAGTCATCCTTCGGAGTTGCCTTATTGAGGTCTCTGAAGTCTATGCAAATCCTTACTTTGCCATTTTTCTTTGGGACGACGACGATATTGGCTAACCAATCTGGGTAGTCAATAGCTCGAATAAATCCTGCTCTGAGCAAATCTTCAAGTCCTTCTTTGACTTGTTGTTCTATTCTGGGATCCATTTTTCTCAGCTTCTGCTTGACTGGCTTAGCATCCGGCTTTAAGACAAGACGGTGCTCGACCAATTTGGGGTCTAAGCCCGGCATGTCTTCATACGTCCATGCGAACACTTCTTCATGCCGCTTGAGAAAATCTGTAAGCCTTTTCTTTTTTTCTGGACTCAGACTGGTTCCGATCTGGAGAATTTTTGGATCTTCCTCTGAACCGATATTGACACCTTCAGTTGGATCTTGTACTAGAGGAGATGGTTTGTCCTGCTTCTGAACTGCGGCGAACTCCGGTAATTCCTGAAGGGACTGATCGTATTCAGCACAATCATCTGACTGCTTTGCAATCTTATCATTTCCGGTGCTTGCTTTGATTCTGTGAATTGTTGTTGACTTCTGAAAGGCCTTGGGATTGAGAACGAGCTTCTTGATTGTACGAGAAGTCATTCTGAAATTTTGGAGAAGAAATCTGGTTCAGAAAAATCGGCCTATAGTAAGACAAGCAATCATTTGAAGAGAACCATACATAAAATGGCATTGGATTATAAAATGATGAGACAGACAAAAAGGGAGTAGATGGCATCCGGATAGACAAAGAAACTTGGAATTTTATTGATTGAATTGATCAATGACATTGGTAAAATGGGACATTTATTTGGAAAAGAATAGAAAGGAAATAACAAATGGTCTTCATTGTGCCCCTTTGACAAAAACAGTCTTCCTTGATGAGCTTCCTCCGGAGAACCCCAATCCTGCCCTGTAGGGACGATGTTTCTGGATCATTGGCTCGATGCGGCCATCTTCATTCTTGCCGAGTCCCTTGAAGGGTTGATAGCCATGCTTCAGGAGTAAATCAAATCCCTTTCTTGACTTCATGAATTGAGGAAACAAGGGATGATCCTTAATGGTGCTGTAGTCGATTCGACCTCCAACCTTGAAGAATTGAGGACCTTTCCATCGTGTCGTGGCTACTGTGTGCAGAGATGGCTCTGATGGTGCCTGAAGTATTTCTCGATTCTCCCCGAGATTGATTTCTTCACTTTCCCTGATGCTGGGAATATCTGCATTGAATGATGGCCGGGGAATCATGGGCTGCGGGAGCCTTTCTTCTGGGTCTTCTCCCAGTATTGTGGTAATCATTCCACCTTTTGACCACTTCACGCATTGATGGAGGGTAGAAGGCACTGCATTAGCGTTGTGAATCCACGTCCTACCGAGCAGCAAGTTGTAGGTTGGTGGTACATTAACCCCGTGGAAAAGGACGGAGTGCACCGAATAGTTGATAAACACCTCCAGAAATATCTTGCCCTTGGCCGTTTGACCATGATTGTCAAACCCATAGATAGTGATGGGATCTGGAATGTATTCTTCATCCTTGATCCCTAATGCCTTTGCAGTCATTTCAGGACATATGTTGAGGCTACTGCCTCCATCGACCAGCACATGGGGAACCGTCATTCCTCTGACTCGAACGACAATGTAAAGAGCATTATTGTGAAAGGAATGAGGCTTTGGAAGGTCCTCATCTGAAAAGGTGATTGGCGCATTGGTCATGGCAGAGTTCACAATCTGTGCCATGTCTTCAGGAGTGGTACTGGGCTTAACTTTGATTTTCCTGAGTAAATCATCCAGTACTTGCTGGTGCTTGCTAGAATTCTTGGCCAAGTCAAGGATGGAGACATTGGATAAAGCAGTCAGAGGCTTCTGACTTGACTTCTCTGGCCTTGGTCTAACGATTTGCTTGAAGAAGTCAGGAGTTCCCTTTGATTTGGGAACTGACTTCACAGGTGCTTCCGCAACTTTCATTTTACTGAATGCTGAAATTAAGTCCATCTTCTTAGAATCTGGAGCTGCTTGTCGTAGCACCGTCACCTGATGTTGAACTTGGAGATCTTGCGCAGAACATGGCTTGATATGCTCATGCGGTAGAAATGGTTGTGCAGACACTACCGCTGTGGTGTGCGAAGGGGTGGTTGAGAACGTCCATTTTCTCTTCTTCTTCTCCTTCTACCAATAGATTCTTTTCAATGAGATCTTGTACGATATTTTTTAGAACAAAGCAGTTCTCGGTGTTGTGTCCCACTGTCCTGTGGAACTTGCAGAACTGATCTTTCCATTTCCCCATGGGCACAGGGGGATCGGCTAATCTGAGCAATTTGACCATCTCTTTCGATAACATGTACTCGAGCACGTCCTCGAGTGATTGGTCAAGGGGAGTAAACTTTCTGTCGTAACTCCATCCTTCATGTTTGGTCTTCTCACGCAGTTTTGGCCCTTGATCCTGCTGAGGAGGCTTGCTGAACTGAGGAGCAGGCTTTGCTTTCTGATCCTTGTGGTTCGAACTACTTGAGCTGTAGCAGTAATCTTTCTTCTGCCCTTTGTGTTGATTTCGGCCTTTGCTGTTGTTGTTAGCAGAATAAGTGAAGTGAGCTTTCTTCTTCTGCTCACCATGGGAGTTGTTCTTGGAAAAGGTGAAGCCTTCATAGACTCCATTTTCCACACTCAATTCGAGCCATTCGGCTCGCTCGGTCAGCTCAATAAAGGTCCTGGATGGCGCTGTGGAGATTAATCCTCTTAACGGCTGCGAGAAATTGTTGAGGATCAGGGACAATGCATGCCTTTCCGAGATAGGATCTCTCATCTTATTACAGGCTGATCTTCATCTGTGAATGAAGTCCCGTGCTTTTTCATTCTCATTCTGCCTTAAGTCGCAGAGATGACTTAATGTAGGCAGCGCTTCTGTGTTGAACAAGAAGCGTTCAATGAATAGATTTACAACTTTGTCGAACTCCTTGAGCTCGATGGGGTTGATATGCTCAGCATACCACTTGGCTGACTCCTTCCAAGCTGCGGGGGAAGCATAGAAACAATGCTCGGTTATCCCTCTTAAACCGAGAGCATTCAGCAAAGAAAGTGGCGAGATGCGCTTTCGGGTCGCCAGAACCATCGAATTTGATGAATTTACGGGGGAGATTCTCCAGATCATCATCCCCTTCTAAGCCGTCATAGAAGTCCTCACTGGTGAAGACTTTCTTGCCCTTGTCGCGGGCTTGCAGATCTTTGACAACTCGGGCCATTTCTTTAAATTGCGCTTGCAAAGGCTTTTCTTTATCTCTGCTCTTTGATCTGCGGCTTTTACTTTGGCCACGCTTCTGAAATGCCGGAGGCACCTCATATTCTTCATCTGTGTTTTCAGTGGAATCTGATTCATCTAAAATCTCTTATGGCTGGATCTGCTTTTTGGGAGCCTTCTTACTCCTGCGACCATGGAACCTTTCTCTGAATGGGTTCCTTTCTGAGCTGGTCCCGGGCTGCTCACTCATCATTTTGTTCATCATTTTTCTGAACATGGCATACATCTGAGGGTCTATGCCATCGTCTTCTTGCTGCTGCTCTCGACTCTTCTCAGATCGAGGGGAACTCATCTCTTCTTCCGAGGCTGACGAGTACTGGGATGCTGTGGTTCTTTTGCCTGATCTTGTCTCAACCATCAAATGATATGGATGCTCTCTGCAGGGCAAAGACCTGATTAGATTATGAAGGAATTAGCTTTTGGAAGAAATATTTGCTGAAAATATGGTAGACAATTTGGAAAAGATGTCCCATTACTAGGGACTGAGTCGTCGTGGGAATCACGACAATTGTGTTGTCATTCCTTCTGCAAAAGAAATAAACAACGAAAATATGCCTTGTTACCTAGGCGAGGTCGTCAAACCACAATGGAAAGAGAGAATTTTATTAAAATG
The DNA here is from genome assembly GCF_984573655.1 of Nuphar pumila. Taxonomy (NCBI): domain Eukaryota; kingdom Viridiplantae; phylum Streptophyta; class Magnoliopsida; order Nymphaeales; family Nymphaeaceae; genus Nuphar; species Nuphar pumila. The sequence continues at coordinate 54,797,988 of NC_143255.1, forward strand.
AAAAGAATAAGATTTTATTGATCTTGACAAAGAGGTGGGGGACAAACAATTTGCCATCATTCACGATAGTCGGCAGACACTCTAGGACCTGGAAAGATTTTGAGAGAAACAAAAGAATCCCAGCCGTAGCGGGCAGAATGATATGCCCCGGACCATTGTGCGGAGGTGAGGTCAAACTCTGCCATAGCTCCTGATAACAGTCGTGCTTCGACATACTGCTGCCTCTGGGAGAACTGTCGAACACATCTCTCTGGTTGGTAGTAAGTGCAGAAGAATGGTCCCAGCAACTTGAACCGCTTGCCATAAGCGTACGTATATCTGGGAGGAGATATTTGCCGATCAAAATAGTCCCAAACAACGTCATCCTCTTGAATGTTGTTGATCATAGACCGGTAATGCGCCATTGGAAGGAGTTCTTGACCATTGTATCTGAAAGAGCTTGCTCGGGCTGGAACGTGTTGAAAAAACCAGGACTGAAGTGCGTAGATGCATCCTTCAACTAAAATGGACTCTCCAAGTGAGAATCGAGTCAGACCTCGATATAGGAAGGCGAGCGCTGCCATGGCTATGGAGAGACGATTGGCTTGCCGACTTCCCCATCTTCTCATAAGTTGGATTATCCTGATGTCCATGTAGTTTTGTCCATCTGGGAAAAGGGACGGTCCTACAGTGCATAGAACCATTGCATTCTGAATCTTTTCTTTGGCTGTTCTTGAAAGCAAGTTGACTTCGACGAAGGTCCCGTACTGGCGGTACAACTCAAGTAGGTCAACATATTCATTTCCTTCTAACTGGATCAGGGGCCAAGATCGGCGGCCTGTCATACGAGCTAAGGAGTCTCGGGGGTCCAAACCCTTGACATTGATAAGGAATTGATGCTCTAAGGGGTCTCCTGGTTGACCGGCTGGTTCTGGCAACCCCATGATTTCTGAAAGTTCATCCATTAAAACAGTCATCTCTCCCCACGGGAACCAGAAGGTACACGTTCGAGGATTCCATCGCTCCGCCATTGCATGGATCAGGTTGCCATTGATGGTCTGCTTTCCGACTACAGATGCCAGCTCTAATCCGCACTCGCTCAAATGGTCCGGGAACATTCGGGAAAAGCTCTTTAGCCAGGAATAATACCACCGGGGAATGAAAGTTCCGGTGCTAAGGGCTCGATGTTCAGGACGACCTTGTCGCACCTCGAAGGAGATGTGACCTTCAGGAAAGATAGGATCGATTTGACTGGATGCCATCAAACTGAAAACAGAGAAAGACTCAGAATGAGACTTAGGAAAATGTGAGAAATTTTGAAAAATTTTGCAGGCAGGATAAAAATGCAGCTAGAAATTCGAGATCCAGTAGAAAGGTAGAATGTAAAATCGCCTGGAGTTTTGAAAGAAATTGGATCATCCAGGGTTTGAGAAAAACATCTTGTGGAAAATAAGGATGTTTTGAAAAAGGCCTAATGAGTTAAAACATTGGGAAATAAAGAATTGAGAAAATCATACATACAATCTCATCCTGCACAAACATTTATGCACATTCAGCACTCCCTAAAAGGCTGACTCTAGATGCATCAATTTGAAAACAGCTGTAGGACCCTAATCCTAACTCTAGGTTCAGATCATCTTTGTCCAATCCAGTTACGCCGATATACCCGAATCGAAATCCGAGGTACGTGGCATAGAATTTCAACTCCGGTTCTAAGGTAAGGTTTTCCAACATCCTTGAGCGCCTACCGATATACTTCGGACTGTGGCCCGCGGTACGTGGTAGGGGGGTGTTAACCCAAATAGTTGGCCCAGTTGTGGGGCTCTGTCCCGAACTATGGTTCTGGAAGAGAGCCCAGCAACGTGAAGACCGGGTAATGATAGGTGATTGAGGTTTTGAAAAAATGATCACATGCAAGAAATAGAGGGCTCTAAGTCCTAGAGAGATAGACTTTTGAAAATCTTTGAAGAAGCATACAGTGTTTGCATTCAGATCCTAAATTGAGGAGAGTTGTATTTAGACCTAAGTCTATGTGAGCATGAAAATTTCTCCTCAATATGGTCCTACCAAACCATGCCTAAGCTATATGCATTCAATGTCAGCTAGGTCAGAATCTAGGCTCCTAGGTTCGCATGATATTGAAAGTAAAAGAGCTGACATTTTATGAACATAATTTTGATAATTGAACTAAGTCAAGCATAATTTAGGTCAGACAAGGACAGGTCCCATCACGGTCGCCAAACCTGTTCTCGTCGCGAAATTTTTCCCCCGCCTTCCCTTCCTTGCGGAAGAGAGAGAGGGGAAACGCTTTCGCGCTTCAAACTTTGACCGGATTTTGGAAATTGTTTTGAAATACTCGCCTCCGTTTTTGAAAATTGCGGGAAAATCCATGGGATGGGGCTCGACCTGTCGGTACGAGGTTCGACCGTTCCTGCCGCCTTTAACAGGGGTAATCGAACCAAGGACCAAAACTATGCTTGACTTAGCAAAATTATCAAAGTTATGTTCTATCCTAATGCACAGAGAATTCAGGCATGTGCTATGAGATTTTGGAAAATGCCAGATGGAAAACATGATGTATGCTTAGAAAAACATTTGGAGTTGGAAAGAATCTCTCAGGAAAAAGGTCAATTTCTCAGGAAACTCAGATAAAAAAGGGGTTTTTGAAAACATGAGGAAGCTTATAAAGATGTGGAAAAATCAGAAATAGTTGAAAATCTTGGGAAAATGGAAGTGATTCTTGAGAAAAGATGAACCTTTTGAAAAGGGAAACACTTCTTAGGAAAACTTGGACTTTTGAGAGTTTTCTTAGGAAAATGATGGAAAATTTATAGGAAAACTCATTGGAGAAGGAAATTCAAAACTTGGGGAATCGAAATCCTGGGAATTTTATCTTTTGAAATACTTGGAAATCGATTTTGGATCTTGAAGAAAGATTGGAAAACTCTTTTGAATATCTTAAGAAAATATCATTTTCCTGGGAAAACTGTGGAAAAACTTGTCTTTGGAAAACCGATTTTGAAAAATCCTTAGAATTTCTTGAGAAATCGATTTCTTGAGAATGAATTTTTCTTGAGAAAATCTTGAGAAAATCAATGATTCTATGATGCAAATGACATGAGTGAATGAATGCACTTTGAGAAGATTTTCTGAGGAATTGGTTGGAAAATGTGCATTAAGTCCAAATAAATCCTTTACATATTCTGACTGTGGCCATGAATATGTTCAGAACTTAGTTGATTTGATGCACATGATTTTGAAAACTTCAGAAATATGATGTGCATTTTAAGATAGCCTAAGAGTGTAGGCTCAATGTGACTAGTAGAAAGATGATGGATCTGGGTCTCGTCCATATTCCGACTAGGGCCGTAAATATGGATTCCACCGAGTTCATCAACTCCCTAAGAGTTGGTGCACATGCCATTCGTGAACATCCATAGTGCTTTTGAAATAAGATGTATGCATCACATAAGCAGGATATTTGCATAAATTCAAACTATATGATATGCATCCTAGTCTAAGCAGGAAATTAACTCTCTTATTCCAAAATTTACATTATTACATCACTAAATAAGGAAAGTAAAAGAAATTTTCAGACTTCAGCTCCTTCTTTTGAATGTCCCTGCCAAACTTGAAATAAGGTTAGCTCAAATATGTGGGTTTTTTCCAAAATTTTCCAATAATATTATGAAATTATTGGATTTAATTGGATATAAACCCTATTCTCATGCTTCCTTGATATTTTGAAATGATGAAAATGCTAGAAATTCAGTGAAAAACAATTTGAAATTCGGAATTGAGGTTAAAATAACCAAAATACCCCTAAAATTAAAGTTACATCTTTAAAATCAGGGTTTTTTGAAGGAAAACTTGGTAAAATTGAGATTTTGAAATTCAAATTGAATCAAATGATGATGAAATGCAGTAAGAGATATGATGACATGCTGCTAGACACATTAAGACTGTAAAATCAGAATTTGGTATTTTGCAATTTATCAAAAATAGCGATTTTCGCTTGTTTTTCGCTTGGATCTGGGTCCTGCGGGACCCTGTTTTGGTATTATGGATGATCCGAACCTCAAATGGATTCCAAATTGCACCAAATTCGGTATGAAGCATCTAAACACTCTGATAAACAACCTAGAATGCTAAAAATCACGAAATGATATGATTTAAATGCTAAAATTCAAGGAAAGTCCTAAAATGATGGATTTTGCCTATGGATCCGAACCAAATGCAATGTTTAATATGATAACGCAAGATTTACACCATGGAAATTTTTGATATTTTGCAGACTGCTAAAAGACCTGAAATGGAACATTTTTGGTTTTTATAGCTTCGGGATTTGAGCCATGGTGAGTTCAATAACAGAGATTTAGTTCAGACAGAGGTAAAAATCACACTAATCTGATGAAAAATGCTAAAGAAATACAAAACGGCCATGGAAATTTATGAAATTAATCAGAGTTATGCACGACATCTACATAAACAGCTTTCATGTTTATGACTTCGGCATTTGATCAACGGAAACACAGATAAAAATATAACTATTCCTGCCTAAACTAACAGAACAGACAAATGTAGCAAAACAGGAGGCTGACAAGAAAAATCCTAAGCAGGGGTCAACACTGTTCTAAAAATTACAGGCTTTTAGATGCAAACAGAGGACACCACGGACATAACTTTCACTTTTTACAGTTTCGGATTTGGAGCCACACACAAAGAGAAACCATAGCCCTAAGTCGATCCAAGATCTCAGAGGCCCAAATTAGGCTCTGACACGTGTCCCAAACTCTCGGATTTTTCTCAGACATAAAAATAAATCATAAAAATCCGAAAAAATCATATTACAAACTAGACATTCTCCCGAGTTCAAAACATTTTTCGGATCGAAAATCGGATCTACCATAAGGGATATCTCGATTTTACAAGTCGGAAAATGATTTTCAAAACGTATCCCGGGTAACAAAACCCGACTTGCCATTTTGAATGTTTACCGCAGTAAACAAACTCAAATGCCCCCGAATTTTTGGCAAAATTTCAAGGACACCTAAGGGCGCATTCCGTGATTTTTTTGGGATTTTTAATAAAAAACAAATGCATGAAATGACGTGTGGACTGACTGACAAAAACAGAGACCTACTGAAAATAAGCAGAATTGAAATAAAGGCTAAATTAATCCTAATTAATTCATGAAATATGCTAAATGAATGAAATAAAATGCTAATTAAATCTAGCTAACTACATGAATGTTAAAAATCATCAAGGAAGCATAATGAAACATTTTTATGTATGTCGTTTTATGAGAATAGCTCAATCCATCCCTCGGACGAGCTCTTTCTTCAAACGACCCCCGATTCGAATTATGGAATCCAATCAATGGGAAAAGAAGTGCACCTTGCTTCGTTACGCAGCGTAGGAGCTCTTGAAAGGGGCAGCTATCACAAGCTTCCTTTGTCCTTCGCTCTGAGCTTCGGATGGTCCACCAAAATCGAGCTCTGTTGGAATCGGATTGACCACAGCACGAGCTCTACTCCACCTTCTTCAATGCGCCAAAGGGGGCACGATTTCCACAGTTCAAAATCTGATTCTAGGAAGGCTAGGTCGGATTTTCCAAGTTCACTAGAGCTAAAAAATGATCTCCCTTTAGGCTGGGCGTGAACCCTTGTTTTTATAACTTTTCTGAAAATTTTTTGAAATTCAAACAGGTTCAATCTGAGCCCTCCATGTGGCGCCATCTCAGGGGGTGTCATCTGAGGGGTTTGAAATTCAAATTTGTCTTCTGCAGGGAGCCCTCAGGTGGCGCCACCTCAAAAGACTATTTTGATTTTTTGAGAAAAATAAAAAATGGAAATTTTGTGGGTGAGACACCTCAGCAGGGGGAATTTGGAATTTTTCAAAAGTTTGCTTGATTCTCTCTGCAGGGAACTCCCAGAAGGCGCCACCTCAGAGGGTGCTCTTTTGGAATTTGAAATTCAAACTCACCTTTTGTAGGGAGTCCTCAGGTGGCGCCACCTCATGGTGGGCTACCTTTATTAAAAATAAAATAAAAAATAAAAAATGGAGCCAAGTGGAGTCCTGGAATGGTGCCACCTCAAAAGGTGTTTGACACATGTCAGAAGGTCAGAGCAGTGGGCTCAGAAGGCGCCACCTCAGAGGAATTTGAATTCTACCTTTTCTGGAGAAAGGAGATCTGGACATGTGGCGGACAAGTGTCAGTTGTCTGGAGAGGCTTTCTCAAATGGCGCCACCTCAGGGGGAAGTTTGAAATTCAAATGGAGGTTGGCCCTGGAGGAATGGAGGATGGACATGTGGCGCCACCTCAGGATGGCTCCTACAATGCCATGTGGCAAGAGGGAGGAAAAGGAGGGAAAGGACATGTGGCGCCATCTCAGGCCATCTGGAAAAATCAGAGCTCAGGATTTTCGCCACCTAGTGCCTTGTTTGAATTTTGAATGGTTTGCTTTTTCTGAAGAAAGCCAGGAGTGACATGTGTCTCCTACTTTTCTGAAAGAGGTAGGGAGAAGACATGTGTCCTCTACTTTTTCTGAAAGAAGCAGAGAATGACACGTGGCAGAAGGGAGAGAAGGAGGGCCAAGCCATGTGGCGCCATCTCAGACAGGATGAAAAAGGTAGGAGTTCTTGATTTTCGCCACCTATGGGGATTTTTGAATATTTGAATTCTAGCTTTTCTGAAGAAAGCAGAAAATGACACATGGCACTTGCCTTTTTCTGAGGAAATGAGGGCTTGCCATGTGTCCTCTGCAGGAGATACCCCAGATGGCGTCACCTCAGAGGAGACAAGCCTACCTTTTTTGTAGGAATTTAGGAGTGACACATGTCTCCTACTTTTCTGAGAAAAGTAGGAAGAGACATGTGTCAGGCTACTTTTCTAGAAGGAAGGAGGGGTTGACACGTGTCCCCTGCAGGAGACACACTTCAAGTGGCGCCACCTCAGAGGAGACAAACTCCACTTTTTCTAGACAGGACAACCTATGACACTTGGCATCTCCTGGTAGTCTTTGAAATGACACATGGCGCAGGATGGATAGGGTGACATATGGCAGATAATTGGGATGACATGTGGCGGCTTCTGAAGGTAGCCCCACACTGACACGTGGCATGGAAATGGGAGGAGAGAGTAATGACAAGTGGCACCAATCCAAGGGACAAGGCTCCTATATTTTTGGGTTTTTCGAAATTCAAATTTTCAAAAGGAAAGTTTGTGTGACACCACCTCAGTGTGGGTCCCACATTGCTTCTTTATTGAAATAAGGATAAAACCACAACTTCTTTTTTTTTTTTTGGAATTTTCATAAAATCTGGACTAATGGGCAAAACAGGAATTTTGGAAAGAGTTGGCCCTTGTAGGGCGATTTTGTAAAAGAAAGATATTTGAAATTGTCAAAAAGGGCAAAATCTAAGGTGAAGTGACTGAAATCCACATTGAAAACTATCCAGATGGTTTTCCTGAGGAAATATTTTGAAATTCAGAGTCCTGGGGGTAAAATGGGAAAAATTAATAATTTTGAAGACCCAGGGTTTTGAAATCAATTTTGAAAAGAGTTAAAATTCTAATCTGGATTGAAGATTTTGAAATCGAGAGTTCTGGACCTCGAAATGACATGCTGTGCAGTGCAGTGATTTGAAATGCTCATGCAATGATATGCAATGACATATCTTATGCAATATAATCTTGAACCAAGACTTGAAGATGTCTGTCTCCTGTCAGGAGTAAAATCTTGAACATCTGAGATAAAAATAGAGAAAATTTGAGAGTTTCAGATGAAATTTGGACTTTTGCAAGGTCCGGGCTCAGAAAATGACCATTTTGCCCTCCAGCGATTTCAGAGGCTGGATGTTGATGCTTGGTGGAAATGTTGGGGAGGTGAGTAAAAATTTGGGGTGTTTACAACTTATTATAATACTTCTTATAAGTTTTGTTAAAATCTTATTTTAAAAGTTTTCTTCTTCTTATCGATTTTTGTTAGTCAAACTAGATTTCCGTATTCACGTACACTTCAAAACTCTTATAAGACACATTCTTTATGTCTTTCAACTTGTCATCTTTTCAAGTACACATCCATTATGACTTCTTGTCCTATCACCTTTCACTCATATCCATAAAAAAATAATTATATTAAAAGCTATCATGACATTGTTCACATCACTCATATCATAACTCTTTTATTATTATTTTTTTCCTTTTGGGAAAACTTCTCTTACGATAAATTGATTCACCTTCAACATAATAACATAATTAGTTTATGAAAAATCTTGCTTTTCAAATTTTTAGTTAAAATCGGATGATTTTTTTTATGTTCTCACGTAAATTTTTACTATATCATCTTTTATATCATAGCCTAAAGAACTATCTATTATCATCTCTTCTTATTTTACATCTTTTACAAAAAGTATTGTAAAAACACTCGTACTCCACCCATTAGTACGTTACTCTCTCTCTCTCTACATTATACGAAGCTCCTTTTCATCCGTGACCATGACTCTCTCATATATTTCTCTCCAATCAAGACCCATTAAAACCTTGTCCTTCATTTTTTTCTCACCTTTAATACTTTCTCTCTCTCATAACATATTGACCCGTGTGTATGACTCCGTTACTACTTTTAAAACTTAACTTTATTCTGTATGAACTTCCTCAAATCGAGTTTCTTTAAAAATATGTTTATCGAATAAACAATAATTCACATCAGTCATAACTTTATGTCTTTTATCAATCATGTTTTTTATTACTTCTTATCCTACTCGACAATCCATATATGTCATCTAACTTTTCTCCATGACTACTCTCACTCCTTCTACACATATCCATAAAAATTTTTCTTATACAAACAATTATTACTCTTCATTCATAAATATCTTTTTGTCTCATCACTATTTATAGTCAAAGTGTGTCCCTCTCATCTTTACGTATACTCATAAAACAATACAAATGTGAAGACACATTAATCATGACACATTTTTTTAAAGTATTCTTTTCCTTCAAAAATGTCATATCTTTCAAACCACATATCCGTATCACCCTTCTTTATGTCTATTCATTCTTCTTCCACGCCTATCAAAATATATATTTATTAAATAACCAATTATTGCCTCTCACTCTCTCATCTTTGTTTGTCTTATTCCAAAATCACACTTCACAAATTTGGAATGCTTCCATATCAAGTAATATCATGTAGTTAAAGTTGTTTGTTTTATTAGGCCATTATTTTATTCACTCTCTTCAATAGGTCACTCCATACTCCATTCATAACTTTTCTCACTACTCGATACACTCTCCCATAGTATATTTGTTCAAATCTATGTCCTTCTTAACTTACATACCAATATGATACACTATCTTCCACCATTGATTTGATTTGTCATTCACAAGCCCCTTAACTTACAACTCACGAATTTCCTTATTCAAACTACAATCCAAAAATCCTTCACTTCCAATATCATTCATTTCTTATCACCATTATTTCTCTTCTTCTATTTATTAGATTGATTCATATCTCATTCCCACAATTTTCTCTATTCTCTTACAAACCCTTACTCGTTCCAAGATCTTCTCCCTTGCTTGTTTTTTTTTTTTTTTTTGCTCTTGCAATGGCATTCTCTGGCACATCCAACTTACTCCAAGCTTCTAAGTTGAGATTTCCTGATCTCGTTCACACTTATCACTTCATAAAATCTTTGACCATCCTACCAGGCAGCTTGATTCACCTTGAAGCCCTTCCAGCATTTGACTTACAAACTTCTCTTTCTGAACTTATTCATGTTCTAGCCTCTCCAAAACAAATGCCCATCTATCCTCACCTTATCAAAGTTTTCTACACCAACCTTTCTATCGACCATGATCACTCTTCTATCACTTCTATGGTACATGGAAAAATTTTCTCCTTTGACATATCTCAGTTAGGCAATATTTTGAATATTTCTTCTTACGGTATTGAACTTCCCAACGTTGTTCCTCTCGACCACTCTGTGTTTCAGAAAATCCTCCTCTCCACTCGCTCCACTCACTTCCCATGGCATGAGAGCAATCTCCAACCTCATGCTCTGTTGTTGTCCAAAATTCTTTTCTCCAATATCGTCCCCAAGTCGCCCTCTAGGGGATTTATTGCAAATGAAGTCTCCTTTCTTCTTTATGTCATCTTCTCTGCCTTTCCTATCAACTGGTCCAGTGTCATCTTCCACAACATGATCAACTTTTGTTCTTTTAAGTCTCTTCCCTTCGGATACTTCATCTCACTCATTCTTGAATTCTTCCAGATTCCTCTTACAACCGATGTCGTCTACTACTCAAACAATATAATTGATGACTCCTCTCTTCATGAAGAAGAGTCCTCTCCTCTAAACTCTGACGATGAAGGCCCTCAAGAAGCAGATCAAGCATCAACTTATGACCTTGACATCTTCACAGCTATTGTCAATATTCAGAACACCCAGGATCTCCTTCTGAAGAATCAAGCTTCACTACAACTCGGCCAAGATGCATTACTCCAAAAGTTTCGCCCTTCCTCTGGCTCAAAATAAACTTATTTTTTTCGGTCTGTAATAACTTTTATTTACTTTTGGTCTGTAATAACTCTCTTACTCTGATCCCTTCCTTTTTGTCCATGACAAAGTGGGAGAAAACCTGTCTCCATTATTGGAGAAATACTCTCTTTAAACATTTTTTAATATTTTATCATATTATTATTTCTATGCATAATGTCTTTTTGACAAGGGGAGCATATTTTGTCATCATCAAAAAGGGGGAGAATATTGAGAAACTCTGTTTTGATGTCACATAATATGATACACTGTCGTATTTGATTTTATATGATATGATAATATGTCCTCTTGAAAAATGTTATATTATGACTGAATATGTTTTGCCATAAATCTAACGAGTATTTGATGCAAGGATATCTCACCCAAAAAGGATGGAGACTTCCTGTTCAAGTACAACTAGTGCAATCATACTCCTTGAAGAAAAAGCTTGATGAGCCATGCATTCCTAAAGATCAACTGAAGAGATCGGCTACCTCAAGATGAAGATTTTTTTCTTCTTTAGAGTCATATGTAACCGAACCTTCAGGAACATGCATATTGCATATTACATACTCATTCATAAAAACTATATCATAAAAGTATACGATAGTTTCAAAAAGCTCCTTTTTGAAAACTAATAATTGTACCTTCTTACAACCATTTATGAAAAAGGTATTTTGACATGATTTCAAAATGTAATAATTGTACCTTACATCATATACAAGACAACATGAAAAGAAATGTAGGAAAAAGACAAAACATGAAATCGGCTACATAAAGAAAAATAAATATAATATGTTTTGAAAAGACTCTAGTTACCTTCTTTAAAGAAATGATTTCAAATATGGGTAAAAGACAAAACATGAAATCGGCTACATAAAGAAAAACAAATATAATATGTTTTTGAAAACACTCTAGTTACCTTCTTTAAAGAAATGATTTCAAATATGGGTAAAAGACAAAACATGAAATCGGCTACATAAAGAAAAACAAATATAATATGTTTTTGAAAAGACTCTAGTTATCTTCTTTAAAGAAATAATTTTAAATATGGGTAAAAGACAAAACATGAAAATCGGCTACACAAAGAAAACAAATATAATAAAGGTTTTGATAAAGACTCTAGTTACCTTTTTACAAACCCATAGAATGTCGACTTACTTGAAGTCATCATTCTCTTTGTACAAGCATTAAATACCTTCTGTAAGAAATCCTTGTTAAATATCCTTCTCAAGAATGTCGACTTTCTTGTAGTCATCATTCTCTCTGAAGACTTTGAAAAACACAACATAAAGAAAACACTTGACATGACTATGTACAAATAAATATCTCAAAGCACTCATTGTACTTACACTCATTTAAAGTAAAGAAGTACTTATGTACCTCAAATCATTAATTAGAATAAAGACAAAACTACAATCCAACATTCAATGTACTATTGTAAGAAATAGACTTTTTACATAAAATATGTATTACCTAAAATATTACAACGACTAGTGTACCCTACATTTTACTTTTATGGAAAAAGGCATTCTCGAATTTCTCTAAAAGATGTTTTTGAAATGACATAACATTTCACATTTCAAAAAGGCTACGATTTCAAAATGTAACGACTACTTTTTTAAAAGCTATATAAACACACTCAAATAAACTATTCAAGGAGAATGGAATGGACAAGTGAGCTTACAACGAGAAAAATTCTTATTCGATATTTGAAAAGAGAGCCTTGAAAAAGAAAGAGAAAAAGGAAAGAAAGAAAAGAGAAAAAGTCAAGTATAGCTCTTTGACAAAGAGTATCTTCTGAGTAACAAACAGAACATTCTGAGAATCCTTCATTCGTGCATTCATATCATTCTGAAGGTTCTATAGGAAGTATTGTAACTTTCTGTTATTCACTGTATTCCTTCTTTGTTGAAAAAGAAGTAGACCTCTGAGAAAGAGGGTGTTGCCCTTCTCTGTTGAGAAAAGAAGACCTCTGTGGAAGAGGGTGTGCCCCTTCTCTGTTGAGAGAAGAAGACCTCTGAGGAAGAGGGTGTTGTACTATTTATCCGGTGACTCGGATGTTATAGTGGAAAGCTCAAGTGGTTTGCTTGGGGACTGGATGTAGGTCTGGGTATTGACCGAACCAGTATAAATTCTATGTTTTATGTGTTGTGCCTTATTGCCTGATTATTTTTATTTTATCGATCTTTATCGTATTTCACTATTCACCCCCCTTCTAGTGGAATTTCATATATATGATATTCGTTTTTAGTATGATGTGTTACATCTGTTTTATTAGGATTCTCGGTTACTCTGTGTGTTATTGTTTCCTCGATTTGATTGATAGCCCCACTGTCATTTGTAACCCACTCGGATTATGCTTACAGAACTTCCTCATGAATGGCCGTTTTCATTAAACTCCATGTGTATCATGAGTTTTTCACTAATCTTCCACAGTGGCATTTATCCATATACCCACCTCTTCACATTTGACTCCTGTGCACCTCGTTTCTTAGGTCTATCACTTATGCATCTTACATTTTATTATATCATGTAATTGCATCTATGCAGGTTTCAATAAGCCTTCATATTTTCATCTCATTGAGATTGCAATTATCATCTTATAGCATTGTTACGCTATTATGTTCTGTTGCTGCACATCATATAGTCTTTGTATAAATGCCATCTGACTTTATAATATCTTTATTGCAGTTATTCAATTAGCATTTCAAGCATCGTTTCCTGCCCACCCACGATAGTGTGTCATATTTATTGTGCAATAAAATGCTCTATCATCATCTCACATGGTCTCTATAAGGTTAGTGATCCGAAATTCAGACAAGAGTGGCCATGAGATTCGGCCTCTAACCATGGGTTCGCTGGATAGATGTAATTGACCTGGTTGTATGTTGCATTTGTTTCTTTTTCAGGTATTTCTTTTCTATCTAACATATTTCTCTTTATTTCATTAGATGTTATTTATATGCTCTGTATTTTTTTTTTTTCGCAGCTCATAAATGGCATCCTTTGCATCTTTCATTTCCACCTTTATATAGTTATCATTTGTTGCCTACCCAGCACTTCACCATCCACTTGCAAACAATCCTATCATGACAACATAGAACATTTCATAGGTATTGTGTGCACAAACCATACCCTTATTCATATCAGAGGTTTGATTGCTTAGATGGCTGGAATTTTCCAGCCTGTTAAAGTACATCGATTACAACACCATAATGGCTCTTCGGTGAAGGCAGTCTTTACTGAAATGGAGTTGATATTATTAAGAAAAGGGTACGATGATTCATTTCTGCCAAGAAAGGAAGATCACTGTCTTGATTTTACAAAAGTTTGCTTCATTGTACACGATCACCTTGATTCGCTGGATAACTTGTTAGATTTCATCAAATCAGCAAAAGAAGCACAAGTTAGGCAGTATCACTAAATTCATTTGAGTAATATGGATTGGAAACGACTTACCAGGCTGTTGTGCTATGGCCTATCAGTTTGAGAAGTTGAATTGCTAAGGGATTTCAACTCATTAAAATCAATTTATATTCAAAACTGAGGAGTCAATTTGTCCATATATGTCAGATATGGGCTAGTGGTCATTCATAAGCATCACATACTCTCATATATGTCCATCTTTTTGTCCATCTCATTTCAAATTCATTCTCTTCACATTTACTATCCCACCTATATATATATATATATATATATATATATATATATATATATATATATATATATATATATATATTATTCTCGTCTTTCCATACTTTTAGATTCTAAATATCTTGACACATGAGCAGTTTGTTTCTTTCATTAGCATCTTTGAAATCCATGCAATGTATGTAAATTCTTTTTTTCATATTAACCGAGTGTTTTGCAGGAAATACATGAAAATAGCTATCTTCTTGGAGATTCTTTCAATTTTTAATCAGATTCAAGTTGTAATAGCTAGATTTGAATAAAGATTTACATTTCCTGTCTTAGGTAGAATGAATGAGCATTATAAAATCACAAATTGCCTGTTTTCATGCATCTTTTCCTTTATTTCTCAAATTCTCACAAATGGTGAAACACGAATGGCACGTGCACCATTTCGTAAGAGGTAATTGATCCTAAGTCGATGATCCACATCAATGGCCATAGTCAGGGTGTGGACAAAACTTAGTATTTTTATCTTTTACAAAATAACACTGGATCTGCACTGGATCCGTTTTCAAAATTCATCATATTTTCCTTAAATATTTTCTTCTTTTATTAGAATTTAACTTAAAATTAACTCAAATTATATACCAATGGCCATAGTCAGGGTATATTGAGAGTTAATTTCATTTTAAATTCTATAAAAGCACCAAATGTGTTTCATTCTTCATCTAAATTTAAATATAGATTATTATATAATACATTCAATGACCATAGTCAAGAATGTATTATATCTTCAATCTTGTTTTAATTCATTTAAAGAATGAAATAGCTTTTTCAAAATCCAATTTCAAAAATTTAAATTCATTCATCACTTAGGATAGAATTGCATCATATTTTCAAATTTTTGTTTTTTTCAAAAACTCCAAGTGATGTAAATACCTTCCTCAATCTATCTTCAATTCTTATCATTTTTAAAATTCAATTTCATTTCTCAATCTCAAAGTTCAATTTAACTTTGAGATTTCAAATTTATTTTATGTTCAAATTCAAATCAGATTTCAACAATCAAATTTGACTTTGACATTCCAAAATTCATTCAAAACTCCAATCCAATCTCCAAGTTCAATTTAACTTTGAGATTCTTGATTCATCTTCTAAATTTCAAATCCAAGGTCTAATTTGACTTTGAAATTCATTTGTATATTCAAAGATTCAATTTCTAAAATTCATTTTCCAAGTTCAAATTAAACTTGGAAGTTCTTGATTCATCTTCTGAATTTAACTCCAAATCCATTTTAGGATCCAGGATTCAACACTCAAATTGGATCTCAGACTTCAGATCCAATCCCTCTTTAGGATCCAGACCCCAATTTTACCTTGGATCTCAGACTTCAGATCCAAATTCATCTTAGGATCCAGAGTCCAACTCACTTTGGATCTTAGACTTCAGATCCAAAATCATTCTAGCATCCAGAATCCAACTCTACATTTGGATCTCAGACTTCAGATCCAAATCCATCTTAGGATCCAGAGCTTAACTTCTACTTTGGATCTTAGATTTCAGGTCTAAATCTACTTTAGGATCCAGAATCCAATTTCACTTTGGATCTTAGACTTCAGATCCAATTCCATTTTAGGATCCAGAATCCAATTTCACTTTGGATCTTAGATTCCAAAATCCAAATTCATTTTTAAGATCCAATTTCATTCCCAATTCTAGATTTCAAACCCAAAGCCCTTTCTAGATCTCATTTGAACTTCCTAAATCCATTTTTATTCTTAAATACCATTTAATTTTCTCAGTCCATTCCAAATTTCAAACTTCAAAATCTAAATTCAATTCCATCGCAAGTATTCATTTTTCTTTCCTAAATTCAAGTTCAAAATTCAAAGTCCCTTTTCCAACTTTGAAACTTCATTTCCTTTTCAAAACTTCAAATCATTCTTTCTCAAAATCAAGATCTATTCCTCCAAACTCTAAATTACTTCAAAGACTTAGAACTTCTCTGATCTATCTCAAGTTCTAAAGTTAGATTCAATCATTTCTTCACTCCCTTATCAAGTTCATCTCAGAATAACTTAGAAATTTTCAAAACATCCTTCAAAAGAGCATACATCCTTGCATTGCACAAACATGATTCTTTGTGCATTTAGATCTTTAGGATAAATTCTTAGATTATATTTAGGCAAAGCAAAAGGCATAGACTCAATCCTTGGTTTGATTACCCCTGGTAAAGGCGACAGGAACGGTCGAACCTCGTACCAACGAGCGAATCCCGTCTCTCCATTTTTCCGCAATATTTTCAAAAACGGAGGCGAGTTAAATTTCTAAATATTTTTCAAATTAAGGTCAAGTGAGACCGCGCAAAATAGTTCCTCTTCTCCCTTTCTTTCTTTCTTTTCTCTTCTCTTTCTCTTTTCGTTCTTTTATTCTTCTCCCTTCAAAAAGGAGGAAAATAGAGGTTAGAAAAGGAAAAGAGAAGGAAGAGAGAGAGAACCACAAGAGAGGAAAAATTTTGCGATGATCACACCAGTGTGGACTGAGTTTGAAAACATTGACCAGTAAAGATCGGGTTTAGGAAGTTCGACTAGTGAAAACCGGATTTAGAGAGTTCGACCAGTAAAAACTGGATTTAGAGGGTTTGACCAGTAAAAATCGGATTTAGAGAATAGGTTTTTACTCGAAGGTTGATTTTGACAAGATTAAAGAAAATGGTTTCGATAAAAGACTCGACCTGAAGGTCTAATTGAAAAACAAAACTGGTGTTTTAAAAGTGCTTGTTGATTTATGACGGGAGATTTTCAATCTTCGCCCTCACAATGACTTGGAAAACTTGTCGGGGTCTCAGGATTTATCCCTTATCCTGAATGGGTAATAAAATGGATGTAAATGTATGCCAATCGATGCAAAGGAATGCAGGTGAATGCAAATGAATGCAGGTGAATGCAAATAGATGCAAATGGATGTAATAAATGCAAATGAATGGTAGAAGATTTTGATCCTATCTGCATACAGGATATTCTAAATAAATGAGAAGTTTCAATACAAAAGATGCCCCAGTGTATTCCGGGAGGGAGATGTTCAGATAAAGAATAATTTAATCAACATTGAAGGAAATTCGTTGAATAATACAAAAGGTAGAATAGAAGTTTTCTAAGTGTAGAATTTCTTCGAATGTCGGGCATTGATAGAATTAGGTAATTTTACTCCATTTACATTAATCAGACGATATGAATTGTGTGATAATGCTTCTTTGACCACGTAGAGACCTTCTCAGTTTGGCGACCATTTGACGTATGGGCGATGCTTGAGATAAGCAGTTGATCTAAGGACTAGATCGTTAACTCAGAATCTTCTTTCGATGACTGACTTGGCATATTACCTAGCTATCCTCTGACAATAAGATTGAGCGTACTCTGCCGCTTTGAGTCTTCTCTCATCGAGTAGATCAAGCTGCACCAACCTCTGTTGTTGATATTGATCGAGTGGTAGCTCTAGTAATGATGTGAACTTAAGAGCAGGCTTCTGAACATGAAGAGGTAATACCACCTCGGTTTCATAAACAAGCTCTGAAGGAGTTGCATTGGTTGGGGTCCGAATGGTGGTTTGATATGCCCAAAGTGCATCATGGATTTTCTCATGCCAATCATGACTCGTCTTAATGGTTCTTTTAAAAATGCAAATCAGAATTTTATTTGTAGCTTCTGCCTGGATGTTCCCTTAGGGATAGTAGGGGGCTGAGAAATGATGGTGAATTTTGAACAAAAGATCTTCATTCTCTCATTCTTGAAATGAGTATCATTATCTGAAACAATATCATGTGGTATGCCAAAACGACAAAGAATATTCTTATGGATGAACGATACCACATGTCGGCCTTCCACTGTATATAAAGTGACAACCTCGACCCACTTGGTGAAATACTCTGTTGCGGCTAGAAAATACGCATGACCATTGGAAGCAGAAGGAGTAATTGGGCCTACAACATTGAAGGCCCACATAGAGAATGGCCATGGCGATACAACCGATTGTAAATATGTGGCAGGTGCGTGGATGGAAGGTGTGTGCATCTGGCATTGAACGCACTTCTTCACGAAACGATAGCAGTCTTGTTACATGGTTTTTCAATAATACCTTGCCCAAATGATTTGCTTAACAAGAGTTTGATAACCGATGTGACCACCATAAATACCTTCATGCACTTCTCGTATGACTTCTTTGGCTTCATCTTCGTCCAAGCATCTGAAATACTCGGCGTTGAACCCACGTTGATAAAGAACATCAGCAAGAATAAAATATCGAGCAAACATGCGTTGAATCGCTTTTTGTTCCCTCTTTGACAATTCTGGTGGAAGCTCACCCATTTCAATGAAATTTTTGATATTATGGTACCAAGGCTTCTTTTTTTGCTCAGCTTGGTTAATCTGCATAACTGGAATGAAGGCAGGTTGATCGAGTCTGCCAATTTCAAAAGAATGATAGGATTCACCATTTTTGAAAGACATAATGGAGCCTAGGTTGGCTAAGCCGTCAGCTATTTGATTAAATTCTCTTTTGATATGGAAAAGCTGGAATTCATCGAAGCTATTGATAAGAGCTAAAATAATCTTCTGATAAGGAAGTAGCTTCTGATCTTTTATCTGCCATTCGGCTTTGACTTGGCTGATGATGAGCAGCGAGTCACCGAAATCATGCACTCTCTTAACATTGAAGTCTTGCAGAATTCTCAGACCTTGTATTAAAGCTTCATACTAAGCCATATTATGAGTGCATTAAAAAACAAGTTTGAGGGAGAAAGGAATCATCTTCTTCTTGGGTGTGATCAATAAGATCTTGATCCCTATGCTGGCCATGTTCTTGGAACCATCGAAGAATAGATTCTCGACTGGAGATTATTGAACATTATGAATATGCTCATCAGGGAAATCATCATCGGCCTTTACATCTTCTGACAAAGGAAAATCAGCTAGCTGGTTGGCGATAGCCTGACCTTTAATTGACTTCTGAGAGACATACTCTTAGTCATATTGCATCAACAAAACTTGCCACTTGGTGATCCGTCCACTAAGAAATGGTTATTCGAGAATATTCTTGAGAGGATGAAGCTTTGATAGAATCTTAACTTCTGATGCTAACAAGTAATGTCTGAATTTTTGACACATCCAGACTAATGCTAGGCATGTCTTCTTTATCTAAGAATACTTATTCTCATAATCAATGAAGGTCTTGCTCACATAGTAAATGGCATGCTCTACTCGACTGCCTTCTTCATATTGTGCCAAGAATTCGCCATAAGTAGTTTGATTGACTAAGACATATAACAAAAGAGGCTTTCTTAATTTTGACAGCTTCAGGATGGGAGGATTGAGGAGATATTTCTTAATGCGCTTGAACGACTGTTGGCACTCTGGTCCCCATTCTAACTTCATTCATTTTCTGAGTAGATGATTGAAAGGTTTGCACCACATGGCTAGATTGGATATAAATCGTAGGATCGACTGCATACGTCCCTGAAGACTGCACAACTCTTTAAGATTGGTTGGAGGTGGCATGTTGATAATGGCCTTTGCCTTAGCGGGATCTACTTCTATTCCCCTTTTGCTGACCATAAAACCAAGTAGCTTGCCTGACTCTACTCCGAAAACACATTTCTGAGGATTGAGTCTCAACTTGAATAAAATGAGTCGCTTGAAGACTTGACTTAGAGCATCAATATGGTCTTCTTTCTCCTTGGATTTGACCAGGATATCATCGACATATGCATCCATAATCTTATGCATCTGGTCGTGGAAGATGACGGCCATTGCACGTTGATAGGTTGTCCTAGCATTTTTAAGCCCAAATGGCATGACTGTGTAACAGAAAGTGCCCCACGGCATGGTAAAGGATGTCTTGGACTGGTCATGAGTGGCCAACTTGATTTGGTTATATCCAAAATATTCATCCATAAAGGAGAACATGGCATGACCAGCCGCGCTATCAATCAGGAGATCGATGTTGGGGAGCAGATAGTCATCCTTTGGAGTAGCTCTATTGAGATCCCGAAAGTCGATGCAAATTTGAACTTTATCGTTCTTCTTGGGAACTGCTACAATATTTGCCAACCAATACGGATAATCTATTTCTCGAATGAATCCAGCTTTCAGTAAATCCTCAAGTCCTTTCTTAACTTGTTGCTCGATTCGAGGATCTATTTTTAATGGATCCTTTTGATGAAGACAGTATCCTTATGAGATCTCTTGCCCATGAATCCCAATCCTGCCCTGCGCGGATGATGGTCAGGAATTACTGGCTCCAACCGGCCATCTCCATTCTTGCCTAGGCCCTCGAAAGGCTGATAGTCGTGCTTCAGTAAAAGATCAAATCCTTTCTTGGCTTTTAGAATCTGCCGTAATAAAGGATGGTCTCTAAAAGTGTTGTAATCAAGACGACCTTCAATCTTAAAGAAATGTGGTCCTTGCCATTAGACCATTGTGGTGGTATGCTCTGTCTCTAGTACTGCCTCTAGCTTTAACATTTTGAGGCTTTCGCTGAGAATAACCTCTTCACTTTCTCTAATGCTAGGGATATCAGCAGTATAGGTTGGCCTGAGAATCATAGGCTGTGGCAGTCTCTCTTCTGGATATTCTCTCAGGACAGTAGTGATCATACCGCCCTTGGACCACTTAATGCACTGATATAGAGTGGATGGCACCGCATTTTCATTGTGAATCCATGTTCTCCCCAATAAAAGATTATATGTTGGTGGCACATTGACAACATGAAAAAGAATCGTATGGACAAAGTAGTTGATGAAGATTTTCAGAAATATCTTGCCTTTCGTGGTCTGCCCATGGTTGTCGAACCCATAGATGGTGATCGGATCTAGCACATATTCTTCTTCTTTTACACTCAGAGCCTTGGCGGTCATCTCAGGGCAAATGTTGAGGCTACTACCTCCATCGACGAGTATGTAGGGTACTGTCATTCCCCTGGTTCGAATCACAATATATAAAGCATTGTTATGAAATGCATGAGGCTTTAGCAGGTCCTTATTCGAGAATGTAATGGGAGTATTGGTCATGGCCTGGTTGACGATTTGGGCCATGTCTTTCGGGGTTGTACTTGGCTTTACTTTAATTTTCTACAGTAAATCATCCAGGACTTGCTGGTGTTTAAGAGAAGTATGCGTCAATTCGAGGATCGGGATATTGGAAAGAGCAGTAATCAGTCTTTGTACTATATTGGCCTTTTCCTCTAGTGTCTTGCCCTTTTCTAGAGTAGACTTGATAAAGCATTTAGGAAACCCTGGAATCCTTGTGGCAACTTTAGAGGATGCCCTGCCAGGCTCAGTTGATACATTCAATATGTTGAAGGCTGAAATAAGATCCATCTTCTAGGTATTGGACTGAGCTTGATGCAGTACTAATACCTGGTGTTGAATATCGATATCGTGCTAGGGTATGGTTGGATATTATTCTGTGGCTGGAACGACTGATCAGAGATCACTGCTGCAGAATGTTGAAAGAATGTCTGATTTAGTATGGTCATCTTTTCATCTTCGGCGCCTTCTACTAAAAGGTTTTTGTCAATATAGTCCTGAATGATATTTTTTAGAATGAAGCAGTTCTCAGTATCATGTTCCACTGCTCGGTGGAACTTGCAGAATCTATCTTTCATCTTCCCCATGACCACTGGTGGATCGGCTACCCTTGGAAGTTTGATCATATCACTGGTAAGCATATATTCAAGCACTGTCTCAAGTGACTGATCCAAGGGATAAACTTGCGATTATAGCTTCATCCTTTGCACTTCGGTCTTTCTTGAGGTCTTGACCCTTGCTCAAAAGTTTGTTGGGGTTGCTTATCATGCTGAGGGATCGATTTACCTTTCTGCTCATTTTTGTTGTGGTTTGAACCCTCTAAACCAAAACTGTGATCTTTCACATCTCCCTTATGATGGTTCTTATTGTTGTTGGTAGAGTAGGTAAAATGGGTTTTCTTTTTAGATTTCTACTGACTGTTGTTGTTTTTGGTAAAGGTGAAACCCTCGTAAACTCCATTTTTCATACTCAGCTCGAGTCATTCGGCTTGTTTCGTCAGTTTAATGAAAGTCTTTGACGGAGAGGTAGAAATTAGTCCTCTTAAGGGTTGTGAAAAGTTGCTCAGGATCAGTGACAGTGCATGCCCTTCTGATATTGGATCCCTCATCTTGTTGCAGGCGGACCTCCACCTGTGAATGAAATCTTGGGCCTTCTCATTCTCTTTTTGCTTAAGGCTGCAGAGATGGCTGAGGGTCGGTAGCATCTCTGCATTAAAGAAGAACCGTTCGAAAAACAGATTAACCACCTTGTCAAACTCCTTCAGTTCAATGGGATTGATATGTTCTAAATACCATTTGGTTGTGATACCTTCCAAACTGTAGGAAAAACAAAGGAATAGGGCTTGATTGTCCCTTTTAAACTTGGAACACTTTGCGAAGAATATGGCGAGATGTGCTTTAGGATCACCAGAACTGTCAAACTTGATAAATTTCCTTGGGAGATTGTCGAGACTGTCATCCCTATCTAGTCCATCATAAAAGTCTTCACTCGTGAAGACCTTCTTGCCCTTATCACGAGCTTGCAGATCCTTGACCATCTTAACGACGTCTTTGAGTTGTGGCTAAGTAGGGTCATCAACAGACTGATTTTTGGATTTATAAGCTGACCCTTGCCCTTGAGTTGACTTTAGAAGTGCCTGCTGAATCTCATATTCTTCATCGGTATCGCCCACTGATTTCGCTTCGTCAGAAGTATCCTCGTGATGACTCTGCTTTTTGGAGATCCTCACATGTTTCTTCATTGTTCGACCCTTGACCTTTTTCTTATTATGAGATTTTCTCAGGCTAGCCTCTGTTTGTTCAGACAATATTTTGGTCATCATTCTCTGGAATAATGAGTATATCTGAGGGTCAATGTCATCATTGTTCTGTTGGCTTTTGTTCCTAGCAGATCGTGGAGAGGTCATTTCTTGCTCAGAAGCTGATGAATAACTAATATGCTGGACAGGTGCGGTTTTCCTGTCGGACCTTGTCTGAACCATATAAGATTGCAAATGCTCTCTGCAAAACAAAATGGACAATTAGCTTTGGGATAAAACAAATAGGAAGGAATATTTGATGAGGGTTAGGTTGACAAATTGAAGGATATCCCATTACCAAGGATTGGGTCATCGCTAGAATCACGACAATTGCATTGTTATTCTTTGTAAAAGAGATAAACAACTACAATGTGCCTTGTTACCTAGGTGAGGTAATCAAACCATAACAAAAAGATTGTTTGCAAAAGAAGAATGATTTTATTAATAATAGACTTGACAGAGAGGGGGCGGAAAAACAATTTTCCACCACTCATGACAATCAAAAGACACTCGAGGACCATGAAAAATAGTGAGAGTAACAAAAGAATCTCAGTTATGCTTGACAGAATGGTATGTTCTGGACCACTGAGCAGACTTCAAATCGAATTCTGGCACAATGCCTGACAATAATCGAGCTTCAATGCGCTTCTACCTCTGTGAGAACTGCGTGACACATCACTCTGGCTGGTAATAAACAGAGAAGAAAGGTTCAAGTAACTTGAGTTGCTTGCCATACGCATAAGTGTATAGAGGGAGTGACTTCTGACGGTTGAAGTAATCCCACACGATTTCTTCTTCATGAAGGTTCTCGATCAAGAATCTATACCGAGAAATGGGTAATGGCTTCTTGTTGTTGTATCTGAATGAGCTAGCTTGAGTTGGTACATGCCAAAGGAATCAGGATTGTAGTGCGTAGATGCATCCTTCTACTAAGATAGAATCTTTAAGCACGAAACGGGTCAATCCACGATATAAGAAAGCAAGTGCGGCCATGGCAATTAAGAGACGGTTGGTCTGTCGACTTTCCCATCTTCGCAAAAGTTGTACTATTCTGATATCAATGTAATTATGTCCGTCTTGGAAGAAGGCTAGTCCTACTATACACAAGACCATTGTGTGTTGAACCCTTTCTCGTGCTGCTCGGGATAAGGAGTCGACTTCTCCAAATGCTCCATATTGTTGGTACAGTTTAAACAGATCGGCATATTGTCTCCTATATGCCTCTATCAGCGGACAAGATCAGTCATACGGGCTAAAGCATCTCAGGGGTCAAATTCCTTGACGTTGATCAAAAACTGCTGCTCTATCAGATCATTAAGCTGACCAGCTGGCTCAGGTAGACCCATGATATCTGGGAATTTGTCCAGTAGTAGAGTCATCTCTCCCCACATGAACCAAAAGGTACAGGTACGCGAATTTCACTGCTCTACTAATGCTTGAATCAAGTTGTCGTTGATGATCTGTTCTCCCACTACTGATGCCAACTCCAATCCACAGTCACTCAGATGGTCCGAGAATATACGAGAGAAGTTCTTGAGCCAAGAATAATACCACCAGAGAATGAAAGGTCCGGTGTTCAGAGTTCGATGATCGGAGAGATCTTGCTGCACCTCATAGGAGATATGTCCCTCTGGAAAACCTGAATCAAGCTGACTGTATGACATCAGGATGGACTGGAAAATAAAGAAGAAGTAAGGACAAGACTTGAGGAAATCCCACATGATTTTTTATTTTTTTTGAAGAAATTTCAGGCAAGATAAAAATAAGGCTAAAATTTCGAGATCCAGAGGGAAGGGAGGATGGAAATCACCTGGAGTTATAAAGAAAAGAGAGGAGTTTTCTGAAAATCGTCCAGGGTTTGAAAAATAAGAAAGGGGTGTTAGGCAATGCATGAAAACAGATGGGAAATAAGGGATTTTGAAAAACCGTCCAGTATTTTCTGAAGATTATGGAAAATGTGAGAAAATAAAGAGAATAAAAGGAAATAATCAAAGTACATTCAATCACATCCTGCACAAACAAGTATGCACATATAACATTCCATAAAAGCTGACTCTAGATGCATAAATTTTGAAATAGTTGTAGGACCCTAACCCTAACTCTAAAGTTTAGATTATCTGTTTCCAATCATGCTATGCCGATATACTCGAGCCAAGGCCAGATGTACGTGGCATAAATCAATTTCTCTAGTTCTAGGCTTGTGTTTTCTAACATCCTTGAGCGCCTGCCAATATACTTTGGACTATGGCCCTTGGTACATGGCAGGGGAGATCAACCCAAATAGGTGACCCAGTTGTGAGGCTTTGTTCTGAACTATGGTTCTGAAAGAAAGCCCAGCAACGTGAAGACCGGGTAAAGATAGGTGTTGTTGTTTTTGAATAATGACCAGTATGCAAGAAAACAGAAGGCTCTAATGACCTAAAGAAGTAGAATTTTGAAAATTTCATGAGAAGCAAACATTGTTTTCAATCAGATCCTAGATTGAGGAGGATTGTATTTGACCTAAGTCTAGTGTGAGCGTGAATAGTACCTCCTCAATTGGTCCTACCAAACCATGCCTAAGTCTATATGCAATCCATGTTAGCTGGGTTTGATTCTAGGTTCCTAGGTTCACATAAAATAAGCTGACATTGTAGAACACGATTTTGAGAATAGAACAGAGCTAAGAACAAGATTGATCAAGCAGAGACAGGTCCCATCACGGTCGCCAAACTTGTTATCATTGCAAAATTTTACTTTTGCAAGTCAAACTGACCTTTGAAAAAAAAATTGAAAATAACTTGTCTCCATTTTAAAATGCAGGATAATTCCAAAGAATGGGACTCGCCTGTTGGTACGAGGTTCAACCATTCCTGGAACCATAACCAGGGGTAATCGAACCAAGGATTAATCATGTGCTTTGCTTTGCTCAACTTATCTAAATCGGTGTTCTATTTCCTAAATGCACAATGAATCAGGCACATGTTATGAACTTTGAAAATTTTTGACTGAAAACATGATGTATGCTTTGCGAATTGGAAAATACTTGGAAAAAAGAGGCACCTTGAAAATCATAAATGGCATTTGGAAAACATTTCTGAAGAAAAGGAAAATCGATTTCTGAAGAAATCTTGAGTAAATTATAAGAAAATCGATTTTGAGGAAAAACCAGAATGACTTTGAGAAAATCAATTTTTCTAAGTTTTGAACTCTTAAAAGATTGGGCGTGTGGCCCTATGAGATATTTTCATGATGTGATCTAGCTTAGATAAATAAATGAATGCAATTTAAGAAAAACGTTTTCTGAAAAAAAAATTGAGAAATCATTGATAAAAGAATTTTTATGCCTTATAGAACTTAGATGAAATAAATTCTTTACATATCCCTGATTATGGCCACGAATACGTATTAAATATATCTTATTTGATTCTGAAAAGAGAAAATATTTAGAAAAACTTTGAAATATGCAATGATTTTTTAAGATAGCCTAGGAGTGTAGGTTGTTTGTGGCTTAAAAGATAATAAATCTGGATATTGTTCGTATTCTGACTATGGCCATAAATACAAACTCAATCGAGTTTATCAACTCCCTAGAAGCTAGTGCACGTGCCATTCGTGTAGACCATGGTGAGTTTGAATATGCATGAATCATCATCCATCACACATTAACATTCATCAAAGAATAAAACTATATGCAATGCAATCCTATTCTAAGCAGAAATTTAAACTCTTATTCTAAATTTATTTATAATTTTACATCACTAATTGAATTTAAATAAAGGAAAACAAAAGAAATACAACCTTGAATGTACCTGCAAAACTAGAAAAAAAAAACTCAAAATATCATAAAAAACATGGTTTTTTCCAGTGTTTTGCTCAAATCGGGACTCCACGGGCACCCTGTTTTTGCAATTTAATCAAACCAAGCCTCAAACGAATTCCAAAATTAATAAAAATTGACACATGCACTTCTGATAACCCTAAAATTAAACTGAAAAAAATGTATTTTTGACATTATCTCAATACGAAAAATGCATAAAACTCTAAAATATACGATTTTGCTTGTGGGCACATACCTGTCATAGTGTCAGACCTAAATTAGAGATCAAATTACCATAGAAATTCATAAAATTTTACAGAGAGTTACTAGACAGAAAAGCAGAGATTTTACTTTTGACAGATTGAAAAAATCATCTCCGGTTAGGGAGATATCATTCTGGCAATATACAATCAATTATAACGAATATAAAACATATCAAAACAAGTACTTCTGGTTTTGGGTATAGGGAAATATAGCAAATCATATTAAAAAATTATAAAATTTTAGCAATGAAGAGCACACACACAGATAAAGATTTTTCCTTTTATATATCAGCAATCGGATCTTCAGTTAGGGAGATACAATCAACACAAGTCGATCTAGGGTTTAAATGAAGCATAATGAGCTTTGAGAAACCGATTCTATCTTCTGACAGAGGAAAAATAGCATACAGATGCACAAAAATATGAAACAAAATACAGTAAATACTAGACATCAATATAAAGCCACTAAAATTTATGGATTGTAAATCAATTCTCAGATGACAGAAATATCGCATCTGCAAGTTGCTCTCGAATCTCAATAGCGATTTCATGGGTTAGAAATCAGGGTTTGGTTTCTTATTTTCTAGACAAGGTTCCCGAACCCAAAACAATCTGGTTTTTTTATAGGGAGTCACTGACAAATCCGTGAACCAACCTTAAAAAAAATAGATTTTTCCAATGAATATTTAACCATGAAATAATATAATTTTTTAGTTCTCGGGGTTAAAATACATGGATATTCGATAAAACATCAAAAACTCTAATTTAAACATGGAAAATAATGAAAAATAAATAAGAAAATAACGTGATGAAAATAGATTTGATGCTGGAATAAGTAAAATAAACATTAATTTAATAAGAAAAAAAAATAGAGAATACACGGTTAGTTTTGATTTAGCCTTTGAAAAGAGAGATTTGACCCATTTAACGGGTGAATCTCATCTTTTATTGGGCAAAAACATAAAAAACTCTATTCTAAACCATTCTAATGGATCAAAAATGGAAAATAAACCATGGAACAGTATTATATCATGTTCTTGATTTCATTTTAGGGTTCTTGAAGGAAAACTATGTTTGAATCCAACGAAGAAGGGGTGGCAATGGTGTAAACTATAGAAAAAGCATAAAAAAACTAATAAAATTAATGAAATAAAGTAGAAAATTCTTTCCTTGGGGCTGCAGCTTCAATGAAGGAGGAAGAGGGTGCTAGGAGGAGAGAGAAGCTTCAAGAAATAGAGGAAAAAAAGCCTAGGGTTGACCCTCTTTTTGGCCCCTATTTATAGAAATTTTAGGAGACTCCTAATTAGGCTTAACTAATGAAGTTTGACTTTTCAAAATTTATCTAAAACTAACTACCTATGGGGGGCAAATTTTTTGGAAAGACCTAACCTATCTAGGACTCTAACTAGCCTAATTAACTTAATTAAAACCTTAAAAAGGCCAAATGTGGCACCACCTAGGCGGGCCCACATTTGGTTTTTAAACTTGAATTTAAAAGCTTTAAAAATTGTTAAAAAGCAAAGATGAAGTTTTAAAATCATTTTTGACTCTTCTAATCTAGATAGGACACTAACTAACCCTAATCTAACCCTGACTTATTCAAATGTGGCACCACCCAGAATGGGCCCCACTTGATTTTTCAAAATTGATTTTAAAGCTTAAAAATGAGAGGTTTTCAAAAGAGGTTTAAAAATTAAGATTAGAATAGAAAGTTTTTAAACCAAATAGAGTTTTGATTGGATTAGAACTCCTCCAGACATGGCGCCAACTGAGTGGGCTTCGTATCAGAGTTTTAAAAAAGTTGAAATAAAGACTGAAAATGGTTTTAAAATAGAGTTGAAATCAACAGATGAAATTCAAAGGTTTTGAAAATAGAGTCCTAAGTGGACTGAAACTCTGGACCAGAGTCCTGAACCAACTAAAACTCTGAGTTTTAGGTTTTTGAAAACCAAACAAAGAAGTTTTTGAAGGATTTTATCAAAACTAGTAAAAATAAGTCAGAAAATGCAGTCAGGGTTAGAGTCCTACTTAACCGAAACTCTGAAATAGAGTCCTGAATCAACCGAAACTCTGCAAAATGGACTAATTTTTGAAAAACAAGTGGAGAAAATGGAAATGGAGCTAGAAACAATAATCAGGATGGAGTTCTAATCGGATTAGGTCTTTGGGACAGAGTCCTGATTGAACTGAAACTCTAGATTTTTGGCATTTTCTGAATAACAGATGAAAGAATTTTCGAAAACCAGTGAAAATAGCACTAAGCAGTGAAATCAGAACAGAGTTCTGATCCAACTGGGACTCTGGGGACAGAGTCTAATTTGACTAAAACTCTTAAAGTTTTGGGTTTTCTGAGACAACAAATGAGAGGATTTTAGAAAATATGTGAAAATAAGGTAAAAATTGAAGTCAGGTTCAGAGTCCTAATCTGACTAGGACTCTGAAGAAGAGTCCTAATTCAACTAGAACTCTAAGAATTTTTTGTTTTATGAGAAACAAATCATGAGATTTTAAAAAGAACTTTTTGAAAACAAGTGAAAATGAAGTAAGAAAATGAAATCAAGATAGAGTCCTGATTCGATTAGGACTCTGGGACAGGGTCCTGAAATTTTGAAACTCTTTATTTTTTAAGATTTTTGAAAGAAAGCAAAGAGGTTTTGAAAGATCTTTTCAGAAATTAGCAAAAATGAACAAAATATGAGACTAGAGTCAGAGTCCTAATCCAACTGGGACTCTAGCCTAGAGTCCTAAATCAACTGAGACTCTGGGATAAAATCCTGAAACTTTAAAATTTGATTTCTGAAAAGATAAATGAAGGAGTTTTTTTTGAAAGATTCTCTCAGAATTGAAGTCAAGGTCAGAGTCTTGATCCAACTGAGACTCTTTGAATAGAGTATTGGTTCAACTAAAACTCTGAGTTTATGATTTCTTTCGAAAGATTTGGTTGAAAACAAGTAAAATAGCAACAAAAGATAGAGTCCTAATCCGACTAGAACTCTGAAGAAAAGTCCTAATCTGACTAAAACTTTAAAATTTTGGGCCAAAATAAAAGATTTTAAAAAAGTTTTCTTAAAAATAGGTAGAAATAACAGTAAAACGTAGAGTCTTGATCTCATAGAGACTCTAAGATTTTGGCTCTTTTGAAAGTCAGATGAGAAGGTTTTCAAAAATAAGTGAAGAACAGGAGTAAATGATGAAATTGGGACAAAGTCCTGATTCAATTAGGACTCTGGAAAAGAATTCTAATTGGACTGGGACTCTAAGATTTTGGCTAAAATAAAAAGAATGGGTAACGGATATAAATATCTAGTTTAAAATCAAAATAGAATTTTGAAAAGGTTTAAAAAGATAAAAAGACAGAGTCCTGATCCAACTAGGACTCTGAAATTTTTAGAACTTTGATAAATGAAGGAATCCAGAAGCGACACCACCTAGATGGATCTCCTCTGAGAGTTGAAATCAATTAAAATTGAGTTTAAAATGAATCCAAATCATTTTCTAAGAAAAGCATTCTGAAATATAAGATCCTTGGGGCAAATGGCAAAATATTGATTCAAAACCCATGTTTCAAAATTGATTTCGAAAAAAAAAGTTTTAAAACCCGAATTTGGATTCAATATTTTGAAAACAGGAATGCTGGATCTCGACAATGAGATGCAATGCAATGAAATGTCATGTAATAACATACAATGATACGAGATGATATAAAATGAAATACAAAAGACAAACCTTGGCTAAGGGATTTGAAGTCCCAGACCCTTGGCAGAAGTAAGGATTGATGATTGAAATTGAGCCCTAATGGAGATTGTCTTTTAAAATATTCGAATTTGGGGCAAAACTCGGGCTCTGAATTGCCCTGGCTCAAATATCAATCAACTGGTTCCCTGAAGGGTTTAGAGAATGGGTCCCAGTGGCAGGACGCAGGTGTTTGTGAATGAGGGTGAAATTTTGGGGTGTTTACACTCATGCTGGTTGAAGTAGTCCCAAAGGATCTCATCTTTATGCAGACTCTCAATCAGGGTGCAATACTGAGGAGTAGGTTCAGGCTCTTTGCCATTGTATCTGAAGGAGCTGGCTTTTGTTGGCACATGCTAGAGGAACTAGGATTGCAGGGAATGAGTGCATCTTTCTACCAGAATCGAATCACCAAGAGTGAAGCGGGTCAGACCACGATAAAGAAAGGCTAGGGCGGCCATGGTAATTGAGAGGCTAGAAGCTAAACAACTCTGATATCAACAAAATTTTGACAGTCTTGGAAGAATACTAACCCCACAGTACATAGGATCATGGCATGCTAAATTCTTTCTTTGGCTGTTTTTGATAAGGTGTTGACCTTCTCGTATGCCTCATACTTGCGATAGAGCTTGAACAAATCAACAAACTGACTCCCATACACTTCGATGAGTGGCCAGGATCTACGTCTTGTCATTCAAGCTAAAGCATCTTGAACATCCAATCCCTTGACATTGCTCAGAAATTGTTGCTCAATGGGATCATCTGGCTGACCAGGTGGCTCCAGTAATCCCATAATGTCTGAAAACTCGTCTAAGCAGAGTCATCTCTCTCCACAGAAACCAGAAAGTGCATGAGCGCAGATTCTATCACTCTGCTAGGGCTTGGATAAGATTATCATTGATGATCTGCTTGCCCACTGCTGATGCCAGTTCTAATCTGCAGTCCTTCAGGTGGTCTGAAAATATACAAGAGAAGGTGGTAAACCAAGAATAGTACCATCGAGAAAGAAAAGGCCCGATTTTCAGGATCTGGTGCTCTGGGAGACCTTGCCTTATCTCATATGAGATATGGCCTTCGGGAAATACAGTATCGCTATGACTGGATTCCATTGGGATACACTGGGGAAGAGAAAAATAAGAATCAAATTTTTTGACAGAATACAAGATTTATTGAAAAAATAGCAGGCAGGACCAGATTGATTGAAGATCCGAGATCTAGAATGACAAGGAAAAAGGTATACGCTTGAAGTTTTGGAAAATAGAGGAGTTTTGAAAAGACCACCAGGGTTTGGAAAAATTATTTTAAAAATGCAAGAAAGTATAAGACACAAAGTAAGAATTGCATAATTATATTTACATCACAACAAAGCTGCACAAACAAGGATGCGTATACATCACTCCCTAAAAGCGGACTCTATCATGCAAATTTTGAAAAGGCTTGTAGGACTTTACCCTAACTCTAAGGGTTCATATCAACTATGTCTAATCAAGATACACCAATATACTCGAGCCGAAGCTCGATGTACATGGCATAAAATATCTCTGGAGTTCTAAGCGTATGGTTTTTCAACATCCTTGAGCGCCTATCGATATACTTTAGACTATGGCCCTCGATACATAGCAGGGGGGTTATTAGCCCAAATAAGTGGCACAGTCATGAGGCTTTGTCTTGAACTATGGTTCAAGAAGAAAGCTCAGCAACATGGTGGCTGGGACAACATAGGTAGGGAGATTTTTAAAATATGATTCAAGCACGCAATAAATCAAAAGGCTCTAATACAAAAGCCTAAGATAGTGATTTAAAATAAGAGAACATACACTTGCATACATGATTTGCATTCAAGCCTAGATTGAGGAGGGTTGTATTTGACCTAAGTCTAAGTGAGCATGAATAAACCTCATCAATTGGTCCTACCAAGCCATGCCTAACATACATGCATCAAATGTCATTTGGGTCAGAGTCTAGGCTCCTAAGTTTACAAGCAAATGCTGACATTTATGGAATAATAACTTAGACAGTTAAGCAAGACAAGGCATAAGTTCAATCAAACGAAGACAGGTCCCATCTCGGTCGCCAAACCTATGATCATTGCAAAATTTTGCTTTTGCAAGTCCACTTGACATTTTGAAAAAGATTTTGAAAACTCGCCTCTATTTTTAAAAAATATGGGAAAAATTCGGAACTCTATGCCTTGCTTTGCTTAAATGCCTAAGTAATTATTTTAAGTCCTATAATGCAAAAAAAAAAAATCATACATGTGTTATGATTTTTGAAAGATGTTTTAAAAACATGATTCATGTTTTGGAAATTGCTTTGGTTTGATTTGGAAATTGGATTGAAATGATTTTAAAATTAATTCAAAATTACTTTGAAAATATTTAAAGAATCATTTGAAAAATATCTTAAAATCATTTTGAAATGATTTTTAAATTAACTTTGAAAATATTTCAAAAATCATTTGGAAAATAACTTGAAATTATTTTAAAATGATTTAAAAACATTTCAAAATATCTTGGAATTGATTAAAAAATGACTTTGGAAATATTTTGAAAATCACTTTGAAATGACTTAAAATGGCTTTGAAAATGTTTGGAAAAGAGAGATATTTGGAGAAAATCATGATGCTTGTTTGGAATCACTTTGAAAATGCTTTGAAATTGAAATTTGAAATTGAAATTGAAATTGAAATTAAAATTAAAATTAAAATTAAAATTAAAATTAAAATTAAAATTAAAATTAGACTGAAATTAAATTTGTCTTGAAATTGAAATTGTAATTGAAATTGAAATTGGGCTTTACAAAAATTTAATAAAGATGAATCTGCCACATATCCATGACTATGTCCACAAATATGTTTTAAGTACATCTTATTAAATTCAAATTATCTTAAAAATCTTTTGGAAACATGAAATGATTTTTGAAAATAGCCTAAGAGTGTAGGCTTTTTGTAACTTAAAAGAAATTAATAAATCTTAATTTTATTTGTATTCTGACTATGTCGAAAAATACGAATTCCATTAAGTTTATTAACTTCTTAGAAGAAGGTTTACGTGACATTCGTGTTTCACCACAATTGAATTAAAAAATGCATATGACAAACCATAACAATTAATATTAGAAAAATAAACTATATGCAAATGCACTCTATCTAATGCTGAAAGAGAAATTTCCACTATTTTTTATATTTGATAATAATTTACATAGAATAATTGAATAATGAAGTAAAAAATAAAAAAATAACATCTTGAGCTTTTCCTGCAAAGTTAGCAAACATGTTAGTAGAAAATATAGGTTTTTCTAGATTTATCCAACAATATCTAGAAATTGAAGGATATTTTCTAGAAATAAGTCTTTTCCATGATTGTCATAAAATCAAAATCATAAATGAAATAAAGGATGAATGCATGATTTGATAAACCCTCAAAATAAATCTATTTTGGAAAATAAATTTCGAAATTAGGGGGAAAATGACAAAATACCCTTAAAATTAAGACTATGGCCTTAAAATAAGAGTTTTTTTGAAAGAAATTTTGAAATATGCATCACATGGAAGCTTAAAAGTTTATAAAATTGATTGGAGAGCTTAGTGATTAAAAACATTATCAAAATTTTAAATCATGAAAATAATATTCAAAATTGGGGAATTAAATAAGAAAATGCCTAATTTGCCCCTATTTTAGCAAAATTATAACTTTTTAGAAAACTAGTTTTGAAAAATGCAATAAATGAGATGCTAAATGACCATAGAAATTTATGAAAATTGGTATGGAGACTTCTAAATACTTTAGAAATACTCTAGAATTGAGAATTTTGGGAAATCATTGAATAAAAACCTGAATTAGGGTCTTTTATCATATTTAAAACAAGATTTTGCAGAAATAAAATTTATAGAAAACCTATCTGAGTGTTTTGGGTGAAAGGATGTCTAAAAACTCAATTCAAACCCAAATTGAGCTCATAAATTCAGAACACATCATAAAAACATCTCTTTTTTATAGAATGTAAAAATCATTTCTTAATCTTGAGATATTAATAAAACATTAGTGAATTAAATTTTAGAAACAGGAGATTAAATTTAACAAACATGTTTTTGTAATTTGGGTATTTTAGAGGCTAAACCGACTCAATTTCTCTCAAATTTATGGGATAAGTTGTTTAAAACGATCAGGAAACTACTTCAATTTACAGAAATTAAAAATCTAGTTTAGTTTGGGCGTGGTGACTCTGCAAAGTCACCATTTTATCTTAGGAAATGAACTTGTTATATAACACAGTGTTCTGCAACCAGTCACTGTTTTTGACAGAAATGAAATAACAAATAAGCATAAAAAATTCTAAACATTGGCAGAGCTAAACTAGACCTGTAAATAAAAAAACTCTTTTACAGATCGGGAAAATAATCTTACATTAGAGAGATATGATTCAGACAAGTTGATCTTGGATCTGATCAATGCCTGAGATTGCAGATAGACAGGGTTCTGATTTTTAATAAAAATAAAATAAAAATCAACCACAGAAATTAATGAACATTGGCAAAGATAAACTAGACATGTAAATAAAGAAAACCACATTTATAGATTTAGAAAATGATCTCTCATTAGAGACATATGACTCTGACAAAATGAACTAAGGTCTAAGCAAACTCAGATGATGCAGAATAACAAGGTTCTGATTTTTTATCAAAATCAAGCATGAAATGGTCATGTAAATTGTTAAACATTGACATTAATAAACTAGATTCAATCACAAAGACACTACTTTTTATGGATTGGAAAGATCATCTCCGGTTAGTGAGAAATCACTCTGGCAAGTCTGTCCTGATTCTGTTAAAATCCTGATGGTGCAGAATAACAGGTTTTGACTCTTAATTTTTTTAAGTTGTCCATCAGATCCCCAAAAATCATGAAAATTTCACAGATTCATGGAAATATGATCATAAATCACCCATAAAAAAATCAGATCGAAAATATAAGAAAAACTTTCCAAAATTATAGAGCTAATATGAGGCCAGAATCAAAATACATGCAAAATATAAAAGAGAATGAAAGCATTTAATCTAGTAATGCATAAAATAAAAATAAAAGCATAGATGCTATATTTTTGGATTTTAGATGAAGGAAAACAATAATCTAAGACTAAAATAACGTCTAATACAGAATTAATAAAACCAAAATCAAAACAAGAAAAGGCATGGATCAATTGCTATAGCCGATTGAAGAGGAACTTAATTTTATAAAAAAAAATCAAGTTTCATCTTCATGATGGCTGAAATAAAATGAAATTACAGCCATGTAAATCAACTAAAGTAATGAAAGAAAGTGAAATGAGAGAGAGAGAGGAGAAGATTACCTGTTGTGGATTCTTGCTTTGCTTCAATCTAAATGAAGGAGGAAAAGGAGGGGCAGCTACTAGAGGAGAGGAGGATGGAAGAAGAAGGAAGAGGGGAAGAAGAGAGGGAGCCAAAGGGGTGAGAGAGAGAGAGAGATAGGGCTGGAATTCTTGGGACTGGCTCCCCCCTTTATAGGCCTCAAGGGTAATTAGGGTTGGGATTTTTTAAAAATCCAACCCTACCCTTGAGGGAAAAGACAAAAAGAAGGGCATTTTTATGATTTTTTTCTATCTTCTCTTCTTCTTTTTTCTTCAAATAACCTAATTAAGGTTTATTTTGATTTTTCTAATTTTAAACTAACTAAAGTCTTAACCCTAATGTAGCGCCACCTAAGTGGGCCCCACATTGGATTTTAAAAGTAATTAAAAAGATTTTTTTTTAAAAGGAAGTTTTAAAATCAAAGTTAAAAACAAAGAAATAATGGTGAAAAACAAAGTTTTAAAAAAGACTAATATGAAAGGGGTGATTAAAAAATGACACCACTTAAGTGGGTCTTTTGGATCAAATCGGATCTAAGATCCATTTTTAAAATACAAGCTTAATGAAATCCAAATAAAAAAATTGATTCGGATCCAGATCTGGTATATTGAAAAGGGTATTTTTCTAAAAACATTTCAAAACATCTGATGTAAAGCATTGGGTTTTGGATTTGAAAGATCTGTTTTGAACCTAAGTTTGTAATCAGAAGACAATTTGGATTTAGATCTAGATCCGAAGTTGAAAATGACAATTGGCTCTTGATCTCGGATCTTAAGTCAGAATTCATGTTTGAAAATAAATGAAGGAATCCTGGATCGAGAATAAAAACACTTGAAATGGATCCCAGATGATGAAAAGAATAAACTGGATCTGGGATATGAAGATCAAATTGTAAATTGGATCTGAATCGTGATGGAAATGGATCCTGGATTCTAAAAATTTAAGAATGGATCTGAAAATGATTAATTGGATCCTGGATATCTAATGAGATAATTCGGGTTCAGAAAGTAAATTGGACTCTAAATATAGATAATAAAATGAATTGGATGAAAGATCTAGGTCCAAGATAGAGAATGAATATCAGATCCAACATTGGATCTAATGTTCAAATTAAAATATGGATTGTATCTCGGATATAGATGAAATATCAGATAAAGGAATTGATTTGAGTTCGGATTGGGAATTGTCCCGACTTGGAAATTGACATAAAATTTGTTCTAAGGAAATGACCATGAATTTTTTTTTCCCTGCAGGGTGTAGAGTGACACAATACTGGACTGGTTTGAAATAATTTGAACTAGATATGACTGAATTGAACTGAATTGGAAGTCAATTATACTGAGGTGAACTAAATCTGAAGCTAAAACACTAGTTGGGTTGACTGGGGTTAGCTTAATTTTGACTGAAATGAGCTGAAATGAAGGTCCAAGAATATGAAAAGTGACCTTAAACTGGAAGTGGATCATTCGAACTCCTGATAAGCTCAAATTAGACACCTGAGAATGGGATCTACTGGGATTTGACTGACTCAAAGATATTTGACTAAAATTTGAGCTAGAAATGAGCTCATTTCAGCTGAAATAAACTAAATTAACTAGAATGAATTGACACTACTCATCGTGATCTCAGGGGAACCATGATTGACTGATATTCTAACTCCTTTGAACTTAAAATGAGCTTGGCTGAGTCTGACTTATAAGGGTTTAGGGGTGACTTAGGGGTAAAATGTTAATTTTGCTGATGAAATGGGGTAGAATGACCTCTGAATTGGGATAGACCTAGCGGTGAGGCTCCTACACTTTATTGCATGGGTTTGGCATCTGTGAAATGAGGGTGTCCAGAATGGGCCTGGAAAATTTGGGGTGTTTACACCCATCCCCTTTCGTCAAAGAAGACTCTTGTCACTTAAGATTTTTCTGAGCTGAGGCATCATCCTGCAAGTCAGAATTCTAAACAGCCTTCCCGGCAATTATCCTTCTTGTCGTGGGTGCAGATTGGCAATCTTTAGAAGCCGGCAAATTCTTTTCATGTAGTCAAGATTGGGTCTATCTGGGTCCTGGTCTGACCGCAACACATTGGGTTTTCTTCTCTGTCGTCTGCTCTGGTTATGCCAGCCCCATCTCCGGCATATGATGTCATCTCCTAGTCGTCGAGAGTTTAGCCAGGGTGGCCCCCCAAAAATCTGGCTCTGCCAGCAATGTTTCCTCTCCTGGAGATTTGTCACTCATTATTTCTCTTGTATGGAGCTCGGTGTCTGATTCTTGAGGCAGATTGGCAGTGCAGTTTGGCAGGCATGCTCGTGGGGAGCAAAGGACAATTTTCCCTCATCAACGTGGAAAGTTCTGCCAGCAGTGGGCCCACAAGAATTTGGCCCTGCTAGCAATGTTTTCTCTCCTGGAGTTCAGTCGCTCATTATTTCTCATGCTCGGGGCCTAGTGTTTGCTTCTAATTATGCCCCTTCCCGTAACAACTTAGAGGCGTGGTTGGGTGCGCTTACGCATGGTGGGCAAAGGATGATTTTGCCATCGTCCCTCATTGTTTTTCCCTCTAGATGTTTTGATTATTTGGTTATCAAACTTATCGCGTTTAATGCCATAACCAACCTAGCAATCAGATGCATGGTGCTTGGCTGCTTGGTTTTGCCTCCTCTTCCTTTAGCGCCTTATGTCTCTCCGGTTTTTTTTATCTGCCTTGACTTTTGGTCTTCCGCCAAATGGTGTCTCATTCGGTAGTCTATCGTGGGGTTAGGAAAGCCACTTGTTTATGTCTTTGCTTTGGCAACGTCTCAGTCTGCAGCCCCTGGGTGTTGAGGTTATCGACACAGCTAAGTTGTTGGATATCTCTCTCTCCTCATTGCAGTTGCAAGTTATAGCTATTGACATGGATTCTACGATTTTAGCTATCTCCGCTATTATAGGGGACTCCCTTTGCCACTTCGGTGGGGCAGACTGTGAGCAGATGGGTGTTTCCAACGGTCACTCAAGGTCGTTTGTTTATGCCAGGGGTGTTTGAAAAATCATAAATGGTCAATGAAGAAGTCCTTCCTTAATTATTTTGGCTACCGATTGGAGGTCTCCAAGAAGGTCATCTTGGTCCCACCAACC
Organism: Nuphar pumila; assembly: GCF_984573655.1. Lineage (NCBI taxonomy): Eukaryota > Viridiplantae > Streptophyta > Magnoliopsida > Nymphaeales > Nymphaeaceae > Nuphar > Nuphar pumila. The sequence continues at coordinate 54,837,291 of NC_143255.1, forward strand.
CCGGGTTTTTCCAGATTTTGTGTCATGAAGACTGTTTGTTGGAATACTAGGGGCTTGAACTGTCCCACGAAATGTCTGTTTTGGCTAATTGGGTTAGGGAGGAAAAGGTCGACATGCTTTCTTTGTGTGAAATTAAAATGGAGGTTATCCCGCTCGCGGTCGCCTCTAGCATCTGGCAGGGAGCTGATTATTTCTTTAAGCTTGCGGTCAACCATGCCGGAGGTATCCTTATCTTGGAGAAGCAGTCTTTAAATTTATCTCAGCTGGATGTGGGTCTTTTCTTTCTGTCTGTTGCTTTCAATTTGCACGCAGTTGGTAGAAGGGTAGTGGTTTCTGTTATTTATGGCCCTAATCTCGATGCCATGAGGCCTGCGTTCCGGGATGATTTAGATAGGTTTATTGTTTCTAGCACGGAGTGTCACCCTCTTATGGGAGATTTTAATTATTTGATATCTATTCATGACTCTAACAACATCGTCATTCCTAATCCCTCTATGTGAGGTTTCCAAGCCTTTATTCATTGGCATCTCCTATACTCTATCCCTCTAACCGGAGAGCGCTTCTCTTGGTCGAATAGGCGGTCTTGCCCATGCTGTAGGGTCTTTGACAGGGTCTTTGTCATAAATAATTTACTTGACCTCATTTCCGACGTTAAGTGTGTGTTGCTTGCTCCCTCAATCTCGGACCATGGGCAGATCATCACTCATTGGGAGGATGGTTTTATATCCACCAAGAGCTTTGCATTTGATGAATGGTGGCTCTAGGAGCCAGATTTTCTCATGGTTATTGCTAATTCTTGGAACAATCCTTCTGATAAGCATTAGGCGGCTCTCTGGGTTCAAAAGAAGCTTTCTCGTCTAGTTAAGGATATCAAGGCCTAGCTTCATAGTCGTAATATGAAGAAATTTCAGCAAATGGCTGCATGGGATCATGATAATTCTGTGTTGTATCATTCTATGTCTTCCCCCGACTCTCTCTCTCTGATTTGCAGCTTCTCAGTTTCCAGGTCAAGTCCTTAGAGTTAACTATACTCTTGAAAAGCTGGAGGGTCAAGGAGAAAATTCGTTGGAAGGAGAGGTCTAGGGTAAAATGGCTTGCGGCTGGTGATGGCAACACTAAATTTTTCCACACATATGCTTCTCATCATCATAAGAGGAAGGTTGTTCCTTCTATCTCCATTGGGGGTGTTCCCTATCTCAATTAGCATGTTAATCTGGCAGTCACATTGTATTTTAGGGCTTTATATTTTGCTTTATCCGCTATAGAAGGTGTCATTGGTAATGTCCTAGTTTTGTCGATTCAGCGTGAGCAAGACAGATCTATACAAAGAAGGTTCTCTGAAGATGAGATTTTTAGGGCCATTAAGGATCTGTTGGGTTGGAAACTGCCCGATATTGATGGGTTTCATGTTGACTTTTTCAAAATCTTTTGGGAGTGTGTTAAGTCAGACGTGGTGAGCTTGTTTAACGAGTTCTATCGTAACTCCAGACTGCCTTATCATTTTCACTTAGCTATTATTTCGTATATTCCAAAAGATGATGAGGTCACTGATATTTCTTGATTCCGCCCGATCTCAGTTATGAGTGTTCTCTATCGGATGTTTGCCAAGGTTTTGGTGAATACACTGAAATTGGTGGCTCACTAGACTTTTTCAGACTCTCAGTACGCCTTCATCCATAATAAGAGGGTCCAACACTCGTTCATCATGGCATCCAAGGTTGTTTATTCCTTGCAGCATAGCAATCAACCTTATTTTGTTCTTAAATTAGATTTTCATAAAACTTTTGATTTCGTGCACTATCCCTTCTTATTTCACATGCTATCAAATTTTGAGATTGGTCATCATTTTTCTGGTTGGGTGAGGGAGCTGGTCTCAAATGCCCCAGCCATGTTAAATATCAATGGTGTTAGAGGAGATCGGTTCAAGCTGGGGCGGGGTCTGCAGCAAGGGTGCCTTCTCTCGCCTTTGTTATTCAATGCGGTTGTCGATGGTCTTGTGGTTTTGCTTAAGCGGGTCGCGGCATAGCGATTCATTGATCTTTTGCAGGTTCTGGACCTTCCAGGTCATATTTTTACTTATGTTGATGATATGATCATTTTTTATCGTGCAAATGTTCAGCAAATGCTTTGGTTCAAGCTTATCCTTTGGTTCTTTCTCTCTCTATCCGGGCTTTCTCTGAATGAGAACAAATTCTCTCTTACTATATTCAATATTCAGTCCAATATGCTTGTAGCTCGAAGGTGGATTTTTAATTGCATTATTTCTGAGTTGCCTATAATGTACCTAGGATTGCCGTTATAAGTGAAGCACCTCTCTTCTGCTACATGGGATCAGACACTTCAAAAAGTAAAGCATAAATTACTATCGTGGCAGTCATTTTATCTCTCTATCATTGGCCATCTGACTTTAGTCAGACATGTTATTTTCACTATTCTAGAATTTTTCATGTTTATGTTTGTGATGCCTGTGGGAGTGGAGAAGCAGCTGACGTGTTTGCTGGCAGGTTTCCTTTGGTCTGAGTGTCAACTCAAGGCTAAGTGTCACATGATTGGTTGGCGTTCGATGGTCTTACCTCGGTGTATGGCTGGCTTAGGTGTTCTTGTGCCCAGACTACGAAGCATTGTTCTTGTTGCCAAATAATGTTGGTTGACCCACCAACCAGATAACCCTTGTGCTCGTTTGCTTCTTGCTAAATATGGGGCTCCTGCTCTTAGCTTAGTTTGCCTGAGAACTCGGGGTATGGTGTTCTCGCATTTGCGTAAATCGTGGTTGGGGGCTTTAGCCTTCTTCAGAGACCATTTTGAGGACTTCAAAAATTTTGGTCAGTGGTTGCACTGGGCACTTGCGACAAGCGGAGAGTTCCTCACCTCTAAAGTCTATAGATCGTTGCTTCCCCTAGTTGCTGATTGGTTGCCCGAGATTGTGCTTTGGGTGTAGGGTCTTTCTCTTTGTTCTCGGGTCTTGGCTTGGTTAATTTAGCACGATAGGATTCAAATCCACAGTAATTTAAAGAAGTGGGGCCTTCAGCTTCCGAGTTTGTGCGTTCTTTGTCAAGCTATGAAAGAATCTATGTTTCACTTGTTCTGGTCTTACCCAATATTTGTGGAACTCTTTAACAGGACCTGGAGGCATCCGGAAGTGTTTGTTAAGGAGCAGTCTTTTGCGCTCGATCTGATCTTAGGCTCGGTTTGTATTAGGCATAGCACGAGGTAGAGGTTGATCTGGTGGACGTGGTTGCTTACCTCTTGGTGGTTTGTTTGGATGGTGCGCAACGATGCTCATTTCCGTCAAATTTCAGTTAACATTCATAATCCGATACATAAAATTTTGGTGGATGTTTATGTGATCATGCGTATGCATCTTAGTGATCTTCTGCTCCTTCCTGTTGATGCTCTCAGTCTTTTGCCGCCCTATGGGCCAGCGGCCTCTCCGTGAGCCCGTTTTGTTTGTCTGATGTTCTTTTCTCTTTTGCTTTCTTTTATTTGTTTTAGCTTTTGCTCTTGTTCCGTTCATAAGTTCAACATTTTGTTGATCTTCATGAGTGGTAATGCTCTCTCTCTCTCTCTCTCTCTCTCTCTCTGTGTGTGTGTGTGCATAGTTTGCGTAGTTCATCAGGTCAGCAAGTTCCGTTCCACTCATCCCCCATCTTTATATCCCTCTTAAATCTCATGATGCAAGTTTTCATCAAATCTGACCCTATAGATGGATTCAGCAAGGCCGATTTAGTAAGAACCAACCTTTGGATCGTATCTTTTCAATGAAAAAATATGATTTTTTATTAAATCACAAAATTTTGTATCCTATACACGTCTGATTTTGGCGATTTAAATATCAATCTTCACTAAATAAATAATGTCGATCACATCTATGGAATTAGATTTGATCAAAACAACTTACATCAATGAACTCCCAATTGTAGGGGCATGAAGATAGGTATGACATAGGGGATGCCACCTAGCATTCAGATATCCTCATTTTTTACATCGATTAGGTAGTGTTTTTAAATTTTATAAACCGGAAGGGGTCCACCTAACCCCAGCTTGCCTACCAAAAACAAAAGAATACAACTATACATGCATCCTATGAAATGCTGGGTGACATTGGCAATACCACCCAGCCTCCCCAACCACTAACCCCACCCCTGTGGGTCCAGGGGGCGGGGTTAGTGGTTGTGGATGCTGGACGACATTGCTAATGTCACCAAGCGTTTCATAGGATCTCTCATGTTGACAAGACACTTTTTTACTGCATTTACTTTTTTGTGCATCCAAACATTGTCTAACATGGCTTTTTTTATTTGCAATATACTGATAGTCTCTCGCTTTCTTGAGCTAAGAAGATTGTCTTAATGAAAATAAGAAAAACAAAATAATTAGAGCTCAAAATTTGGTTACAACAATTGAGCAGTACATGGGTCTCAAAAGCAATAAAGACCTCAAAAGTAAAAACAATTAATAAAAAATAATGTTAAAATCAAAACAAAAGGAAATGAGAAAAAGGAGAAACAAAAAAGTGACATTCTTGTCTTCAATTAGAAGAAATTAAGAAAAAAAAACAGAGTGGCTCTTCAAGCACTTGGCTGCTCATAGCTCCGTTTGCAGCTTACCCTCCACGCTTCCTTCTCCACCAAAGGCTTCATTGTAGGTCCCACCGACCGCGTCCTTGGCTGCCTGATAGGCGAAATTGAAATTATCCACGGCAGCTTGGTTCGCGTCCACTGCCTCCGTTAAAACTTCACTTGCTTGTCTCTTAATCTCTGGATCAGAAAGAGTGCAACATCATGCATGTGACAAAGGCCACTGCTAACCTCGGGCAGATCAGGTCATATTGCATACCCTGCTAGTCTTTTTTTTCCTTTTTGATGACGAGGAACCCTCACCCAAGTGAGAAAAACCCCAAAGTGGAGCCTCATGACCACCCTGCCTTAGCCCACTTCTGAAAGCTAGGATACAGCGGGGTTTGATCCAGGGTCTTCAACTCAACACCTTCACAACCCCCTGCTAGCGTGGCAACCCGTGCATGTGGGAGCCATGCACATATCTATCAAGTGAGATGCACAGTGAGGATTGAATATAACTGATAAATTGGTTATATGCAATATGACTTGATCTGTCCTCCCACCAACTAAGGTTAGGGTTGGGTTTCGGCTGACATTTTGGGTCACTAGCTTATGCTTGATCATTGTTGGCAGGACAGTTGGTCGGTCCAGGGTCTGCTCTGTCCAAAGTCAAAACCCACTGTGCACCCCATGAGGCCAGGCTTGGGCTGAGGTTTTGCCTGGATTGGTTTGACCAAGCTGTGGTTGATGTACGGGCTGATTAGATATATGTCCCATGCATTGTGGGAATTTGATCGAACTCTTTTGTTTTTTTGAGGGAATTTAGTCCAGCTTAAATAGGTAGACACATGCATTTGTTTCGATATATAGTAAACTCTGGTTCGATCTTTGGTCCGGATCTGGCACTTTTTTCTTGACCCGATTTCTATTTACTTGATCAAATTTTATTTTGAACTAGATCTAGATTCAGATGATCTCTTTGATCGTATCTGGATAATTTCTAGTTTTGATATTGAGGTATCATTTGACTGTAGGTACACATTGCGCAAGACAAGTTTTCCTGGACAATGCCGCCCAGACAAACGGGTCTGAACAGCCAAAGTGACCCTTGTGTGTCATTTTGTCAGGACAAATGCGTTTGTGCCCTCGGCCCCACCCAGGATGGGACACAGCAGTCCCCAGGGATTGTTTTGTCTGGCCAATCAAACACCCTATGATCTATGAAGAGCTATAAGGGATTGAAAATTTTACCACTATGACTAGGGATGCAGATGTGTCGGATCTAAGATGAAGGTTTTACAATTTTTGGCTGTTCTGGATCAACATGCTGGGTGTTTGGTATGGATGATTGGGCTCAGCAATCCCTTGACCAGTCGCCACTTACAAGTGTAAAACTTTTGGGTTACCCATTATCTATTGGGAAGGTCTCCCTACCACAGTGACAAATATCGCAAGATTTATGAAAATCTCACGATAATATAGTGAGAAATTGTCTGAAAGTTTAAAATGGCAATTTCTCGTGAGTTTTTCAAAATATTGAGAGATTTATGGAATAAACACAAATGCCATGATTTAAATGCCAAATTTACGTTTTAAACAGCTATTTATCATGAAAAAAACGTGTTTTTATTTTTAAAATAATTTTTATTAATATTTTCTTATAAAAAATAGTTTTTACATTTTTTTAATTTTTTTTTGCCAAAAATTTGCTGAAAAAAATACGAGATTTATGAAAAATTTTCAAATTCTCAAGTTTTTGAAAAACAATACTTGTTCATTTGAAAGTTTTGTCACTATGCTCCCCACGGAAGCAGATCAGGTCATGCTGAACATGAGTGTTTTTGCTCATGCTGACATCCTGGCCATCCGGTTTGCATTTTAAAAAGATTAAAAGTCAACAGAACCACGTGGCATTCATCCAAAATGCAAACAGACGGCCACGATGTCAGCATGAGCAAAAACGCTCATGCTCAGCATGACCTGATCTGCTTCTGCTCCCCACTGCTTTGGCCTTGCAGTAATGGATGTGCTTCTTGGGTATTGAACTCTTGATGTCTTTCAACTTGAATGCCATAAGCCAACCCACCTACCTAGGTGTACATTGTCGCTTGTGGATCAAATTACCCAAGTTTGGTATATGCTTACCTGATCCAGATTGCCGGACACTATCGGCTGTGGCTTGTCCAGACATACTATTGGTTTTCGCTTGTGCCGCCGCATCGGTTTTTGCCTGTCCAGACGTATAGGTTTTTGCTTGTGCAGATGCATCGGTTTTTCCTTCTTCATGGCTGGGCATCCTATAGGATCAACGATGATTTAGCATAAGAATATGACTTATAAAACAAAATGAAAGAAAATCTTAAAAATATTATAGAGCTGGAAAATATCAACAGGTCGGATTCTTGATCCATTAGGACTTAGGGGTGTCAACGGGTCGGGTTTGGTTTGGACCCAGGTGGAACCAGACTTCAACTCAATTTTTGGGTATGGTATAGAGTCTGGACTGGCTCAAATCAGATCTACTATAAGAGAAATCATACCCAGATCCGATAAGAACTACATGAACCAGACCCGGACTATAACTGGTAAAATAATATTTTTATCATTTTTACATTGAAAATTTGTGGGTCTTATTCGGAACTCGGGTCGGACCTGAGTCTGGTATAAAATTTCACAAACTATACCCGGATCCATGTAGTATTAATCGGACTTTCGGTTTTGGACCCATGTCTTAATCAGGTCTTCTTATTTATCACCATACCCAGACCTATAAGGTTTGGTCGGGGTAAACCTGACCCACTGTCACCCCCTATTAAGACTGTACCTGGTCCCTGTCAAGTTGGGCAGAAGGGAAGGAATTCTACTCAGAGGTGGATCCAGTTCTAGCGTCCACGTATAGGTTTGGTAAATAAGCCAAACGAAGTAAGCTCGAGCTGCACAGACTCAGCTTATAAAGGTAAACCCCTACTCAAAGTACAAGACAATCACGAGCATGGTTATTTTATAAAAGAAAATTAATTTTTAAGTGTTTATATATATATATATATGAGACCTAAACATATTAGGCTCCATTTCTCATTCTGCCATGTTCTGCCGTATAGGTTTTAAGTGTTTTATGATAGATCTGAACTATTAGATCTATTTAACATGATCAATTTAGTGGGAATTGACTCTTGGATCATGTTTTTTAGACCAAAAAACATGATTTTATGAGCTGAAAAAAAAAACTGGTACCTTCATAGCTATTGATTTTGGATCACTTGAAAAACCTGTATACAGGTCAGATTCCGCCAATCCAAAAGTTGGTTTCTACTAAATAAAACCAATATATCATATCTACGGTGTTAGACATGAGAAAAAATACCAAAAAACTATGATTTTTGAAGGAGCCTAATGAGACCTAACAAAAAAGAAGCCTAAGGAAGGCATTACTCTCTCTCTCTCTCTCTCTCTCCCTCTCTCTCCCATGCTCGCTCTCGCTATATATATATATATATAATGAGCCGAGCTTTCCTTGCTCATACTCCGCTCAGATATCTAAACGAGCTGGCTCGTAGCTAGGCTCCCTGAGCCCCTATCCAACCCGAGCTGAGCCAAACAGCGAGCTGCTGGTCTTGTTTGGCAGCTCCATCCAGAGACCACATTCTACTTGGATCAGGACCCTATGTATCCGGACAAAAAATCATATAACCTATTCCCTACCCTGAGAACTTTTCTCTAGCCCATTTTGCCCATGCTTCATATGTCTCCTCCACGGATTCCTTTGCATTCTGGCCAGCCTCCTTGGCATCCTCCAGTGTGGCTCCCCACCCTGTAGCCAACACCAACATCATCATCAAAGAAAAAGCAACCAACCAAGAACCAGCCAGCTTTGCCATTGTTGGTGTCTTTTCAATAGAGAGTGAGTTTGAGATCAGATTTAGCCCCTCTTGCTTAACCAGTATTGGTTTGAGATCTAGATTGATAACCAATACCACCCTTTTATACATTTTAAGTACTAGTTAGCACTGGTTTGATTGCCCTAATGTGTGGCCCATAGAGCCCTATATGTTGCTGCAAACTTGGCAGCAGCAGATTGCTTGATGACCAACATACTCGGTCAAGTTGCAACTCCAATAGCCTTTTCCACAGGCTGTTTCTACGGAAAAATATTGAAAGTAGATGAGATTATACTAGATGAGATTGCAAGGTGAAAAAAAGTTCCCAATATGTTTAGCTGACACGTGTCAATTTTTGTCACATTTTCTAGAATCCTCCTGAACCTTTTTGAATAATTGTCTGATTGTACCTAGACATTGCATTGCACATATGGCTAGGTGTGTTTCGGACCCAGGTGGAACCAGACCTGGCACCGATTTTTGGGTATGGTACCAGGTTCGGACCTGGGTCTAATCGGACCCACCATAAGAAAAAACATGCACGTAACCATAAGAACTACATGAACCAGACCTGGGCCATTCCCTGTAAAATACTATTTTTACATTGAAAATTTGCGGATCTTAATCGGAACTCGGATCGAAACCGAGTCTGGTATAAAATTTCACAAACTATACCCGGATCTATGTATTAATCGGTCCTTCAGGTCCGGACCTGGGTCTTAATCGAGTCTTCTTATTTATCACCATATCCTGACTCTATAGGGTTTGATACGGGTCAGGTCTGGGTAAACCCGACCCGTTGACACCCCTGCATATGGCAGAAAGGACAATGCTTGCCTTGACCTCTAGATGTCCTTATGGTCAGCGTCACTGCTTTCCTTCTGACTTGTTTTGTTCATTTTGAACACGTTTTTAGGTGAACGAGTGGACATGCTTGGTGACTACTGTTTCAAAGATAATATGCCAATTTTAGACCATAAGTAGAGATTAACAGTCTAATTATACCTGGTATCAAGATTTGGATTCGACTCCTTCAGCCTTACTTGATCCACGAAAAATGTGAACTGGTTAAGACTAAGTTAATTTACTCGTTCTTTCAATTGATTGTAATCAAAACAAAGAAGAATCTCCCTAGTCATAGATTGATATTTGAAGTCTTAGACCATTTAACCAAGTTGTAACCATGTCTGATTTTAATCAAACACATGGTACCTTGATTGGATGGATATGTTTGTAACTTTGTAATCAACAAGTCGGGTTCCATTCACACTATAGGGTAGCGTTTGATTGTCTGGACAAACACCGGCCAGACATGGATGCCTGGCAGCATTTGTCTGGGACTCGTGAGTCAAACCCTTTAAGAGTGTGATACACATGTCCGGAAAGCTCGTTTTAAAAATACAATGGTGGGGACAAAGGGCACCCGTCGGAGACCATTTTGTCCCTGCTCAGGATTTGTCCCGCTAATCAATGCAGCCTAAAGCTCAAAAAATTAGCCAGCTCGTGGCTCTGTTTATCTGGCTCGAGCTCTTAAGAGTTCAAGTTTGGCTTAACTTTCACGAGCCAAACGATTTGAGCCCAAGCAATGGGCCGCCAAAAATGAGCTGAGCCAAAATTACCCGTGGTTCGTTAGGCTCATTCACCAGCCCCTGATACTGGAAAGTTTTGAATTAGGTTCAGCACTACACAGGCACTCACGTGTGAACACTTAAGAGAGAGAGAGATACGAACTATAATCATCAACATTACGAAAAAGGTTCAACCAACATTGAACCCGCCGAAAACACAAAAAAGGCCCCAAACATGCCTAGAAGCCCAGAAAACAAAACTAAAAACAAAATACACAGTAAACCGACGAGATTCAGCCTGGATTATGGGGGCAGGGTGGCAGATCTGGGAGGCTAATGCGCAGAATGGCGTACACGTCCGTCAAGATACACTTCACTAATTTATTGAAAATTGCCAGAACTTGTCAAAAAATGGCATTATTGCGGGTCAACCAAACGGCCCACCAGGACGAGAGTAGTCACGTTCGCCAAATAATTTGTCATTTCTTGCAACTGCGAACCGGCTGAGGGCCCCACAACAGGTCGATAGCGAACGACTCCTGGTGCACGCTGATAACATGCTTATTCCAAATAACCTTAAAGATGTTTTGAAAATTAAGACACTCCCAAAAAAGGTGAAACGCAGATTCTTCAGCCGCCTCGCACAACACACATTTACTCGGAAGATGGAAGCCGATGGATTTGAGGAAGTTGTCTGTCTGCACCTGTTCGTGTAAGATAAGCCATGCCAGAAAGTGTGAGCGATGAGTCAGTCTCTTGCCCAAGATAAGGTGCGCAGAGAACCGATCCACCCCTGAAGGAAGGAGAGAGAGGTAGCAAGCTTTTGTGCGAAAAAAGTCGTTAGGCGTAAATGCGTGGCCAAAGAACTAAGATTGTAGGCCATCATTGTCATCATTTGAAAGAACAACAAACCAAGTTTGGATCCACGATCGACGCAGATGCAACACGGTTTGTTGAATCATGCGGTGGCCACCAAACAATGATTCAATAACCCTGTATTTAGCGAGAAAAATGCTTACACATGGGGATTCTGGTTGTTGCCAAGCCAGCTTTTCTTCACAACGAGCATCATACTCCTCAACCTTGGATCCGGGATCCCCAAACCCGCCTATACAAATGAAGCCTTAGGGTTTCCTACCCCACCAGGTGGCGCTTGGTGTTGGTACCTCACCCAGACCATAGGAAGTTTGCCAACACCCGAGAGAGCTTCTTACTGACCCTTATAGGCATCAGGAACATAAACATAAAGAATTCTGGCATAGCATTTAAAACGTGCTTGATGAGAGTAAGTCTACCAGCGATGGAAAGGTAGGAAGCTTGCTAGGCCGATATTTTATTTTGAACCCTTTGAAGAGTTGCATTCTAGGTTGCCGTTGGGATATGCATGATCTTGAGCGGCAGACCCAGGTAAGAAAAGGAGTTTTCTGAGACAGCACATTTGAAGATCCGCTGACCCATGAGTAGATATAGGGGCATTGACTATGGACAGACAACACTTATTATTGTTCATAGATAAACCTAACATCGATATGAAAAAAAGAAGGATAAGATTGAATCTTAACATTTGTTGGATGGAGGCCTTACCGAAAATAATCATGTCATCGACGTAGGTAAGAATATGACTCAAAAACTTCTGGATACTGAGAAAATCAATTAGACCACACTCCACTGCCCTCTTAACCAAAACTACAAGGCTATCAGCAATGACGTTAAAGAGTAAAGGAGACAAGGGGCATCCTTGCCGAAGATCACGAACAAGTTTGAACTGTTGGCCACAGACCCCATTGATCTGAATTTGGGACTGGGCATTGGTAATCAGCTCATGCACCCAGCTAGAGAAGCGCCTACCAAAACCAAAATTCGCCAGCATATGGAAAAGGAAAGGTCAATGAATCGAGTCATAAGCTTTATGGAAGTCAAGCTTAAGAGTGAAGAAAGGTCGCCCGCTGACCTTGAGAGAGTGCAACACTTTCGTGGCCAGAATGAAAGAATGTTGCAGCTGTCTATGAGAGATGAAGGTGAACTGTGCATCCAAAAAAACCCGAGGAGCGACTGAATGCATCCTATTTGCCATGACCTTGGTGATAATGCAGTATAAACCCCCTAACACGAATATGGGGTAGAACTGCGAGATATTCGATGCGGCTGCAACCTTATGAATAAGAGAAACAATGGCCAGTTGAGAGTGAATCGACAATCGACCATTACGATGGAACTCAACAAAGACACTAAGAATGCCACTCTTAACGCAGTGCGAGAATATGCGAAAGAAATCCATAGGATACTGTGATCATCGCAAAATTTTTCCTCTCTTGGTATTTCTCTCTCTTCCTTCTCTTTTCCTTTCTAGTCTCTATTTCCTCCTTTTTGAAGGGAGAAAATAAAAGACAGAAAAGAAGAGAGAAGAGAAAATGAAAGAAGAGTGAGAGGAATTCTTCTGCGAAGGTCTCACTTGACCTTAATTTTGAAAAGATATAAAAGATTACTCACTTCCGTTTTTGAAATATTTGCGGAAAAATTGGGAGACGGAGCTCGCTCGTCAGTATGAGGTTCGACCGTTCCTGGCGCCTTTACCAGGGGTAATCGAACCAAGGATCGGATTTATGCCTTTTGCTTTGCCTTAATATTACCTAAGAATTTATTCTAAGTCTATAAGAATGCACAAAGAATCATGCTTGTGTAAATGCAAAATGTATGCTCTTTTGAGAAACATGATTTGAAAATTTTTCAAGTATTTCTGAGATGAACTGGATAATGGAGTGAGGGAATGGTTGAATCTAACTTAGAATTTGAGATAGATCCAAAAAGATATTTGAAGTTCTAAGTCTTTGAAAATAATCAGAGTTTGGGAGAAATAAATCTAGACTTTAAAAAGAATGGTTTGAAGTTTTGAGATAAAAGAAAAAGAAAGAAAGTTTCAAAGTCAGAATTTGGACTTCGAATCTGGATTTTAGGAGAGGAAATAAAGTTTAAAAATGGAATTGAATTCTAGATTCGAAATTTGAAATCAGAATGAGATTTGAGAACTCCAAATTGAGTTTGAAAAATAGAATTGGGTTTGAGAGATCAATATGGGATATGAGAATTGGTTTTTGGATTTGAAATCCGGAAATTAAGATAGAATTTGAATCTTAAGTCTGAAACCTGAAAATGGAGATGGATCCGAAGTCTGGGATCCAAAAAAATGATGTTGAATTCTGAATCTTGAATGAAATTGGATCCAAAGTCTGAGATCTAAGAGGAAGTTTGAATTCTGTATTTAGAATCCTAAATGGGAATTGGATCTAAAATCTGAGATCTAATGATGAAGCTGAATTCTGGATCCTAAATGGAATTGGATCCAAGATTTGGAATCCAAGATGGAATTTGGATCTGAAGTCTGAGATCCAAGATAGAATTGAATTCTGGATCCTAAATGGAATTTGGATATGAAGTCTGAGATCCAAGATGGAGTTGGATTCTGAATCCTAAAATGAATTTTGGATCTGAAATCTGAGATCCAAGATGAAGTTGGATTCTAACTTTGGATTTGGATTTTTGAAAGTCCAAATGGGACTTTTGAAGATGGGTCTGGGTTTTGAAAACCCAAATTGAATTTAAAATTTTTTAGAAGAAGAATTGAATTTTGAGATCCATAATCAATCTCAAATTTTGATTTTGAATTTGAGAGGCATTTTAAAGATAAAGAATGATTTTGAATTTGAAATCAGAAGATGAATCAGAAATTTCAAAGTTTAAATTGAACTTTGAAATTTGATTTGAATTGCAGATTGAAGTTTTGAACACAAAATGAATTTGAAATTTCAAAGTCAATTTGGACTTTAAAATCGAATTTTGAGTCTTGAAAATAAGATAGAATTTGAATCTGAATCTATAAATAAAAATTGATCTGGAAAATAAAGAAAATACTCAAAGTCACTTGGATTTTTGAAAAAGAATTTTGAAAATATGATGCAATTCTATCCTAAATGATGAATGAATTTAAAGAATTTGAAAATCATATTTCATTCTTTAAATGAATGTAAATAAGATTGCAAATATAATACATCTCTGACTATGGTCATTGAATGTATCATATAATAATCATATTTAAATTCAGATGAAGAATAAAACACATTTTTGGTGCTTTTATCAGGTTTAAAATGAAATTAACTCTCAATATATCCTGACTATGGCCATTGATATATATTTTGAGTTAACTTTAAATTAAACTCTGATAAAAGAAGAAAATATTGAGAAATATGATGATTTTTAGAAAGAGATCCAGTGCGGATTCAATATTATTCCATAAAAGATAAGAATCCTAAGCATTGTCCACATTTTGACTATGGCCATCAATGTGGATCATTTACTTAGGATTAATTACCTCTTATTAGAATGGTGCATGTGTCATTCGTGTTTTCCCATTTGTAAATTTTCATAAAAAAAAGGAGAAATGTGAAATAAGCATTTCTAGAGAGTCTACATGAACATACATAAAACTCTCATCAGTATCTACTCATTGCAACCTTGATTTGAATCTAAAATTATGAAAGCTTCTAATTTTAAGGAGGAATTTAGCACTTTAATCTCTCCTGCAAAACAGAGTTAGCAGGATGCCACATATAGAAGAAGATGAAGACACTATCTTGGAAATGCAAAAGTGGACGTGATCATTTATTTTCTAATGAGAACACCTATACCGAATTTGCTATGCTTGTATCAACAATAAAATACACACATATACATATCTTATACTAACGAGGCAATGGCCTCTCAAGCCAATGAAAATCTACATATGAGAAGGTGCATTCAATGCCTTGGTGTTTAATGGAGGTATGTATGATGAATGACATACTAAAGATATAACCATAATGTGATGAATATGCCTAGGTAAGGAAAAATGGATAGGTTGCTGAAAGCATATCAATTAACATGCTATGAGCATTAAAATGATATGTTGTGGGTATGAACAAGATACTTGATGTGTAATGAACATGCCAAAAGAAAAGATGGGTAGGGAAATACAGTAGTTGGTTGTGTGTGCATTGTTTGTAAATGCAGTGGCAGTGAAGAGAGGTAGTGGATGGTTTAAGCATGGAATGTTAGCAGAGTATAGCATATATTGCAACAAAATTATCCATCGGTATTACCAACAATTGCAGAAAAAAAAATATATGATAGATGCAATATAATGGAGGTATGTGGCAAGGTATGATCATGTTGTACAGATAACACAGTGAATGTATAGGGTACTGGTAAGTGTAATCGCCAGAAAATCATCTTTAAAGATGTGTCATGGCTATGATCAATATCGATTCGCTTCTAGCCTTTCAACATCATTGAATATTTCTTTCGCTAATCATACTAAGGATATTTGTTACATCCTCTTGGTTGATCAACAGAGAGAAGATTTGAATTTTACCCTTTTTTGCAAAAAGCTTCACCTTTTTTAAAAAAATACTAGAGGTAATCTGAGGTGATTCTTTTATGCAGTAAAATATTGGAATCAACACATTTTTAGCAGATTGGCAAAGTTTTCGAGAATCCTTGGTGAAATAATAATTCAATATAGATTTTGATAGGACCACGAGCTGACATTTTGGAGAAAAAAATGTGAGAATTGCAAAATTCGACCGATAAGAACTGAATTTGGCAGGACCAACTAAAAAATGGGTTTAAGTAAGGAATTTTGGAAAAGAATCTTGGTGAAAGGATTTGGTAGAAGAATTTGCTAAAGGACCAGTGTTAAACTGGAATTTGAGAAGGATCTTGGTGAAGGAATTTTTGGTAAAAGATTTTGGTAAAGGACCAATTTATGAAATTGGAATTTTGGAAGGACCAATGTAAATATTGGAATTTTGAAGTATTGGAGTTTTGAAGGACCAGTGTAAAACTGGAATTTTGAAGGACCAATTTATGAAATTGGAATTTTGGAATGACCAATGTAAACATTGGAATTTTGAAGGACCAGTGTAAAACTGGAATTTTGAAGGACCAATTTGAGAAAATTGGAATTTGGAAGGACCAGTGTTAGACTGGATTTGGAAGGACCAATATGAGAATTGGATTTCGATGAAGGACCAGTGTTAAACTGGATTTTGGAAGGACCAATGTGAGAAATTGGATTTGGATGAAGGACCAGTGTGAGACTGGATTTGGAAGAACCAATATGAAAATTGGATTTGGTGAAGGACCAGTGTTAGACTGGATTTGGAAGGACCAATGTGAGAATTGGATTTGATGAAGGACCAGTGTTAGACTGGATTTGGAAGGACCAATATGAGAATTGGATTTGATGAAGGACCAATGTGAGAATTGGATTTTGAAGGACTATTATAGAAGACTGTGCTGTCTCTATGAATGGTTTCAGGATTATCCCTTATCCTGAACGGGAAAGAATAAAATTTAAGAAGGACTGATGAAAAGAGATAGAAATTGATGAAAGATTTGACAACGATGAAGAGAAAAATCAAAATTGAAAAATTTGTCTTGTAAAAAAATTCTCACAGGTACCATTACTGCTCCTATGAGGGGTTTCAGAATTATCCCTTATCCTGAATGGGAATAAAATTTGGCAAAAATTGATAAAAGGTTTGATAAAGAACCGAAAGAATCGACAAAATTTGATAAAGAAATAAAATTGATAAATATGGATAAAGAAATAAAATTTTGATAAAGATTTGGCAGAGATTAATGAAACTTTAAAAGATGAAGAAAGACATTCAGGACTACCCCTTATCCTGAGAAAAGAAGGACCTCGTAGGACGAGGTTTCAGGTTTATCCCTTAACCTGAAGGGGAAGAATAAAATTTGGCAAATTTTGAAAAATGGATAAAAGGTTGATAAAGAATCGAAAGAATTGATAAAAATTGATAAAGAATTAAAATAAGATTGATAAAATCGATAAAGAATAAGAAACAAAGAATTGATAAAGATTGACAAAGATCTACATAATAAAAGAAAAATGTTAAAATTTGGTAGAAAAATTGAAGATACTTGGAAGATTATGAAGGACTTCAGGATTATCCATTATCCTGAAGGAAGAAGGACCTCGTGGGACGAGGTTCAGGTTTATCCCTTAACGTGAGCGGGAAATTCAAGTTTATTCCTTAACCTGAGTGGGAAATTCAGGTTTATCCCTTAACCTGAGTGGGAAATTCAGGTTTATCCCTTAATCTGAGTGGGAAATTCAGGTTTATCCCTTAACCTGAGTGGTTAACTTGAGTGGGAAATTCAGGTTTATCCCTTAACCTGAGTGG
Organism: Nuphar pumila; assembly: GCF_984573655.1. Taxonomy (NCBI): domain Eukaryota; kingdom Viridiplantae; phylum Streptophyta; class Magnoliopsida; order Nymphaeales; family Nymphaeaceae; genus Nuphar; species Nuphar pumila. The sequence goes on from NC_143255.1 coordinate 54,854,537, forward strand.
GAAATTCAGGTTTATCCCTTAACCTGAGTGAAAAATTCACAAGGAAAAAGGAATACCTCATGGGAAAGAGGCATCAGGTTTATTCCTTAACCTGAAAGGGTAACTGAAAATAAGAATTGACAAGAATAATTAAATAAAATGGATGAAAAATCAATTAGGTTGATAAAATTGATAAATACAAATTGATAAGACTGATAAAAATTGACAAATGAAAAGAGTTGATCGAGGAAAGAATTTGTTTGATCCTGCCTGCATGTGGGATCTTTTAAAATGAGAAAAATCATTTTTAGAAAAAGGATCAACCGTGAGGTTTATTTTGAAGAATGATCAACACGAGAGCTGATCTTTGAAGAAGAATCAACACGAGGGTTGATTTTTGAAGAGAGATCATCATGACTGTTGATTCTTTGAAAACAATGGTTCGAAAAACGAATTTGAAAAGGAGGATCACCACACTGGTTGATTTTGAAAAAGATTTGATCAAAATTTTGAACTTTTGGTGATCATGATGAAGATTTTTAAGATTTTGAAAGACCCTCATAGGTAATATCATTTCTCTTATGGAGGATTGTCGGAATTGCCCCTCATCCTGAAAAGAATGGGAATTTGATGGCAAAAGAATGTTTTGAAGTTGTAAATATAATTTTTAACAAAAGATGCCCCAATATGGCGAAAGAAATAAGAATTGAACATCAAATATAGAAACAAAATTTGACATTTCATTGATAAGTAAAACTGATAACAAAGACATGAAATATTTACAAGCATCTTGACCAAAAAAAAATGGTCACAAAAGACTCGGGCTGACTTGCCCTTACAAGATGATTGGTAAAGAAAATGGAGGAAAGCAAAAAGACTCTAGCATTGTCAGTTTTTTGAATGATCTGGGAAAGGCTTGGTCAGGACAGTGGGCTGCTCTTCATCTTCATCCTCTATCAGAAGGTTTTTATCGATGCAGTCCTGTATAATGTTCTTTAGGACAAAGCAGTGGTCTGTATCGTGCCCCACTGCTCGGTGAAACTTGCAGAATTTGTCCATCCATTTTCCCAGGGAAACCGGGAGATCAACAACTCTCGGGAGTTTAATCATATCTTTGCTCAACATTTACTCCTGAACCTGCTTGAGGGATTGTTCCAGAGCAGTGAATTGGCGGTCATAACCCCAACCTTCATGTTTTATCTTCTCCTTCTGCTTGGCTGGAACTGGCTTGTCATTCTGCTTGAAGGGTTCTTCTCGCTGACCTGTCTGCTTGTTCTTGTTATCCTTGATGCTATTGCCCCCAGAGTTAGCTGATAAGGTATAATTTGCCTTCTTTTTTAGGTCTTGGCCACTTTTGACGAGAGTGATGCCCTCATAATTCCCATTGTCCATCCCCATCTTGAGCCACTCAGCTCGTTCAATAAGCTCTATGAATGATTTTGATGGGTAGGCTTCTGAGCGGCTGAAAAAAATTGTTCAAGATAACTTGAAGCGCATGCTCTTCTGAAATGGGGGTTCTCATTTTGTTGCATGTGTCTCTCCATCTCCGAATGAAGTCTACGACATTTTCCTTATCTTCTTGTTTCAGGTTGTATAAGTGATTGAAGGTTGGCAGTGCCTCAGTGTTGAACATGAATCGCTCCACAAACAAGTTAACGACCTTGTCAAAATCTTGCAGCTCAACAGGGTTGATATGCTCTGCGTACCACTTAGTTGCTACGCCTTCCAAACTGCAAGGAAAGCATAAGAAGAGGGCCTGATAGTCTTAACTGAATCTGGCACATTCTGCGAAAAACATTGCAAGATGAGCCTTTGGGTTGCCGGACCCATCGAACTTAATAAATTTTTGGGGGAGATCTTCCAAGTTGTTGTCCCCATCTAGACCAAGGTAGAAATCTTGTCTGGTATACACTTTCTTTCCCTTATCTTGAATCTGCAGATCTTTGACCATCTTAGTAAACACTTGAATTGAATCTTCTGCCAGGACCCCATCTTTAGGCTTGTTGACTCATTCGGGCTCTTCTGTCACCTTCTTGGGCTGCCGCAGATGTTTTGGGATGAATACAAACTGCTCTTCTTCGGAGTCCTCGTCGGCTGATTCTGTACCTCAGATGTGTTGTCCTGCTGAACTCTCTTCTTGTTGATTTTGACATGCTTTTTCACTGGCTTCCTTTTGACCTTGGTTTTAGAGGATGTTTTCTTTGAACTTGCCTCAACTTGTTCGAACATCATTTTGGCCATTATCTTTTGAAAGATCTTATACATCGTCGGGTCGACATCATCCTCATCTGAATCATGTTTTCGGGATAGTCGGGGAGAGTTCACTTCCTCCACCTCACTGTCATCGTGTTGCTGAGTTGCCCTTCTTCCTGCTCTCGTTTGAACCATGATGAAAGGTTGATGCTTTCTATAGAATAAAGGAAGGATTAAAACTCGAGGAGTTTTCTGGGAAAATAAATGATGAAGAAGATATTTAAAAGATTTTGAGAAGAGATCTATGATAAAAAGGAATCTTGGATGAGAAGATAGAATCTTAAAAGACATATTTTTGAAGATGGGTAACAAGATTTGAAAAACTGCAGGCAGGATCAAAAGAAATTAAATAAATCAGAAGAAAAGAAGAAAATACGCCTGGACCTTTTGCAAGAAAGGAAAAACTTAAAAGACATGTCCAGGGTTTTAAGAAATGAAAGAATAAAGAAATGAGAAATATACAATCCTAGATTTGAATAATTTAAGAATTTTTATGAAATAAATACCCAAGGTTTTGAAAAATAAGATTTTTCAAGATAATATCTACCAAAGAATCAATTTATACAAGCAATGATGCACATAATAGCACTCCCTAGAAGCTGACTCTAAATGCAATATTTGAAATGGCTCGTAGGACCCTAATCCTAACTCTAAGGTTCAGATCATCTGATTCCAATCAAGATACGCCGATATACTCAAGCTGAGGCTCGAAGTACGTGGCATAAGAATATTTCTTCGGTTCTAAGGTAATGGCTTCCCAACATCCTTGAGCACCTACCGATATACCTCGGACTATGGCCCTTAGGTACGTTGTAGGGGGGCGCGAACCCAAATAAGTGGTCCAGCTGTGAGGCTCTCTCCCGAACTATGGTTCAGTGAGACAACCCAGCAACGTGAAGACCAGAACAATATAGGTAGGGATGTTTTCAAAAACATGTTCAAATGCGAGAAATCAGATGACTCTAATGAAAGTCCTAAATAGATAAATTTAAAATAAAGAGAAGCATACACTTGCATACATTGTTTGCATTCAATCCCTAGAATTGAGGAGAGTTGTATTTCAGACCTAAGTCTAATGTGAGCATGGAATAATCTCCTCAATATGGTCCTACCAAACCATACTTAAATCCTATATGCATTGAAGTCAGCTAGGACAGAGTCTAGGCTCCTAAGGTTTGCATGAAAATGAAGCTGACATTTGGAAAAATAAAGACTTAGATAATATCAGAACAAAGCAAAGGCATAGATCCAACCGGACAAAGACGAGTCCCATCACGGTCGCCAAAACTGTGATCATCGCAAAAATTTTGCTCTCTTAGTATTTCTCTCTCTTCCTTCTCTTTTCCTTTCTAATCCCTATTTCCTCTTTTTTCAAGGGAGAAAATAAAAGACAGAAAAGAAGAGAGAAGAGAAAAGGAAAGAAGAGTGAGAGGAATTCTTCTGCGAAGGTCTCACTTGACCTTAATTTTGAAAAGATGTAAAAGATTACTCGCCTCCATTTTTAAAATATTTACGGGAAAATTGGGAGACGGGGCTCGCTCGTCGGTACAAGGTTCGACTGTTCCTGGCGCCTTTACCAGGGGTAATCGAACCAAGGATCGGATTTATGTCTTTTGCTTTGCCTTAATATTACCTAAGAATTTATTCTAAGTCTATAAGAATGCACAAAGAATCAGGCTTATGTAAATGCAAAATGTATGCTCTTTTGAGAAACATGATTTGAAAAATTTCCAAGTATTTCTAAGATGAACTTGATAATGGAATGAGGGAATGGTTGAATCTAACTTAGAATTTGAGATAGATCCGAAAAGATATTTGAAGTTCTAAGTCTTTAAAAATAATTAGAGTTTGGGAGAAATAAATCTAGACTTTGAAAAGAATGGTTTGAAGTTTTGAGATAAAAGAAAAAGAAAAGAAGTTTCAAAGTCAGAATTTGGACTTCGAATCTGGATTTTAGGAGAGGAAATAAAGTTTAAAAATGGAATTGAATTCTAGATTCAAAATTTGAAATCAAAATGAGATTCGAGAACTCAAAATTGAGTTTGAAAAATAGAATTAGGTTTGAGAGATCAATATGGGATATGAGAATTGGTTTTTGGATTTGAAATCCGGAAATCAAGATAGAATTTGAATCCAAAGTCTGAATCCTGAAAATGGAATTGGATCCGAAGTCTGGGATCCTAAAAAATGAAGTTGAATTCTAAATCTTGAATGAAATTGGGTCTGAAGTCTGAAATCTAAGAGGAAGTTTGAATTCTGTATTTAGAATCCTAAATGGGAATTGGATCTGAAATCTCAGATCCAATGATGAAGCTGAATTCTGGATCATAAATGGAATTGGATCCAAGATTTGGAATCCAAGATGAAATTTGGATCTGAAGTCTGAGATCCAAGTTAGAATTGAATCTGGATCCTAAATGGAATTTGGATCTGAAGTCTGAGATCCAAGATGGAGTTGGATTCTGGACCCTAAAATGGATTTTGGATCTGAAATCCAAGATGAAGTTGGATTCTAACTTTGGATTTGGATTTTTGAAAGTCCAAATGGGACTTTTGAAGATGGGTCTGGGTTTTGAAAACCCAGATTGAATTTAATTTTTTTTAGAAGAAGAATTAAATTTTGAGATCTAGAATCAATCTTAAATTTTGATTTCAAATTTGAGAGGCATTTTGATAATAAAGAATGATTTTGAATTTGAAATCAAAAGATGAATCAAAAATTTCAAAGTTTAAATTGAACTTTGAAAGTTGATTTGAATTGGAGATTGAAGTTTTGAATACAAAATGGATTTGAAAGTTCAAAGTCAATTTGGACTTTAAAATCAAATTTTGAGTCTTGAAAATGAGATAGAATTTGAATTTGAATATATAAATAAAAATTGATCTGAGAAATGAAGAAAATACTCAAAGTCACTTGGATTTTTGAAAAAGAATTTTGAAAATATGATGCAATTCTATCCTAAATGATGAATGAATTTAAAGAATTTGAAATTGGATTTGAAAATCATATTTCATTCTTTAAATGAATGTAAATAAGATTCAAAATATGATACGTCCCTGACTATGGTCATTGAATGTATCATATAATAATCATATTTAAATTCAGATGAAGAATAAAACACATTTTTGGTGCTTTTATAAGGTTTAAAATGAATTTAACTCTCAATATATCCTGATTATGGCCATTGATATATATTTTGAGTTAATTTTAAGTTAAACTTTGATAAAAGAAAAAATATTGAGAAATATGATGATTTTTAGAAAGAGATTCAGTGCGGATCCAATGTTATTCCATAAAAGATAAGAATCCTAAGCATTGTCCACATTTTTACTATGGCCATCAATGTGGATCATTTGCTTAGGATTAATTACCTCTTATTAGAATGGTTCATGTGTCATTCGTGTTTTCCCATTCGTAAATTTTTGTAAAAAAAAAAGGAGAAATGTGAAATAAGCATTTCTAAAGAGTCCACATGAACATACATAAAACTCTCATCAGTATCTACTCATTACAACCTTGATTTGAATCTAAAATTGTGAAAGCTTCTAATTTTAAGGAGGAATTTAGCACTTTAATCTCTCTTGCAAAACAGAGTTAGCAGGATGCCACATATAGAAGAAGATGAAGACACTATCTTGGAAATGCAAAAGTGGACGTTATCATTTATTTTCTAATGAGAACACCTATACCAAATTTGCTATGCTTGTATCAACAATAAAATACACACATATACATATCTTATACTAACGAGGCAATGGCCTCTCAAGCCAATAGAAATCTACATATGAGAAGGTGCATTCAATGCCTTGGTGTTTAATGGAGGTATGTATGATGAATGACATAATAGAGATATAACCATAATGTGATGAATATGCCTAGGTAAGGAAAAACAGATAGGTTGTTGAAAGCATAACAATTAACATGCTATGAGCATTAAAATGATATGTTGTGGGTACGAACAAGATACTTGATGTGTAATGAACATGCCAAAAGAAAAGATGGGTAGGGAAATACAGTAGGTGGTTGTGTGTGCATTGTTGTAAATGTAGTGGCAGTGAAGAGAGGTAGTGGATGGTTTAAGCATGAAATGTTAGCAGAGTATAGCATATATTGCACAAAAATTATCCATCGGTATTACCAACAATTGCAGAAAAAAAATATATGATAGATGCAATATAATGGAGGTATGTGGCAAGGTTTGATCATGCTGTACAGATAACACAGTGAATGTACAGGGTACTGGTAAGTGTGAAATGGTAGTGAAGAGCTGGAAAATGTGTAGATGCTTGTGTGGTGGGTTGTGCTGCCAATATAGGTGATGTGGCTGTGCTGGAGCATACTAGATAAATAACATATACGCTAGAACTGATGCTGGTATATATTACAAAATGTTGAAACTGTTGTTACGTGTTTGGTGGAAAAAAAGAAAAAAAAATTAAGAAAAGCATTAAAGAACAGAAAACACTTACCGTGAAGGGTAGCAATTGATGGGAGCAAAAGGCGTTTGAGAATCACTACTCCACAACAAACAAAAACATGGTAAAAACTCAAATATAAGAAAAAATTAGTTGTAAAACAATAATTATGACACACTACCTAACACACCCATAGCTAATCATGCCCTAACTTTGTTAATAATATGCTGATACTGACTGCTAATGTACAACACTAACCCCTCTTTTAACTTTTAGTAATACAGACCATTAACTGCTAATGCTAGTGTATATCCGCTGTTAATCATGACTTTCATTATAAACCCACTGCTAGCCTAACTGCAGACACCATGCCATGTTGCCTTGATACTATCAATACCATCATTCTGTGTTGACACAAGACATACTGACAAAGGCCAACACCTACATTATAACACATACTCATGATCTAACACACTGCTAATATACCTATCCACCAAGGTTTAATATTCAGCTTTCAATTGCACTGTATACATTACATCCTATCATACTGAAGATACAATTTGTTTGTTACTCATATATAAAAAAAAAACTGACACACCATACCATTAATATATAAGTATATTACACAGGTCAACTACCTCACACGATACTAACACATTCTGCTAACACCTACTAACTACATACTGATTGTCACATTCTACACTAGCATTCGATAACCAGTACTAAAACCCCTCCCTCTCGAACCTTCCTTCTCTCCCTTTAAGAGAAGCACGCAGGGGACTTCATCGACCATCCTCCTTCACCCCAGCACCCCTCTTTCACGCTTCTTCCTCCTCTTCTTCTTCTTCTTATTTCCTGAGTTTTGGTTCATCCGATCGAAGAAAGTCGACTACAAAGCACCTACGCTTACAGGTGAGTAACCCATGCCTCTTTGATTTTTTTTTAGAAATCCCCTTTCCCTTTCATAACATCGTCTTGTTTTTCTTTTCCTTTTCATTTTCATTTTTTTTACTTTCTTCCTTTTCGTAAGGCAACATGGTGGGATCAATTTTCCTATAGCAAAATCGACCCACCTACTGCTACATCAAGGGAGCCATCAGACTCGAAAACTTGTTTTATTCTTTCCTTTTCAATTTTTTTTTTAGGATTAAGCGATTTTGAATATTCATCGATTCAACATTTCTCTTCTTTTTTTTTTGTTATTTTGTGATATTGATTTTCGGTTGATATTATCGATTTTCCATTTCCTTTTTTCATTTTTCTAATTTCCTGTTCACTCTCATTTCCTGTTTATGCTTAACTTTTTGGTTTTGATGTTATCCGACGGTGTTTTCATGTTTTTCTTTTTATCTATATCGGCATTTAGTGTATGGTTCTTGTTGCTATTTTTCACTCTACATTGTGCTTCCAGCATTTTATCGTCTTTTATTCATATTCTCTTTAACGATGAGTCTGATGGGTCTTTCGCCCGATTGTTTTCTGTATATCATTGTCTGAAAAGCGTGAGAGTTGCAGAGAGCGATCTGCTCCACAAGTGGATGTGATACTTGATAATCCGAGATCAGATCACGCGAGTGGTTATGATTCTCTATTGATTCAGACCTGAACTAAAAAAAGGGGGGGGGGGAGATATGGTTATTAGTTGAGGACCTTCAGAAGGTTCTCAAAGATCTGAAACTATCCATCCTAGATCATACGACTGTTGTTAGGGTTTAAGAACGACATGATAACCAAAACGATAAGGCTATCGGGGTCATGATATCTCTAAGAGTCCTAAAGCTTCCATGAAGGGACGGAAACTGGCATGGATATTGGTCGCAGACCAGGCGAACATCATTCAAGGGTACCTCGTTCTCTCTGATGATACTGGTCATGGTCTGGGCCTGAAGGTAAGTAGCATCAAGGTTGGGGGTCATATTTTACAAAATGTCTTTGTTCTTCTGTTTAAATAGCAACATCCATCTCTTGTTAATCTCATCTTTCATTCAGCAACAATAATTGACAAAAATAGGAAGTCAGAATTGTTATGTTCTAATGTTAGCCCTCACTATTGCATCTACAGGAGTTTGTATCTTTGACATTACATGATATTACCATCAGATGTTTTCTTTTCAATACATTGCTCTTATCATGTAGCGTTAATTCTCATGCTTTTGGATATCTCATCAAGAATTTCCTGTAAATATTTTAGTTTATTTTAGATAATCAGCTTACACCTTGATTTCCCCTTTGATCTCTAATTTTCTGTTTGTATCTTCTCTCTGATTGTTGATCTGATCTGCCTCTCTCACTTCATTTTTATCTTGTTTTCAATTTCTATCTTCTTTATCATGTACGCCTGTGTGTTCTCCTGTATATTACAGTAGATTTACATCCCGCACACGTTAGCATTTTCTTTTGCATCTCTTCTTTTTTTTTATATTCATTGTCACCATCTATACTGTGTGTGCTTTGGGTTTCACTACTTCTGCTTCATTTATAACATTCTGTTGATTTTGTTAGCAATACACTGAAATTTTGTTTTATTGTTGGCAGATACACATTATCCTTTTACTATGTTTCAGTTGATACTTTTCGCATCATTGTTTTGTTTTGCTGATGACTTTCATACATATGCTCGGTCAGGGAGAATCATCCCCGTGATGCTTCTGAAATCACTATTGCAAACCACCTCATCGCCCCATCACCATTGCATACATATTTGTTGCTTCACAGCTAGTTATCATTGGGCATTGTTACATATGAGCTCTATTATGTTATCTCCAGGTTTGGAAGTGGAATTTGATTACTATAGATGAATATCAATGGAGAGGAGGGCAGAGGCAGATGGGCGAAGCAGAGAGAGGGAGAGAGTGCGATAGAGGAAGGTTTTCGAGGGAGAGAATACGAGAGAAATTGGGAGAGAGAGAGAGAGCCACCCATTTTAGGGTTTTTCTCTCTTTTTTTCTTTTTTTAAATACACCCTTTGATTTTATCGAAATTTCTAAAATAAGGCTTTTTCAAAAAGATAGATTTTATAAAAAAGGACGTTTTCTTCAAAAAGGTGGTTTTTAAGAGCTCATCAATTTTTTGTATATTCTTTTTTTGTTTTTTTTCTGATTTTTTTTGTATTTTTCTTGAGATTTTCTACATTTTTTGTATTTTTGAGAAAAAAAAACTCTAGAACAAGGGAAAATGAGAGATTAAACTATTTTTGGAATTTTTTTGAGAAATATTTATAAAAGAGGGGTTTTCTGAGAATTTTAACATTGTTTCTTGAAAAAAAATCTTCAGAAAATGGGTTAGGAAAAAAATGAGTTTGGATTCTAGCGAATCCGAGAAATGAATGAAATTTTTGGTTAAAATTTGACCCGATTATTAAGAGAATGTGAGTCAGGGGCAAAGAAGGAGTTTTTGGGTTTTTTGGAAAATTTGGGGTGTTCACAGATGCCCCTCTTTGCTGCTAAGCCGGTTATAAGCCGAGCTTAGCTACAAAGAAGACATGCCAAATTTTCTTTAAAAATGCCCCAGTCAGAAGGTCTGAACTGGGTGTGGAAGAATTTGTTTTGAAAAGCTTTATTATTATTTTTTTTCAGGTTTTATACCTTATCCTGAAAGGTTTTTGGGAAGAAACGAAAACCTCGAGAAAAAGTAATTTTGGACAGAAGAAAATGAAGACATCGTGATGGGACTTTGGTATGAATGTCTCAGAATGGTAAAAAGAGATGTTTTAAAGAAGTCTCATGGCCGAGACAAAGATAAGAAGTTTTTAAGAAGGCTCGGGTTTAGCCCTTAACCTGGATGGGACATTTTTGAAAACTACCTCGTGAGATGAGGTTCGGGTATGATCTTTATTTGAAATGGATATACAAAAGATGGATTCCTTGATGGTGAAAACCATGATGGGACTGGCAGAAATACCTCACCGAGGCAACTCTCTTTAAAAAATACAAACAACGCTAGGTTGAATCAAAATAGATATTGAGTAATTATTTTATTTTTGGATAACAAGAAAATTTTTGCCAATAAGATGAAATTGCAATTGATTCAAATTCTTGAAAGCGTGCACGTATGTGCAAAAGATATTTCCTCTTTTCACCTAGAGTATTTCCTCCAACGAGGTTAACTCTCTAGATTTCAGAGTCAGATTCAAATTTTATAGTTGTTGAGTTTCTTCAAGGAAGTTATCCATTTCCTTGACATGAATAGAGAAGAAACAGTCTTAGTTTCATAAAAGCAAGTAGTGAAAAGACATTGATGAAAGAGTTTTGCATAAGAAAAGATGATTTTTGGCAATCTTGGCAGTTTGATATCCTGGGGCTTTTCCCATAATGATCTTTTTGGCACTCTTTTTGAGACATAGAGTTTTCTTAGGTTTTTAACATCATCCTTCATTTGGATGTGTCCTGACTTTTCTCTCTTTTTTGGGAAAGGGTACGTCACAAACTCCTTCATCTTGAAGATGTTGTGATCCTTCTTTTGTCTCAGGTATCTTATTGATGATATTAGCTCCAAAGGTCTTTAGATGATAGCAGAAATCAAATATCCTTTAGGGTTTGTCGGGAGGTTCAGCGCAGTTGCCTTCATCTTGACAATGATCTGAACGTTCCCTGAAAGGATCCATCACAAACTCCTTCATCTCGGAGATGATCCAAATCTTCTTTGGCCCCGGGGGACGAACTCGCATATTCGTCTTTATCTTGACGACAATTGAGAGATCCCCTTTGCGGATATTTGATTGAAGCTTAAATGTATGGATAAGGAGACATGGATTGAGTGGATTCTTTTTATTGCTCAGGATATTTCCACTGCCTGATCGCTAGAAAATTATCTTTAAAGATGCGTCATGGCTATGATCAATATCGATTCGCTTCTAGCCTTTCAACATCATTGAATATTTCTTTCGCTAATCATACTAAGGATATTTGTTACATCCTCTTGGTTGATCAATAGAGAGAAGATTTGAATTTTACCCTTTTTCGCAAAAAGCTTCACCTTTTTGAAAAAAATACTAGAGGTAATCTGAGGTGATTCTTTTATGCAGTAAAATATTGGAATCAACACATTTTTAGTAGATTGGCAAAGTTTTCGAGAATCCTTGGTGAAATAATCATTCAATATAGATTTTGATAGGACCTCGAGCTGACATTTTGAAGAAGAAAAAATGTGAGAATTGGAAAATTCGACCGATAAGAACTGAATTTGGTAGAACCAACTAAAAAATGGGTTTAAGTAAGGAATTTTGGAAAAGAATCTTGGTAAAAGGATTTGGTAGAAGAATTTGCTAAAGGACCAGTGTTAAACTGGAATTTGAGAAGGATCTTGGTGAAGGAATTTTTGGTAAAAGATTTGGGTAAAGGACCAGTGTTAAAGTGGAATTTGAAGGACCAATTTATGAAATTGGAATTTTGGAAGGACCAATGTAAACATTGGAATTTTGAAGTATTGGAGTTTTGAAGGACCAATGTAAAACTAGAAATTTGAAGGACCAATTTATGAAATTGGATATTTGGAAGGACCAATGTAAACATTGGAATTTTGAAGGACCAGTGTAAAACTGGAATTTTGAAGGACCAATTTGAGAAAATTGAAATTTGGAAGAACCAGTGTTAGACTGAATTTGGAAGGACCAATATGAGAATTGGATTTCAATGAAGGACCAGTGTTAAACTGGATTTTGGAAGGACCAATGTGAGAAATTGGATTTGGATGAAGGACCAGTGTGAGACTGGATTTGGAAGGACCAATGTGAAAATAGGATTTGGTGAAGGACCAGTGTTAGACTAGATTTGGAAGGACCAATGTGAGAATTGGATTTGATGAAGGACCTGTGTTACACTGGATTTGGAAGGACCAATGTGAGAATTGGATTTGATGAAGAACCAATGTGAGAATTGGATTTTGAAGGACCATTATAGACGACTGTGCTGCCTCTATGAATGATTTCAGGATTATCCCTTAACCTGAACGGGAAAGAATAAAATTTAAGGACTGATGAAAAGAGATAGAAATTTTTGAAAGATTTGACAACGATGAAGAGAAAAATCAAAATTGAAAAAAATTGTCTTGTCAAAGAATTCTCACAGGTACCATTACTGCTCCTATGAGGGGTTTCAGGATTATCCCTTATCCTGAATGGGAATAAAATTTGGCAAAAATTGATAAAAAGTTTGATAAATAACTGAAAGAATCGATAAAATTTGATAAACAAATAAAATTGATAAAATTGGATAAAGAAATAAAAGTTTGATAAAGATTTGGTAGAGATTAATGAAACTTTAAAAGATGAAGAAAGACATTCATGACTATCCCTTATCCTGAAGAAAGAAGGACCTCGTAGGACGAGGTTTCAGGTTTATCCCTTAACCTGAAGGGGGAAGAATAAAATTTGGCAAATTTTGAAAAATGGATAAAAGGTTGATAAAGAATCGAAAGAATTGATAAAAATTGATAAAGAATTAAAATAAGATTGATAAAATCGATAAAGAATAAGAAACAAAGAATTGATAAAGATTGACAAAGATCTACATAATAAAAGAAAAATGTTAAAATTTGGTAGAAAATTGAAGATACTTGGAAGATGATGAAGGACTTCAGGACAATCCCTTATTCTGAAGGAAGAAGGACCTCGTGGGACGAGGTTCATGTTTATCCCTTAACCTGAGCCGAAAATTCAGGTTTATCCCTTAACCTGAGTAGGAAATTCAGGTTTATCCCTTAACCTGAGTGGGAAATTTAGGTTTATTCCTTAACCTGAGTGGGAAATTCAGGTTTATCCCTTAACCTGAGTGGGAAATTCAGGTTTATCCCTTAATCTGAGTGGGAAATTCAGGTTTATCCCTTAACCTGAGTGGTTAACCTGAGTGGGAAATTCAGGTTTATCCCTTAACCTGAGTGGGAAATTCAGGTTTATCCCTTAACCTGAGTGGGAAATTCAGGTTTATCCCTTAACCTGAGTGAAAAAATCACAAAGAAAAAGGAATACCTCATGGGAAAGAGGCATCAGGTTTATTCCTTAACCTGAAAGGGTAACTGAAAATAAGAATTGACAAGAAGAATTAAATAAAATGGATGAAAAATCAATTAGGTTGATAAAATTGATAAATACAAATTGATAAGACTGATCAAAATTGACAAATGAAAAGAGTTGATTGAGGAAAGAATTTGTTTGATCCTGCCTGCATGTGGGATCTTTTAAAATGAGAAAAATAATTTTTAGAAAAAGGATCAACCGTGAGGTTGATTTTAAAGAATGATCAACACGAGAGATAATCTTTGAAGAAGAATCAAAATGAGGGTTGATTTTTGAAGAGAGATCTTCATGAGGGTTGATTCTTTGAAAACAATGCTTTGAAAAACCAATTTGAAAAGGAGGATCACCACACTGGTTGATTTTGAAAAAGATTTGATCAAAATTTTGAACTTTTGGTGATCATGATGAAGATTTGGTAGAAACTTTTCAGATTTTTATGATTTTGAAAGACCCTCATAGGTAATATCATTTCTCTTATGGAGAATTGTCGAGATTGCCCCTCATCCTGAAAAAGAATGGGAATTTGATGGCAAAAGAATGTTTTGAAGTTGTAAATATAATTTTTAACAAAAGATGCCCCAATATGGCGAAAGAAATAAGAATTTAACATAAAAAATTGGAAGGAAATTTGACATTTCATTGATAAGTAAAACTGATAACAAAGACATGAAATATTTACAAGCATCTTGACCAAAAAAAAATGGTCACAAAAGACTCGGGCTGACTTACCCTTACAAGATGATTGATAAAGAAAATGGAGGAAAGCAGAAAGACTCTAGCATTGTCAGTTTTTTGAATGATCTGGGAAAGGCTTGGTCAGGACGGCGGACTGCTCTTCATCTTCATCCTCTATCAGAAGGTTTTTATCGATGCAGTCCTGTATAATGTTCTTTAGGACAAAGCAGTGCTCTGTATCGTGCCCCACTGCTCGGTGAAACTTGCAGAATTTGTCCTTCCATTTTCCCAGGGAGACCGGGGGATCAGCAACTCTCGGGAGTTTAATCATATCTTTGCTCAACATATACTCCAGAACCTGCTCGAGGGATTGTTCCAGAGCAGTGAATTGGCGGTCATAACCCCAACCTTCACTTTTTATCTTCTTCTTCTGCTTGGCTGGAACTGGCTTGTCATTCTGCTTGAAGGGTTCCTCCTGCTGACCTGTCTGCTTGTTCTTGTTATCCTTGCTGCTACTGCCCCCAGAGTTAGCTGAGAAGGTATAATTCGCCTTCTTTTTGAGGTCTTGACCGCTTTTGACGAGAGTGATGCCCTCATAATTCCCATTGTCCATTCTCATCTCGAGCCACTCAGCTCGTTCAATAAGCTCTATGAATGATTTTGATGGGTAGGTTTCTGAGCGGCTGAAAAAAAAATTTCAAGATAACTTGGAGCGCGTGCTCTTCTGAAATGCGGGTTCTCATTTTGTTGCATGTGTCTCTCCATCTCAGAATGAAGTCTACGGCCTTTTCCTTATCTTCTTGTTTCAGGTTGTATAAGTGATTGAGGGTTGGCAGTGCCTCAGTGTTGAACATGAATCGCTCCACAAACAAGTTAACGACCTTGTCAAAATCTTGCAGTTCAACAGGGTTGATATGCTCTGCGTACCACTTAGATGCTACGCCTTCCAAACTGCGAGGAAAGCATAAGAAGAGGGCCCGATTGTCTTCACTGAATCTGGCACATTCTGCGAAAAACATTGCAAGATGAGCCTTTGGGTTGTCAGACCCATCGAACTTAATAAATTTTCGGGTGAGGTCTTCCAAGTTGTTGTCCCCATCTAGACCAAGGTAGAAATCTTGTCTGGTATACACTTTCTTTCCCTTATCTCGAATCTGCAGATCTTTGACCATCTTAGTCAACACTTGAATTGAATCTTCTGCCGGGACCCCATCTTTAGGCTTGTTGACTGATTCGGGCTCTTTTGTCACCTTCTTGGGCTGCCGCAGATGTTTTGGGATGAATACAAACTGCTCTTCTTCGGAGTCCTCGTTTACCGATTCTGTACCCTCATATGTGTTGTCCTGCTGAACTCTCTTCTTGTTGATTTTGACATGCTTTTTCACTAGCTTCCTTTTGACCTTGGTTTTAGAGGATGTTTTCTTTGAACTTTCCCCAGCTTGTTCGGACATCATTTTGGCCATAATCTTTTGAAAGATCTTATACATCGTCGGGTCGACATCATCTTCATCTGAATCATGTTTCCGGGATAGTCGGAGAGAGTTCACTTCCTCCACCGCACTGTTATCGTGTTGCTGAGCTGCCCTTCTTTCTGCTGTCGTTTGAACCATGATGAAAGGTTGATGCTTTCGGTAGAATAAAGGAAGGATTAAAACTCGAGGAGTTTTCTGGGAAAATAAATGATGAAGGAGATATTTAAAAGATTTTGAGAAGAGATCTCTGATAAAAAGGAATCTTGGATGAAAAGATAGAATCTTAAAAGACATATTTTTGAAGATGGGTGACAAGATTTGAAAAATTGCAGGCAGGATCAAAAGAAATTAAATAAATCAGAAGAAAAGAAGAAAATACGCTTGGACCTTTTGCAAGAAAAGAAAAACTTAAAAGACATGTCCAGGGTTTTAAGAAATGAGAAATATACAATCCTGAATTTGAGAAAATAAAAGAATTTTTATGAAATAAATACCCAGGGTTTTGAGAAATAAGAATTTTCAAGATAATATCTACAAAAAAATCAGTTTATACAAGCAATGATGCACATAATAGCACTCCCTAGAAGCTGACTATAAATGCAATATTTGAAATGGCTCGTAGGACCTTAATCCTAACTCTAAGATTCAGATCATCTAATTCCAATCAAGATACGTCGATATACTCAAGCCAAGGCTCGAAGTACGTGGCATAAGAATATTTCTTCGGTTCTAAGGTAATGGCTTCCCAACTTCCTTGAGCACCTACCGATATACCTCAGACTATGGCCCTTAGGTACGTGGTAGGGGGCGCGAACCCAAATAAGTGGTCCAGTTGTGAGGCTCTCTCCCGAACTATGGTTCAGTGAGACAACCCAGCAACGTGAAGACCGGGACAATATAGGTAGGGATGTTTTCAAAAACATGTTCAAATGCGAGAAATATGATGACTCTAATGCAAGTCCTAAAGAGATAGATTTAAAATAAAGAGAAGCATACACTTGCATACATTGTTTGCATTCAATCCCTAGAATTGAGGAGAGTTGTATTTCAAACCTAAGTCAAATGTGAGCATGGAATAATCTCCTCAATATGGTCCTACCAAACCATACTTAAATCCTATATGCATTGAAGTCAGCTAGGACAGAGTCTAGGCTCCTAAGGTTTGCATGGAAATGAAGCTGACATTTGGAAGAATAAAGACTTAGATAATTGTGAACACCCCAAATTTTTCAAAATCTTTTAAATATTTCCTTTTTGCCCCTGATTTCATTTTTTGAGCAATTGAGTCGCTTTTAAATATAAATTTCAGTTCATTTCTCAAGTTTTACTGAAATTAAATTCATTTTATATATCTGACCTGATTTCGGATCCAGATCCATTGCTAAGATCCAAATCTGAGTCTCATTGTCCAACTTTTAAATTAAAATCACAGAAAATACCAAAAATGGTTTCTAAATAGCTCTGACAGTCCATCTGACATCCAATTGGATCCATCACGTTGTATTTCTTGATTCGAGTTTCAAAACTCGAACATTTTTCTCAAAACCTGGATCCACACCCACTTTTTGAAGAAATTTCCCCAAGATAACCCTGATTTTTCAGAAAAACCCTCCTTTTGTAAATATTTTAAAATTTTGTAAAATTAGAGTTTTGTTTTTAAAAATATAAAAATATATTTAAAATTTCAAGAAAAGAACAAAAAAGTCAGAAAATCGAAAAAGAAAAAAAACAATAAAGAATCCAGAAAATATGACTCTTTTGTTAAAAACCCTCAATTAAAACCTCTTTTGAAAATCAAAGATCACTTTTCAGAAAATCTCGTAAGGGAACCCCCTCTTTGTAAAATCCTGAAAATAAAAGGGGGCCCCTTTTGTAAATTTGTTTCTTAGGGTTTCTTTGGAAACCCTTCGTAAGAAAAGAGGGTGGCGCCTCTTTCGCAAAACTCTCCCTCCAGAAGAACCTTCTTCCTCTCCATTCTCATCCTCCATCGCCCGGCCAACCCCCCCCCCCCCCCCCCATGTGCGACCTTCCTTCCTCAACCCCTCATCACCAACAACGCTCCTCCATCTCCCATTCATCCCCCAACCGAACCCTCCTCTTCCTCTTTAAAAGGGGAACACACAGGGGAAGCAAGGCATCGCTTCTTCACCACCGTACCCCTCTTCTGCAACAGGAATCGTTTTCACCCCTCCATTGCCTCTTTCTACCTTCCCTTTTCCGATTATTCTTATTACTCTTCTCTCTCCTCTGCATATTTTCAGCTTTTTCTTCCCCATCGACTGGGAGAAGTCGACCCTACTATAGGAGATTCAAGTCGTCCATCCCCCCCCAGGTGAGCTACGGTAAGTGGTCATTCTTGCTTTATTTTATTTCTCTTTCTAATTTCTCTTTCGTTTTCCTACCTTTAAATCCCATTTACGCACTAATTGTGGTGCCAGATTGCTTGTGCAATCTCGTCCCATCCCCATGCCACAGCAACGGGATCTCTGATCCCAACAATTTTTTTTTCCTTTTTGTATTTTTTTTTCCGATTTTAGTTTTCTCTCTGATTTTATCTTGCTTGATTCCTGTTCTTGCTTTTTAGCTTGATTCCTATTTTCCTCTCAATTACATTTGGGTCATATTATTCATTACACAATGTTCATTTCTTTATATATCGCATGTAATAGTTTATTACAGGGTCTTAGTTCGATTTCTTGTTTCTTTTTCTCCATCTGATTATCAATGGGGGCTTAATCCCCTGTTGCAACACGGTAACCGTATGGGCTTCCTATGATATGCCTAAGATATTGATTCTGTAACTTGATTACAAGTTCTTGTTCTTTGTAATTTCACGTTATTTAGGCCAATGATCCCCTGCGCATGAATATAGACACGTTACTTACCAGCATTCTCATCATATATGTATGTCTCATCCCATGGTAAATCTGTTTTCCTTGATTAAAATCATCCTTGTGCCCTGCCACATGAAGGTATGTTGCTGGTTATGTGTTGTGTCTAATATCAATATGTTCAACAATTTTGAAAACATTGGATTCTCCAGAATTGATCTGCCGAAAGATTAATTAGGCCTGCCAAGGAGTTTGATCTTTGATTTCACCATGAAACTCTGCATTCTCTTTGGAGATGATTTATGATCATCATGAATTGTTCGGCTTTGCTGTGAAGCTATGTGTTTGCGCCAAGAGGGTGAAGCTCAATTTAAGCTTTGACATGTTTGTTGATAATTCCTTGTTAAATCTGAAGGTTAAGTGTGAGCAGATCCATTCCGCTTGTCTGGTCTTAAACAAGGTATGCTAAAGAGACAATATAGCATGGAATTCCATGATAGATGGTTATGTTTTGGTTGATCATTTATGAAAATTTCTGTGGCCTCTCTATGAGTTAACATGATGAAGCCATTTCGTTGGGTTGCCTATAACTATGTCAAGTTTGGAATGTATCTAAGCAATCAATCGAGGTTGGTGTGACCAAATCCACTTTCAAGTGGGTTGGATTCCTTGGTTGCTCCTAACTCTGGAATAACTCTTCCAATTTTGGTTTTGTCAAAATGCCCAGTTTTGTCTCTCTTAAGCAGTATGGACATTTCGAGATAAGATTTCGATGTATTGGCGATCCGAAGTCTTAGCTGCTGCCCCGCACAAGGTGGACAATCAAGCATTGCTTAATTTGTTTTTAGATTAATTAATCTCGATACTTACCAGGTATTTTTCTCAATTTGTTCTTAAAGCTAGCCCCTACAGCATAGCGTATCCATCTATGTTTGTACTTTTTCCTATTATTGCATATCATGTTCTCACTAATAGTATTTCCAAGCTTTAATTTGTATCCACATTATAGCATTATCTTCATATCTCGTATCCCATGATATATACATGTGTTGTGTACCTGTTCACCACCATGTATGTCCTTAATTCTATCAGTTGATGTTGTGTTTCCATAATATCTAGTTGAGATGACACAGTCTAAGCTCTCTTTATTCGTTACATTTGCATTAGATCCATCTCAGCATATGACTTAAGCATACAGGTGGGATAATTTATGGAATCTTGTATGTCTGCTATCAGGACAATACTAATTTTTCTAGAAGTTCCCCATCTAGACTTTATTATTAAGATCTGTTCATTTTTTGGTTAAATGGACAATCTGTTCACTGGGGTGACGATCCCAATTTCCTGTGGTGACAAGCTGAAACTGTTGAAACCGAGCCCTACAACTTGGGAAGATATGTTACTAACATGAAGCAAATTTGCCAGGGCTTGGTTATTCTGGATCTTAGCTTTGAAAGCATCTCATTAGAGGAGTACCAGCAAGGGTATATCAAGTAACCACTTTATTAAGGTTCAGTCTCAGGGCAAAACAATCGGTCGCGGACTTTGTACGTTGTTAGATGTTGTTGTTGTCTAAACACTCGTCACTGAGAGGACACGAACTTCATCAGAGAGGTGATATTTGCTGTGATGGCAAGGCCATCCTACAATGATGATGGGAGTTGCTGGATGGTGGTCTCAATATAAACACTGGTGGAGTCTGTGGGTATGTCTTTCTGACACAAAAGGGACTTGATATCATTTCCACGAGTGTACTCGTTGAAGACACTTTCTCTCTATATAATGTGACTCAAGGATTGTCATTATAAGCAGCTGAGAACAGAGAGATTTTTCTAGATATATGAATGTCAATCCAGAGCCTAGGCTGACAGTTTACATTCGTTGAAGCCATTCATCACATATGGCCCAGCAAAAGCTTCCAGCCTATAACATAAACTCTTGATAGGGACAAAGTTTATCAACTCCGAACCTACATCTACCTTGTATGAGTCTCTTTATACATTTGAGAAGGTTATGGAAAGTTACAATTTTGTATTGACTAAAAGTTCAGGTGCTGTATCCAACTATCTTCATGAGGAAACAAGAACAAAGAAAGGAACTACAATAGAAGATTGATCGCAGGAAAGACCTCCTTCCCTGGTGGACCCAGTGACTTCCTTTGTCACTGTAATCTGACATTTGAAACAACTCTTCTATCTTCTGTCAATGAGGGGACTATTAAAGCTTTATCCCAGAGTTTTGCAAGACATCCTGGGAAATACATTCCTTGGTTGGTTGAGTGCTCTAGGGTTTCTGAGCTGTCAAAGCTATTTGTTCTCTTGATTATGCTCAAATCTTTTATGATGCAAAAGGAAGGTATTTTCTCTTATTACCTGTTGAAAATAAATTGAGATACTTTCTCCTTGTTCATTGCATTGTCCTTGTCATCATCTGTATGAAATTGTTTTAGTTTCGCAATTGCATAAGCTCAATATTGTTCTTTCTTATTCATGTTTACCTTTACTTTTAGATTGGTTATAAAACAATGTGCATATAGATTCACCTTTGATGCTTGGTCATGAATGATTGTGTAATGTCTTTTCATCTCTCTTCAAGTCATATGTCAATGCATATATTTATAATAGCCTAGTCTTTATGAATTTCCTGTACATTAGATCTTTAGTTTGCTTGATTAGGCATTTAATTATGTGATGGGTGTCCTACTGGATTTGCTACATAATGACCTTGGTTTTTACCAATAAAGACGGATATTGATTTGCTGAAGTCAGGCATGCTATCTCTGTGTTAGCAGTTGAAGCATTCCTCTACGGTGGTAGCCATGAGAGAGCTAATCTGGACCATTCTAACACTAAACTAATGATATCTTCTACTTCAGCAAATGTTGTTGGCACGGTATTCACCACCATGGAAGAAGAGCACTCATCACACAGCCTCCATCACCTCCAGTAGCACCCTGTCACTTACTTTCAACCCAGCACACTACACTCCACATACAATGTCACTTATCGATCCCTGCAACACCCCTATCACCTACTACTCCCATTTCACTGTTGCACACTCACTATCTTCATGCACTTCACTTCGCTGCATGGCAAGCACCCAACCACCACTTCATATACTCGTTGTATGCTTAACACTCACAATATCACAATTGTTCCTTACTCCCTGCAGCTTCATATACACAGTAGCCCATGGGCTGCTGTAATTTTTGTTCAAATACACAGTAGCCCATGGGCTGCTGTAGCTTTCTTTGTCCATCTATATAGTGGCCCAGGGGCTGCTGTAGTTCTTTTGCTCTGTTTACATGCGCAGTAGCCCATGGGCTGCTGTAGTTCTTTTGCTCTGTTTACATGCGCAGTAGCCCATGGGCTGCTGTAATTTTTGTTCTAATACATAGTTGCCAATGAGCCGATGTAGCATTCTTTGTTTGTTTGCGCAGTAGCCCAGGGGCTACTCTAATTCTTGTTCATATACATGGTAGCCCATGGGCTGTTGTAGCTTTTGTTCATAAAAACAGTGGCTCATAGGCCGCTGCAGTTCCATTTTCATCTACGGTAGCCCATGGGTTGCTACAGCTTCATTGTAACATTCATGTCATTTTTCTTCACACTCCCTTCCACCTCACTACCCATCTACTGACTTCCACCTATATACACACACACACATATATATATATATATATGCATGTATATATGTACATAGGTATATATCATTTTCATCTTTCTACACTTTAGATCTTCCATATCTTGGCATATGAGCATTTTATCATTAACATCTATATGATATGTACAATTTTCCTCTATTTTCATAATAATCAAGTGTTTTGCAGGGAATATGTGGAAAATGTCATTACTTGGGAGTTGTACTTTCAATATTAAATGTTGTAATAAGTTAGGTCTTAAATGAGAAATTACATTTCGAGCTTTTAGATAAAATGAATGAGCATTGTAAATATCATAAATTACTTATTTTCATGATTTTTGCCTTTATTTCCCAAAATCTCACAATGGTGAAACACGAATGGCACGTGCACCATTTCATAAAAGGTGATTAATCCTAAGTTGATGACTTACATCAATGGCCATAGTCAGGATGTAAACAAAACTTAGGATTTTCATCTTTTATAGAATAACACTAGATCCACACTGGATCATCTTTAAAAATCATCATATTTTTAAATATTTTCTTCTTTTATCAGAGTTTAACTTAAAATTAACTCAAAATATATATCAATGGCCATAGTCAGGATATATTGAGAGTTAATTTCATGCTAAACTCTATAAAAGCACCAAAATACATTTCATTCTTCACCCGAATTTAAATATAGATTATTATATAATACATTCAATGACCATAGTCAGGAGTGTATTATACCCTCAATCTTATTTTAATTCACTTAAAGAATGAAATAAGATTTTTCAAATCCAATTTCAAATTCTTTAAATGCATTTCATCATTTAGGATAGAATTGCATCATATTTTCAAAATTCTTTTTTCAAAACCCCAAGTAATCTCAAATATCTTTCTTTAATCTCTATTTTAATCCATTCTTCTATCTTATTTCAAATATTTAAATTTTGATTTCAAGGTCCAATTTGACTTTGAGATTTCAAATTCAATTTTATATCCAAAATTTCATTCCCAAATTCAATTTCAAAGTTCAATTTAACTTTGAGATCTCTATTCATCTTCTGAGTCAAAATCAAGTTTATTTTCTTATCTTCAAATTCAAAACCAAAATTTGAGATTAATTTTGAATCTCAAAATTTGACTCTTCCTAAATTTTTAAATTCAATCTGGGTTTTTCAAAACCCAGAACCATCTTCAAAAGTCCCATTTGGACTTTCAAAATCCAAATCCAAAGTTAGAACCCAATTCCACTTTGGATCTCAGACTTCAGATCCAATTCCATTTTAGGATCCAGAATTCAATTCCACTTTGGATCTCTGTCTTCAGATCCAGTTCTATTTTAGGATCCAGAATTCAATTCCACTTTGGATCTCAGACTTCAAATCCAGTTCCGTTTTAGGATCCAGAATTCAATTCCACCTTGGATCTCAGACTTCAAATTCAAAACCCATTTTAGGATCTAGAATCCAATTCCATCTTGGATCTCAGGCTTCAGATCCAAATTCTATTTAGGATCCAGACCTTTGATTCAAATTTCATCTTATGTTCTAGATTTCAAATCAAATTCTATTCCCAATTCCATATTTCAAATTCGGATCTATCTTGATTTCCAGATTTCAAATCCAATTTCATTTTCAGATCTCATCTGGACGTCTTAAATCCATTTCTATTTTTAAATACCATTTGAATTTCTCAAATTCAAATTCCATCCTGATTTCAAACTTTAAATCTAGAATTCAATATCACTTCAAATTTTCATATCCTTCTCTTAAATCCATGTTTAAATTCCAATTCAAAGTCCATTTCTGACTTTGAAGCTTCATTTCCTTTTCACTCATCTTCCAATCATTCTTTTCAAATTCGAAAGATTTATTTTCCCAACTCTGATTATTTCAAAAACTTAGAACTTCTCTGATCTATCTCAAGTTCTAAGTTAGATTTTACCATTCAAAAATCATTTCTCCACTCCATCATCAAGTTCATCCCAAAAAACTTGGAAATTTTTACAAACATTTTCTCAAAAGAGCATACATCCTTGTGTTGCACAAGCATGATTCTTTGTGCATTTAGATTTAGAATAAATTCTTAGATAATATTTAGGCAAAGCAAAAAGGCATAAATTCAATTTTTGGTTCGATTACCCCTGGTAAAGGTGCCAGGAACGGTCGAACCTCGTACCGACGAGCGGATCCCATCTCCCAATTTTTTCCGCAAATATTTTTAAAACAGAGGCGAGTAATTTTCTTAATATTTTCAAATCAAGGTCAAGTGAGACCCCGCAAAAGAGTTTCTCTCTCTCTTCTTTTCTTTCTTTTCTCTTCTATCTTATTTTCTGTCTTTTATTTTTCTCCCTTAAAAAAAAGGAGGAAAATAGAGGTTAGAAAGGAAAAGAGAAGGAAGAGAGAGAAACCAGAAGAGAGGAAAAATTTTGCGATGATCACAGTTTTGGCGACCGTGATGGGACTCGTCTTCATCCGGTTGAATCTATGCCTTTGCTTTGCTTTCATATCATCTAAGTCTTTATTCTTAAAATAGCAGCTTCATTTTCATGCAAACCTTAGGAGTCTAGACTCTATCCTAAGCTGACATCATTGCATATAGGATTTAAGTATGGTTTGGTAGGACCATATTGAGGAGATTATTTCATGTTCACATTAGACTTAGGTTTGAAATACAACTCTCCTCAATTCTAGGGATTGAATGCAAACCATGTATGCAAGTGTATGCTTCTTTTCTTTTAAATTTATCTCTTTAGGACTTGCATTAGAGCTTTCTGGTTTTATCTGCATGTTGAACATATTTTCGAAAACATCCTACCTATATTGTCCCGGTCTTCACGTTGTTGGGCTGTCTCACTGAACCATAGTTCGGGAGAGAGCCTCACAACTAGACCACTTAGTTGGGTTTGTGCCCCCTACCACGTACCTAAGGGCCATAGTCTGAGGTATATCGGTAGGTGCTCAAGGATGTTGGGAAGCCATTACCTTAGAACTGGAGGAATATTTCTATGTCACGTACTTTGAGCTTCGGCTTGGGTATATCGGCATACCTTGATTAGAATCAGATGATCTAAATCTTAGAGTTAGGATTAAGGTCCTATCAGCCATTTCAAGTTTTGCATATAGAGTAAGCTTTAGGGAGTGTTGTTTGTGCATCCTTATTCGTATATCTGTGATTGTGTGATATTTTATATTCCTTATATTTTCCAAAACCCTGGGTATATATTATTCAAAATTTCCTCTTTGTTTTCAAGAACCCAGGGGTATTTTTCCTTTTCTTCTCCTGATTTATTTAATTCTTTTGATCCTGCCTGCTATTTTTCAAAATTTTAAATCCTTGTCATCTATTTTCAAAATTCATTTTCCTCCTTCATGAGAGAAATGATATTACCTATGAGGGATTTTCAAAATCATAAAAATCTTGAGAATTTCTGCAAAATCTTCATCATGATCACCAAAAAGTTCAATATTTTGGTCCAATCTTTTTCAAAATTAACCATCATGTTGATTTTCCTTTCCAAAATTGGTTTTAAACCATTATCTTCAAAATCGACCCTCATGATGATCTCTCATGATGATTCCCCTTTTCAAGGATCAGCTATCGCGCTAATCATTCTTCTCGTGGTTGATTTTCTTCTCAAAATGATTTCTCAAGTGTCTTTTAAAACATTCTCCATTCAATTTAAAGATCTCACATGCAGGCAGAATCAAATAAATTTTCTTTTCTTGTTTCAATCTTTATCAATTTTTCATTAATCTTTTGTCAATCTTGTCAATTTTTCATCCTTTATTAAATTTTATCGATTTTATTGATTTTTCATCAATTTTATTTTGGTCAATTATATTCTATTCTTTTACCCTTTCAGGTTAAGGGATAAACCTGACCCTCGTTGTCTGAGGTGTTCCCGCTCAGGTTAAGGGATAAACCTGACCCTCGTTGTCCGAGGTGTTCCCATTCAGGATAAGGAATAATCCTGAAACCTCTCGTAGGAGCAATAATGCTACATACGAGAATTCTTTTGCAAATACAAGTTTCCTCAATTTTTATTGATTTTCTAAATTTATATCAATTTTCCTTAAATTCTATTTCTTTTCCCTTTCAGGTTAAGGGATAAACCTGAACCTCGACATTCGAGGTATTCTTTTTCCCATTCAGGATAAGGGATAATCCTGACACCCCTCACAGGAGCAACAAAGGCTACCTGTGAGACTTCTTTTTAATTTTTTTCATAAATTTATTCAATTTTCTCCACTTATATAAATTTTTTCCCTTTCAGGTTAAGGGATAAACTTGAACCTCGACATTCGAGGTATTCTTTTTCCCATTCAGGATAAGGGATAATCCTGAGATCACTCATAGGAGCAACAATGTTGCTTGTGAGAGTTCTTTTACAAAATAAATTTTCATCAATTTTCTCAAATTTTCTCCATTTTTATCAAATCTTTCATTTCTTTCTATCTTCTCAAAATTTTATTCCTTCATTTCCCTGTTCAGGATAAGGGGTTAATCCTGAAAATTGGACCACAAATAGCTAACTGTGCTGGTCCATCTAAATCATAGATCATAAATCATAAATTTTGTCATATCCCTTCTAAAATCAAGTCTCAAGTATATCCTCAAAAATTTCCCTCCTCACTTTCAGGTCAAGGGGCAAAACGGAACCTCGACATTCGAGGTATTCCTTCTTCCCCTTCAGGATAAGGGATAATCCTGAAAACACCGACAATCATTCTCATTCAAATTCTCGAATATCTTAGAGTGTCAGTCTCCTTTCCAAATCTCAGTCGGAAGGTCCAGTGCTCGTGTTGGCCCATTTCAAAACCTAGTACTCATACTGGAGCATTTTTTTTTAGAAAATCCAATGCTCAGCGCTCATGCTAGTGTCTGACTGATTGGTCAAGTTAGCCCTCCAGGTTCAGTCTTTGCACTAACCATTCATCAAAATTCAAAGTTTCAATTCCAATTTTGACCTTTGGGTCATCTTATTCTCAATTTCAAGCCTTCGGGTTATAATTTCATCAAATGTCTCTCAAATTCAAGCCTTCGAGTTACAATTTCGTCAATATCTATCCCTTTCAAGCCTTCAGGTTACAACTTCATCAATGTATATCAAATTCAAGCCTTCGGGTTACAACTTCATCAATGTATATAAAATTCAAGGCTTCGGATTGCAATTTCATCAAATATCCATCAATTCTAAACCTTTGGGTCACAACTCTATCAATGTCAATCATTCTTCCATTTCAAATCCTGCTTTTGAGCTGGTCGGTCAATCAAAATCCTGCTTTCGAGCTGGTCGGTCAAAAAAATCCTGCTTTCGAGCTGGTCAGTCAATCAAAATCCTGCTTTCGAGCTAGTCGGTCAATCAAATCCTGCTTTCGAGCTAGTCGGTCAAACAAATCCTGCTTTCGAGCTGGTCGAACAATAAAAAAATCCTGCTTTTGAGTTGGTCGGTCAAACAAATCCTGCTTTTCAGTTGGTCGGTCAAACAAATCCTACTTTCGAGCTGGTTGGTCAAAAAAATCCTGCTTTCGAGCTGGTCGGTCAAACAAATCCTACTTTCGAGCTGGTCGGTCAAACAAATCCTGCTTTCGAGCTGGTCGAACAATCAAACAAATCCTGCTTTTGAGCTGGTCGGTCAAACAAATCTTGCTTTCGAGCTGGTCGGTCAAAAAAATCCTGCTTTCGAGCTGGTCGGTCAAACAAATCTTGCTTTCGAGCTGGTCGGTCAAACAAATCCTGCTTTTGAGCTGGCCAGTCAAAAAAAATCCTGCTTTCGAGCTGGTCGGTCAAACAAATCCTGCTTTCGAGCTGGTCGATCAAACAAATCCTGCTTTCAAGCTAGTCGGTCAACAAAATTCTGCTTTCGAGCTGGTGCTTCCATAAAATTCTGCTTTCGAGCTGGTGCTTCTATAAAATCCTGCTTTCGAGCTAGTACTTCCAAAAATCCTGCTTTCGAGCTGGTGCTTCCATCCAAATCCTGCTTTCGAGCTGGTACTCCCAAATCCTGCTTTCGAGTTGGTACTTCCAGAAAATCCTGCTTTTGAGCTGGTCGGTCAAAACAAAATTCTAAATATTCCTTCCCAAGTTTCAACTCAAGGTCCTATCAAAATCTATATTGAGTAATTATTTCATGAAGAATTCTCGAAAACTTTGCCAATTTGCTAAAAATATTTGTTGATTCCAATCTTCTTACTGCACAAAAGAATCACCTCTATTTACCTCTAGTATTTCTTTCCAAAAAAAGGTGAAACTTTTTGCGAAAAAAAAGGTAAAATTCAAATCTTTTCCTGTTGATCAACCAAAATGATGAAAGAAATATCCTCGGTATGATTAGCGAAAGAAATATTCAATGATGTTGAAACACCGGAAGCGAATTGATATTGATCATGGCTATGACGCATGTTTAAAGACGATTTTCTGGCAATCAGACAGTGAAAATATCCTGAGCGATAAAAAGAATTCACTCAACCAATGTCTCCTCAATCCAGTAAAGTTGCAATCAAATATCCGCAAAAGGGATCTCTCAATTGTCGTCAAAATGAAGACGGATAGGCAAGCTAGACCTTCGGGGCCAAAGATGATTTGGATCATCTCCAAGATGAAGGAGTTTGTGACGGATCCTTCCAGGGAAAGTTCAGATCACCGTCGAGATGAAGGCGAGTGTGATGAACCTACCGACAAACCCTAAAAGATATTTGATTTCTGCTATCATCTAGAGACCCTTTTGAGCCAATAACATCAATAGAATTCCTAAAGGATCGAAACATCTCCAACATGAAGGAGTTTGTGACGTACCCTTCCCTGAAAAAGAGAGAAAAGTCAGGCTACATCCAAATGAAGGATGATGTAAAAGCCCGAAAATCCCAATGACTCAAAAGAGAGTGCAAAAAGATCATCATGAGAAAACACCCAGATATCAAACTGTCAAAATTGCCAGAAGTCATCTTTTCTTATGCGAAATTCTTTTATCAATATATTTTCACTACTTGCTTTTGTGAAATAAAGAATATTTCTTCTCTTCTCATATCAGGGAAATGGATAGCTTCCTTGAAGAAAATCATCAGTACTAAAATTTTGAATTTGACTCTTAAAGGCCGAAAAGTTAACCTTCTTGGAGGAAATACCCTAGGTAAAAAGGGGAATATCTCTTGCACATACGTGCACATTTTCAAGCGTTTGAGTCAACTACAAATTTTATCTTATTGGCAAAATTTTCTAGCTATTCCAAGAATGAAATAAATATTCAATATCCATTTTGATGCAACCTAGCGTTGTTTATATCTTCCAGGAAAAGTTGCCTCATTTAGTTAAAGTATCTCTTCCTGTCCCATCATGGTTTTCTCATTAAAGAAATCTGTATGGTAGATTTTCCCACTCAGGTTAAGGGTCAAACCTGAATTTTCTGCGAGAGGTCATTGATTTCAAAAGCTATTTCAGTCTCAACAATGAGAAGTCTCATTTCGTCCCCTTTTCAAAGCTTTAGGGAACTCTATTTTCCTCCTTTCGCAAAACCTCTTTCGGATTTGTTCGTCCAAACTCCAAAGGTCCAATTATGGTTTCTCCATTTGAGAAATCTGTATGGTAGATTTCTCATTCAGGTTAAGGGTTAACCCTGAACCTTGCTTCGCGAGGTATCTTCTTTTCTTAGGTTTGGGTTAAACCTAAGTCTCGTTTCGACAAGATTCCTCGTTTTGACGAGATGTTTTTCTTTCAGTCCCATCATGGTTCTTCCCATCAAGAAATCCATGCTTTATATATCCATTAGGATAGGATTCCACTTGAGCTTCATCTCATAAAGCATTTTTCAAAAAAATGTCCCATCAAGGTCATCATATATTCCTTTCCCCATTCAGGTTATTTTGAGATATCTTCGTCCCATCCAGGTTAAGGGCTAAACCTGATTCATTCCAAAAGGTTGATCTTGTCTAACCCATGAGACTTGATCAAAATTCTTATCTTTCATCATTTTGGGATCTTCACCCAAAGTCCCATCACGATTTCCTCATTTATATTATTCAGTCATATCATTTTCAAGGATTTCGTCCCCCCAAAAACATTCAGGATAAGGTTTTAAGCCTGAGAAGCCACGTCTTTCAAATAAATTCTTCCACACCCAGTTCAGATCTGCTGTCTGGGGCATTTTTTTCAAAATTTGGAGTGTTTTCTTTGCCACTAAGCTCGGCTTTCAACCGGCTTAGTAGCAAAGAGGGGCATCTGTGAACACCCCAAATTTTTCAAAATCTTTTAAATATTCCCTTTTTGCCCCTGATTTCATTTTTTAAGCAATTGAGTCGCTTTTAAATCTAAATTTCAGTTTATTTCTCAAGTTTTACTGAAATTAAATTCATTTTATATATCTGACCTGATTTCGGATCCGGATCCATTGTCAAGATCCAAATCTGAGTCTCGTTGTCGAACTTTTAAATTAAAATCACAGAAAATACCAAAAATTGTTTCTAAATAGCTCTGACAGTCCATGCGACATCCATTTGGATTCATCAGGTTGTATTTCTCGATTCGAGTTTCAAAACTCGAACATTTTTCTCAAAACCTGGATCCAAACCCATTTTCTGAAGAAATTTCCCCAAGATAACCCTGATTCTTCAGAAAAACCCTCCTTTTGTAAATATTTTGAAATTTTGTAAAATTAGAGTTTTGTTTTTAAAAATATAAAAATATATTTAAAATTTCAAGAAAAGAACAAAAAAGTCAAAAACTCGAAAAAGAAAAAAAACAATAAAAAATCCAAAAAATATGACTCTTTTGTTAAAAACCCTCTCTTAAAACCTCTTTTGAAAATCAAAGATCACTTTTCAGAAAATCTCATAAGGGAACCCCCTCTTTGTAAAATCCTGAAAATAAAAGGGTGCCCCTTTTGTAAATTTGTTTCTTAGGGTTTCTTTGGAAACCCTTCGTAAGAAAAGAGGGTGGCGCCTCTTTCGCAAAACTCTCCCTCGAGAAGAACCTTCTTCCTCTCCATTCTCATCCTCCATCGCCCGGCCAACCCCCCCCCCCCCCCCCTATGTGCGACCTTCCTTCCTCAACCCCTAATACAGCCCTCCTCCATCTCCCGTTCATCCCCCAACCGAACCCTCCTCTTCCTCTTTAAAAGGGAAACACACAGGGGAAGCAAGGCATCACTTCTTCACCACCGCACCCCTCTTCTGCAACAGGAATCAATTTCACCCCTCCATCGCCTCTTTCTTCCTTCCCTTTTCCTCTTATTCTTATTATTCTTCTCTCCCCTTTGCATATTTTCAGCTTTTTCTTCCCCATTGACTGGGAGAAGTCGACCCTACCATAGGAGATTCAAGCCGTCCATTCCCCCCCAGGTGAGCTACGGTAAGTGGTCATTCTTGCTTTATTTATTTATTTTTTCTCTTTCTAATTTCTCTTTCGTTTTCCTACCTTTAAATCCCATTTACGCACTAATGGTGGTGCCAGATTGCTTGTGCAATCTCGGCCCATCCCCGTGCCACAGCAACGGGATCTCTGATCCCAACAATTTTTTTTTCCTTTTTGTATTTTTTTTCCGATTTTAGTTTTCTCTCTGATTTTATCTTGCTTGATTTTTGTTCTTGCTTTTTAGCTTGATTCCTATTTTCCTCTCAATTACATTTCGGTCATATTATTCATTACATTGTGTTCATTTCTTTATATATTGCATGTAATAGTTTATTACAGGGTCTTAGATCAATTTCCTGTTTCTTTTTCTCCATCTGATTATCAATGGGGGCTTAATATCCAGTTGCAACACGGTAACCATATGGGCTTCCTGTGATATGCCTAAGATATTGATTCTGTAACTTGATTACAAGTTTGTGTTCTTTGTAATTTCACGTTATTTAGGCCAATGATCCCCTGCATATGAATATCCACACGTTACTTACCAGCATTCTCATTATATATGTATGTCTCATGATCATGCATATAATTCAGGGTTTATTAACATTTAAATATGCATGATTTTATGAAATAATGTTTCAAAAACCCAATTTTATGTTAGTTTTTGAGTAAATGTGCTAAAATGATTTAAAAATAGAAAATGCATGAAAAATAGTTTTATTTGACATTTTTATACATATTTTATTTTTTGTTATAATCATAGTAGTTTAGTTTTAGTTTTTTTTTTTTTTTAAATAAAATATATATATATATATATAGAGAGAGAGAGAGAGAGAGAAAATAGTTTTATTTTAAGTATTTGTTTTTTTTTTTTAGAAAAGAAAAAAATTATTATATAAATAAGTAGAATAGTTTTATTTTGAGTTTCTTTTTAAAATAAAAATAAAAATAAAAATAAAGTTTTGGTTGTAACTTTTTGAAATTTTTTTTTCTAATAAACCGGTTTACAAGGTTTTTGAATTTTAAAAACTAAAAAAAAAATATAATAATAGCAAACCGGCTGGAACCGGTTTGCGTTTTTTTAAAAAACTGAAAAAAAATCGGTTTCAAACCGGTTCCAGCCGGTTTGAAAGCTTTTAAAAACCCCAAAATCGAAAGGGGAGGCGTCTTCACCCTGTACGCCAAACCCCATCTTCTTTCCCCCTCTTTTCCTTCTCTTTCCTACCTTCTCAACCACCGCCGGATTCTTCTTCCCTCACTTTTCCCCTTTCTTCTTCCCCTCTTTCTCTTTCCCTTTCTTTCAATCCGGTGGAGGCTCTTATCAATCGGGCGATGGCGTGAGGGAGCAGTCCGATTTCTCTTCTAATCCTTCCAGGTGATTCACGGTAAGTTTTCCAAACTATTTCTCCTCTTCTTCTTCAGTTCTTCTTCATCCTCTCCGATTCTTCTTCTTCTTCTTCTTTTTTTTCCGATCTAATTCATCTTCTACTTCTTCTTCTTCTTCCTCTTCTTATTCCGATTTCTTCTTTTTCTTCTTCTTCTTTTTCTTCAGATCTTCTGGTTGTTGTTATATCTGTAAAACGGAAATAAAAAGAAAAAAAAACTGGAAAAAAAAAACGAAAATAAAATCTCGGTGGAACCTCCAATTCCTGATTTGTTTTTTTTTTTGTTGTTCATCGGCTGATATTTGTTTTCTGTTGTTTTTACCCTGCTTTCATTCATAGCACAGATTTTCATTGTTTTCCATTTAATTTTCTGTAGGTTTTTTGTTTTGGATTTATGTGCATCTGAATTTTAATCTCTGCTTGTCATTCTGTTGCTTTATATTCTCGTTTTTTTTTATTTCATATGTGTATTGCTGCTTATTTTGCATTTTAAATTTCTGTGTGGATTCATTTCTGAAATTTCTTACTGCTTGTTTCATTCTTTGTAATTCCTGTTTTGTAATTTCTTATTTCCAGCATATTCTATGTTTTGTATTTTCAGCATGTTCGATGTTTGTAATTTTAGTTTATCTGTTTTTTGAATATTTTGTTTTTGTTTCTAATGTCTTCATTTTCTGTTTTATCTGTTTACTAAGTTTCTTATTTTTTTTTTACTTGCTGTTTCCCTGTTTTTCACCTTATAAATTCATTTTGCTAAGTTCCTGTCTCTTTCATTTCTAATTCTTGTTTTAGTTTTTCAATTTTTTCTATTTAGTTGAATTGTTATTCATTTTCCTTATAGTTTTTTTTTTATTGCAGTTTGCCTTCAATAATGTAGATTGTTTTTCATTTTATTGAACCTCTTGCCTTTCCTAACATGCATTGTCTGTTTTTTTTAATACATTTCAATTCATTTACATCTTTTCAGTATATCGTTAAGTTTCTGTATTTTTTATATTGCATTTTCTTGTGTTACTTAAGTGTTAGTGAATTGAAATTTAGTTAATTGTTTTAGTTAATATAGTTTTAATTGTCATTGAATTTTGATTGATGATATCTTTCATTGTTTTTAGTGTTGAGCTAGTTTAATATTGTTTTACTTCTATATCTGGTACTGCTCGTGTTCATTTGAATTGTGCAGGATAGCACAGACTGGAGCGGAAGTGATTACACGACACGCGAAGTACGAAGAATAAAGTCTTTTTGCTTTTATTTTTAGAATTAGGAATTTTAATTGGGTTTGTAAATATTGCACTTTACGCCCTCTGCGAAGGGTATTCATTTGTTGTAATAGTTAGTTGTTTTTACCTTTTCTGAACATTTTATATTTTAATAATTCGGCAATAAAGAATAGTTTAGATTTGTGTACTTGAATACGATATATTCTCGTTCCCTAAGTTCGACTCGGTCTCATCCACTAGTGAGAACCGGTTTTTATTATTTGATGTCTGGTTTTCACATGTTTTACATTTAAAAATCTTTTCAAAATTACAACGATTGTAAAAAGACATCAAATTTTTGGCGCCGTTGCCAGGGAACGGCGTAATATTAGTATTCACTTTATTGCCTAGTGTTTGTGTGTGCATTTAGGTTTAGAACCACGTATGTGCATATCTTAGAGACGAGCTTACTTTTCTGCACAGCCCACCTATTAAGATTCCCTTAGAGGTGACTGTGTACGATTGGTACCGTACACATAGATTTTATATTTCTTATGCATAATCTCTTTTATGTGTAACTGCATGGTGTTTATTTAGTTTTGTGTTGTTTTTAGTTCACTCGCTTTGTGGTTTGCGTGGTTTGGCCGCTTAGTGCGTTAGTTAGGTAGAAAACCCAAAGTTAGGACGTGTGCTACACCGGTCTACTCTAAGGTGTACGCAATGGCTGACGATCATCAATTGATCCATCCTTTGAGGGAGTACTTCATGCCAAATACATATACTCCCACCTCCTGCATCACAAGACCTGATGTAGGAGCGAGCCATTTTGAGATTAAGGCCAGTGTGATTCAAATGTTACCTTCGTTTTATGGCCTTAGCAATGAGGACCCATATCGTCATCTCGACGAATTCCTTGAGATTTGCTCGACTGTGCGAATCAATAACTTTGGAGATGATGCTATGAGGTTAACTTTGTTTCCGTTCTCTCTCAAAGATAAAGCCAAGCACTGGTTAAAATCTCTTGAGACAGTTCGTATTACTACTTGGGAAGGAATGCAAAAAGAATTTTAAAAAAAATATTTCCCAATTAGTAAAACGAACCAGTTTCGTAAAGCTATAACCAGTTTTTCTCAAATTGAGGGAGAACAATTTCACGAGTCTTGGGAGAGATTGAAAGATCTTCTCCGCAAGTGTCCCCATCACCAGGTGCCTCGTTGGCAGTTGGTGCAGTATTTTTATGACGGGCTTACTGAAAAGCATCGTCAAATGGTTGATTCGTCTTGTGGGGGCACTTTTATGCTCAAGAGTGAGGACGAAGCGTGGTCTTTATTTGAGACCTTGAGTGAAAACACGATGCATCATACCTTGTCTTCACGGCTTGATAGGACTACATCTCTGTCTAGTGGTCCTAGGAAAGTTGGGATTTCCGAAGTAGGGTCTGAGTCAGAATTGCGTACCAAGGTTGACCAGTTGACTGGGAAGTTAGATCAATTCCTAGCCAATTCTTCGAGAAATCAGGGAGAAAGAGTGTGTGAGCTATGTGCTAGCCCTGCACACTG
The DNA here is from genome assembly GCF_984573655.1 of Nuphar pumila. Lineage (NCBI taxonomy): Eukaryota > Viridiplantae > Streptophyta > Magnoliopsida > Nymphaeales > Nymphaeaceae > Nuphar > Nuphar pumila. Next base: position 54,890,296 of record NC_143255.1, read on the forward strand.
TGTTGCGGATTGTCCGGCAGCACCATTATATCCTGAATTCGTTCAGGAGCAGGTGAATGCTGCCCAAGGTTTCGCTAAACCCATGCCCGATTCATTTACATCCTCATATAACTCAGGTTGGCGAAACCAGTTTATTTCCCCATCCCATCATCCCTCCCAGACACAGTATAGACCCAGTAACCCTTCACAAGGTTACTCGCATCCTATATTTCCACAGGTTCATTCCCAGTATTGTCTACCTTCTCCTCAGGAGCCCATTCCAAGTTCATCATTTCAAGAGAAGATGTTAGAAGCTTTTTCTGATATCAAGGCAACTCTTTGTTCCCATACGCAGTCAATAGCTAAGCTAGAAACTCAAATGGGACAGTTAGCTCAAACATTGAGTAGACAAAGTCAGGGGAACCTTCATAGTCAGTCTGTTGTCACATCCAAGGGAGAGGATTCCATGTTATTTGACTTGCAACCCACTACTTCACATCATGAGCAAGTCAAATCTGTTACATCACTTCAGTATGGGAAGACGTGTCACCCTACTCAGGAATCGACTCATGAATCCCATATCATTTCTACTGACGAGTCGATCTCCATGATACCTCAGCAGGAGGGGCCTTACTCACAGCATACATTTTCATCATATAAAGCCCCATTTTCTCAGCCTTCAGGATCACCAATTTTTAGTAAGCAAGAGGTACAGATGCAGAAGGTGCTTGATCAAGTCAAGCCGGATCATATTCACCACTTGTCTGAAGTTGCATTCATTGGTACTCGGTCGGTCCTAGACTCTCGATTCTTGACCAGTCTCTCAGATGAGACTAATCTCCGTTCTTCATGTCAAGAGAGTCATGGTGCTACATTTGGAGGTAGACGGGGTGGAAACACAGTGCGTAGTGTCACAGATGACACTCTTTTCTTCATAGAGCTCGGTTGAGTCTGACTTCATGTCCATTGATCTCATGGACGATGAAGGTTTTTCCAGGGATCCGTCTGGCTGGGGACGTGAAACTTGGCGCTTTATGGGAGGCAACCCATGTTCTGTACAGTATTACATTTGTTGTTAGGATTTGTAGATTTTATTTGGTTTTATTTTTCGTTTTCTATCTTTTCTATGAGTTTCATGTTTTGTCATGTATACATTGCATTCATTCCATTCATAGAACATGTATAGTTTTAATTCATGTCAGGTTATTCTACTCTTTTCCCTCATTTATTTCTCTCATGTGCATTCACGTAGTTTCATTCAAGCATGGGGGAGTGCCACTGGGACAGTGTCATTCAAACATGGGGGAGGGTGTAGAGTGCACACTTTGATATTTCTGTTTAAGTTCTTGCACATGTTTACACATCTCTCATGAAAAGTAGATTTTTAAAGAAAGAGTTTGAACTTATATGAATGTTATTTCAAATCTGATGTTTTTAGAGGATTTTTTTAAGCCCCACGAAAAATTTTTCTGACATAAATCTAAAAATTATGGTTGTTTATGCGGATTTCGAGGAAATGATGATAGATACATGTTAGAGTTTATTTTGAATCATAAATATGAATATGCACAGTTCTATTTTTGAAAAACTAAGCAAATGAACAAAAGCATAAAAATGAGCTCAAAAGAAAAAATAGCATGCGTTAGGTTGTTTGGATAATTCCACAATCCTTAGTAGATGGAACTCAGATGTAAGTTGAAACTTTTAATTCCATTTCGAAAAAGGAGAGTGGAAAACTTTGTGATCCTACGTAACTGAGAACAGATACAAGTTGAAATATTTGACTCTCATGTTATAAAGGTGAATGAAGGAAGTCACTTTTATGTCTTAGTTGATATCTTTTGGTATGTATTGAAAAAGTATAGAAGATATTGACATTGCACAAGGCATAAAAGCAGACCACACGCAAGCTATATGAGAAAAATAAGTGCGCAAAAAGAAAAAGCGTGAAAAGAAAAAAAAGAGATAAAGGAGCTTAGAAAGAAAGAAAAGTTCAGTGCTTAGAAGTGCGATTGAGAAAACCTGTGCAGAAAACATATGAGTGAGGATAAGTAAATAATAATATGTTTTTATTGGATTTTCTAAGAATAAAACATAAATAATTGTGATTTTTAGAAAAGTGAAAGAAATTCTTTTTCTGTGGTAGTGCATAAAAGACTCTAATTATATTTCGATTTTGAAATAATAGAAAATATTTGTGAAAACAAAGTCTTTAATTACTTACTGCTTGTGAGGATGTGTAATATTATGCATACATGACAGAGATGTTTGTGGGTAGCATCACTGCAAACCCTCACGAGACCTTACTCGTCCACTGGGGTAACCCAGGGGGTGAAAGGGCTTGTTGCATGAGCTAAATGCAATCGTGATTCCTACGAAAGTGAGTTAGGTGATAGTTTGATTTCTTGCATTTTTCTAGTTTGCTCGAGGACTAGCAAAACATAAGCATGGGGGTATTTGATCATGCATATAATTCAGGGTTTATTAACATTTAAATATGCATGATTTTATGAAATAATGTTTCAAAAACCCAATTTTATGTTAGTTTTTGAGTAAATGTGCTAAAATGATTTAAAAATAGAAAATGCATGAAAAATAGTTTTATTTGACATTTTTATACATATTTTAGTTTTTGTTATAATCATAGTAGTTTAGTTTTAGTTTTTTTTTTTAAAATAAAAATAAAAATATATATATAGAGAAAATAGTTTTATTTTAAGTATTTGTTTTTTTTTTTTTAGGAAAGAAAAAAATTATTATATAAATAAGTAGAATAGTTTTATTTTGAGTTTCTTTTTAAAATAAAAATAAAAATAAAAATAAAGTTTTGGTTGTAACTTTTTGAATTTTTTTTTTCTAATAAACCGGTTTACAAGGTTTTTGAATTTTAAAAACTAAAAAAAAATATAATAATAGCAAACCGGCTGGAACCGGTTTGCGTTTTTTTAAAAAACTGAAAAAAAAATCAGTTTCAAACCGGTTCCAGCCGGTTTGAAAGCTTTTAAAAACCCCAAAATCGAAAGGGGAGGCGTCTTCACCCTGTACGCCAAACCCCATCTTCTTTCCCCCTCTTTTCCTTCTCTTTCCTACCTTCTCAACCACCGCCGGATTCTTCTTCCCTCTCTTTTCCCCTATCTTCTTCCCCTCTTTCTCTTTCCCTTTCTTTCAATCCGGTGGAGGCTCTTATCAGTCGGGCGATGGCGTGAGGGAGGAGTCCGATTTCTCTTCTAATCCTTCCAGGTGATTCACGGTAAGTTTTCCAAACTATTTCTCCTCTTCTTCTTCAGTTCTTCTTCATCCTCTCCGATTCTTCTTCTTCTTCTTCTTTTTTTTCCGATCTAATTCATCTTCTACTTCTTCTTCTTCTTCCTCTTCTTATTCCGATTTCTTCTTTTTCTTCTTCTTCTTTTTCTTCAGATCTTCTGGTTGTTGTTATATCTGTAAAACGGAAATAAAAAGAAAAAAAAACTGGAAAAAAAAAACGAAAATAAAATCTCGGTGGAACCTCCAATTCCTGATTTGTTTTTTTTTTGTTGTTCATCGGCTGATATTTGTTTTCTGTTGTTTTTACCCTGTTTTCATTCATAGCACAGATTTTCATTGTTTTCCATTTAATTTTCTGTAGGTTTTTTGTTTTGGATTTATGTGCATCTGAATTTTAATCTCTGCTTGTCATTCTGTTGCTTTATATTCTCATTTTTTTTTATTTCATATGTGTATTGCTGCTTATTTTGCATTTTAAATTTCTGTGTGGATTCATTTCTGAAATTTCTTACTGCTTGTTTCATTCTTTGTAATTCCTGTTTTGTAATTTCTTATTTCCAGCATATTCTATGTTTTGTATTTTCAGCATGTTCGATGTTTGTAATTTTAGTTTATCTGTTTTTTGAATATTTTGTTTTTGTTTCTAATGTCTTCATTTTCTGTTTTATCTGTTTACTAAGTTTCTTATTTTTTTTTTACTTGCTGTTTCCCTGTTTTTCACCTTATAAATTCATTTTGCTAAGTTCCTGTCTCTTTCATTTCTAATTCTTGTTTTAGTTTTTCAATTTTTTCTGTTTAGTTGAATTGTTATTCATTTTCCTTATAGTTTTTTTTTTATTGCAGTTTGCCTTCAATAATGTAGATTGTTTTTCATTTTATTGAACCTCTTGCCTTTCCTAACATGCATTGTCTGTTTTTTTTAATACATTTCAATTCATTTACATCTTTTCAGTATATCGTTAAGTTTCTGTATTTTTTATATTGCATTTTCTTGTGTTACTTAAGTGTTAGTGAATTGAAATTTAGTTAATTGTTTTAGTTAATATAGTTTTAAATGTCATTGAATTTTGATTGATGATATCTTTCATTGTTTTTAGTGTTGAGCTAGTTTAATATTGTTTTACTTCTATATCTGGTACTGCTCGTGTTCATTTGAATTGTGCAGGATAGCACAGACTGGAGCGGAAGTGATTACACGACACGTGAAGTACGAAGAATAAAGTCTTTTTGCTTTTATTTTTAGAATTAGGAATTTTAATTGGGTTTGTAAATATTGCACTTTACGCCCTCTGCGAAGGGTATTCATTTGTTGTAATAGTTAGTTGTTTTTACCTTTTCTGAACATTTTATATTTCAATAATTCGGCAATAAAGAATAGTTTAGATTTGTGTACTTGAATACGATATATTCCCGTTCCCTGAGTTCGACTCGGTCTCATCCACTAGTGAGAACCGGTTTTTATTATTTGATGTCTGGTTTTCACATGTTTTACATTTAAAAATCTTTTCAAAATTACAACGATTGTAAAAAGACATCATCTCATCCCATGGTCAATATCCCTTGATTAAAATCATCCCTGTGCTCTGCCACATAAAGGTATGTTGCTGGTTATGTGCTGTGTCTAATATCAATATGTTCAACAATTTTGAAAACATTGGATTCTCCAGAATTGATCTGTCGAAAGATCAATTAGGCCTGTCGAGGAGTCTGATCTTCGATTTCACCATGAAACTCTGCATTCTCTTTGGAGATGATTTATGATCATGTAAACACCCCAAATTTTCACCCTCATCCAGTGTCATTACAGATCATTGCATGTATTCTGCATAGCATTGCATGTCATTGCATTTCATTTTCGAGATCTAGCACTCCTATTTCAAAACATTCAATCCAGATTTGAATTTTAAAGCTTTTATTTCAAAATCAATTTTAAAACCTGGGTTTTATTCAATACTTTGTCATTTTCCAACCCCAGGACTTTATATTTCGAAATATTTTCTCAGAAAACAATCTGGATTCATTTCAAATTCAAATTTTAATCAATTTCAATTCACAGATGAGTCCCATTGAGATGGTGTCGCTTCTGAATTTCTCTATTCATCAAATTTCTAAAATTTTTGAAAGTTTCAGTCCGATCAGGACTCTGTCCCAAAGTCCAAATCCAGTCAAAAATCTGTTTTGAAGTCTGTTTACTTCCATCTTCAGTCTTTTTCGGTTGTTTTCAAAATTTAGGTCATTTTATAGAGTCCAGTTAGTTCAGGACTCTATTTTAGAGTTCGGTCGAGTTAGGAGTCTAACCCTGACTGTGTTTTCTGACTTATTTCATCATTTCTTGATAAAATCTTTTGAAAATTCTTTCATTTGGCTTTTAAAATCTAAAATCTCAGAGTCCTAAGAGTTCAGGACTCTAACCCAGAGTTCCAGTTCGCTTGAGACCCTATTTTCAAAGATCTTGAATTTCAAATATCGATTTTAACCCCTTTTCAAAGCCATTTTTAGTGTGTATTTCAAAATTTCTAAAACTCGATGTGGGCCCACTCAGTTGGCACCATATCCAGAGGAATTCTAATTCAGTTAGAACCCTATGCCATTTCAAAAATCCTAATTTTAAGATTACTTTTGAAAATCCTTTTGAAAACTCCTTCAATTTCAAGTTTTAAAATCGCTTTTTGAAAAACTCAAGTAGGGCCCACTCGGGGTGGCGCCATATTCGAGTCAGTCAGGGCTAGACTAGGGTTAGTTGATGTCTTGGTTAGTGTTAGAGGTTTAGAAGAGTCAAAACCATTTTGAAAAACTCATTTTGAAAGTTAGTTTTTAAAACTAGTGTTTTTAAAGGTTTTTAAAGGTGTTTTAAAAAAGCCAAATGTAGAAAATGCCAAGTGGCATTACATTTGGGGATCTTTTAGGAGAGTCTAGGGGTTAATTAGGTATTAAATAGGATAATTTAGGCTAGGGGTAGGATAGTCTTTACACCCCAAAATCGCCCCCCTTAGAAGAGTCCAATTTTTTTAAAACATTTGATTTTTAACCTAAATTTTTTTTATAAATAGAAAGCCATAGGGGGGTCGATTTTTCCAACTTGCTTTCCTTTGGATTCTTGGAGATTCTGTCTCTTCTCCAGCCCTTCCTCCATTGCTGCAACTCCAAGGTATGAATTCCTTTGCCTTTTTCATATTTTATTTAATGATTTTAATGTTTTAAACCTAGATCTAGGCTTAAATACCGCTCCTTATGGAAGATCAACCATAGTTTCACCTCAAGAACCATCAAGAATCAGCAAGAACGATCCAAGAAGGTGATCTAACCCTGTTTTGGGTGATTTACAGGGATTTTAATCCATTAGAATTGATTTTAATATGATTCTTTACATTATTAACCAATAAAATATATGATTTACCCTTTTTAATGGGTTAAATCTATGTTTTAAAGGTGATATCAAATTTCAGCCATTGATTCCCTGTTTTTATTTTATTTTAATGGTTTATTCATGTTTGTTTTACGTTCTATAGCATAGAAATAAGTTTTATTTACTGTTTTATGGTTTATTTTATTTATTTACATTAGTTAATGCATGGTTTTTCCAAGTTTCTTAAATTTCTGTGTGTTTTAGGTTTAGAACAGTAAAGATAATATTATTTCGGATTGAATTACTCATTGTTTATTTCTGATTTTTTTATATGTAATGAATGAATGAGTTATTGAGTTATTGTAGAAAAATCAGAGGTTTTGGATCTCGGGAACCCTGTCAAAAAAATCTGACATCAAATCAGGTTTTTAAAGCTTTAAAATCGTGGTTAAAATCAAGAAGGTAACTTGTTTTGATGATATTTCTCTCATCTTATATCCGATTTTAGATCTGTAAAGTGCTATGGATTCACATTGAGTATATCTGTCTTCTGTAAAATTTTCGGATTTTTTGATTACTGTTTTTATTTTTCCTCTTTCAGAGAATCTGTTCTTAAATTTAAAACTCGTTAGGGTTTACCAAAACACTAATCAGACTTGTGTTAGTCATAAATCCCAAACCACAGATCCGATTCTAGATCTGTAAAAAGTGAGTATTATTATTTTTCTGTCTACTGTTCACCACTAAAAGTTCAGAGATTTTTGTTTAGGATTTCTATTTATGTCTATATTTTCAATCTGGAATAGCTGTTTTAATCCCTATTAAGAGTGATATATTTTAGCTCAGATTGCCGGAAGGGTTTCTCCCTAACCGAAGATGATTTTTCCGATCTGTAAATTGGGAAATCTTTGTTTTTATTCTTAGTTAGTCTCTGTAAAATTTCATAAATTTCCATGAAGATTTGACCCCTGGTTCAGGTCTTGGATTGAAACTGGTTGGTGAATTAGGTCAAAAATAGCATATTTTAGGGTTTAATGCAATTTTCGGATTAATTTAATGTCAAAAAATTATTTTTATAATTCCAATTCGACATTAGGGTTATAACAAGTTCAGGTACCAATTTTTATGGATTTTGGAATCCATTTGATGGCTGAATTAAGCAAATTGCAAAACCGGGTTCCTGAAAGATCCAAAAACACTGCTAAAATCATAGTTTTTGTGATATTATTGGATTTTCGTGCATAAACATATATTTTTAGGGTTTAATCATGTTCATAATCATATTAGGATGCTTTAGGTTTAATTTTGTGCTCATTTGATTTCATTTAGTGCATAAAACCTAAGTTTTACCAAAATCTATTTCTAAAAACCCTGATTTCAAGGCCATAGTCTTGCTATCAGGGGCAATTTGGTCATTTGACCTAAATTTCGAAATCCCTAACCCTAATTTCATATTTTTAATCATGTCATAGCATATTTTGTTTGAGTTTATTCCATTCAAATTTCAAAACTTGCATTTTATCAAAATATCTTTCTAAAAACCCTAATTTCAAGGCCATAGTCTTGTTATTAGGGGTATTTTGGTCATTTTGACCCCAATTTCGAAATTTCATATCTTATCTTCCTTATTTATTCTATTTTATTTCATACTTTATCATTTTTATTTAAGGGAATCAAGGAAAAGGCTTATATCTAGCAAAATCCAGTAATTTCTAGATATTGTTGGATAAATCTAGAAAAGCCAACATATTTTCATTAACAAAGTTTTCTAGTTTTGCAGGTACATTGAAGACTTTATTTTTCATGTATTTAAATTTCAATAGTGATGTAACTTGTAATTAAACTTTGGAATAAGAATTTACATTTCCTGCTTAGCTTAGGCAGCATTGCATATAGTTTATTTTTTTAAATAATGTTAATGTGTGATGGATGATGATTCATGCATATTTTTACAAATTCACCATGGTCTACACGAATGGCACATGCACTAGCTTCTATGAAGTTTATAAACTTGGTGGAATTTGTATTTATGGCCATAGTCAGAATGCGAATGATACCTAGATTTATGATCTTCACAATATCCACATTCAGCCTACACTCTTAGGCTAACTTCAAAATGCACTGCATTTCTCAAAAATACAAAAAGTATTTCTCAATTCCTCAAATCCATATTCATTCATTTCATGCATTTTCCAATTCCAATTCAAATTCTAAGTCAAGGAAATTGAATTCCTCAAAATCTCATAAGTCTTATAGCAAAATCGATTTTCCCAAAAGCATTGAATTTCAAAGAATATTTCAAGTATTTCCCAAGTTCCAAATTCAAATTTTCTAAGTTAGAATTTCAATTTCAAAGTTTGAATTCAGAGAAACCAAGTCTCTCAGAATCGATTTTCACCAAATGTCAAGGATTTCTCAAAATCGATTTATACTTCTCTCAGAAGTATATTTCAAACCCCATTTCACGATTTCTCATGTGATATCATTTCCAAGATTTACATTTTCTAAATATTTCAATCATTCAAAGCAAACATCATGTTTTCAAATGTGCATTTTCTGAAAATTCATAGCACATGCCTGATTCTATGTGCATTTAGAAATTAGAATATGATTTAGACAAGTTGAATAGAGCATAGCATAAGATTGATCCTTGGTTCAATTACCCCTGTTAAAGGTGGCAGGAACGGTTGAACCTCGTACCGACAGGCGAGTCCCATTCTACGGAATTTTCCCTCATTTTTAAACGGAGGCGAGTTATTTTCAAAACTTTTTCAAAGGTCAGTTTGACTTGCAAAAGTAAAATTTTGCGATGATAACAGGTTTGGCGACAGTGATGGGACCTGTCTTTGCCTGATCAATCTAACGCTCTACTTAGTTCAAATTGTCAAAATCGATTTTCATGGAATGTCAACTTTGCTTTATGATATCATGTGAACCTAAGAGCCTAGACCTGAACTCAGCTGACATGGAATGCATATAGACTAGCTATGGTTTGGTAGGACCATATTGAGGAGAATTATTCATGCTCACATAGACTTAGGTCTAATACAACACTCCTCAATTTAGGAATTGTATGAGAACAATGTTTGCTTCTTCAAATATTTCAAAATTCTATCTCTTTAGGATTTAGAGCCTTCTGTTTGATTGCATGTGCTCATGTTTTTCAAAAATCACCCCACCTATATTGTCCCGGTCTTCACGTTGCTGGGATCTCTTCCAGAACCATAGTTCGGGACAGTGCCTCACAACTGGGCCACCTATTTGGGTGAAAACCCCCCTGCCACGTACCAAGAGTCATAGTCCAACGTATATCGGCAGGTGCTCAAGGATGTTGGAAAACTTAAACCTAGAACCGGAGAAATTGATTTTATGCCACGTACATTGAGCCTTGGCTTGAGTATATAGGCATAACTGGATTGAATACAGATGATCTGAGCCTTAGAGTTAGGATTAAGGTCCTACAGCCATTTCAAAATTTATGCATCTAGAGTCAGCTTTTAGGGAATGCTGTATGTGCATACTTGTTTGTGCAGAATGTGATTGAATATGTTATAGTCATTTCCTTTTATTTTCCATATTTTCCCAATTTTCTAAAATACTGGACGATTTTCTCAAAATTCCCCAATCTATGTCCATGTATTGTCCATGTTTTAAAACCTTGGACGATTTTTCAAATACTTCATTTTCCATTTTTCATCAAACCTTGGACGATTTTCCAAATTTCCCTTAATTTCCTTCAAAACTCCAGGTGATTTCCCATCTTTCCTGTCTTCTGGATCTCGAATTTCCTACTTTATTTTTATCCTGCCTGCATGTTCCTCAAATTTCCTGTATTTTCCCAAGTCTTATTCCAATCTTCCATGTTTTCCAGTATGATGGCATCCAATCAGCTTGATTCAGTCTTCCCTGAGGGTCACATCTCCTACGAGGTGCGACAAAGTCTTCCCGAACATCGAGTCCTCAGCACCGGATCCTTCTTTCCCCGGTGGTATTATTCATGGTTCAAGAACTTCTCTCGTATGTTTCCGGACCATCTGGACGAGTGTGGATTGGAACTGGCGTCCGCAGTAGGAAAGCAGACAGTCAACAGCAACTTAATTCATGCACTAGCAGAGCGGTGGAATCCGAGCACTTCTACCTTTTGGTTCCCGTGGGGCGAGATGATAGTACTGATGGATGAATTTTCAGAGATTATGGGATTGCCCGAGCCAGCCGGTCAGCCTTGAGATACATTGGAGAAACAGTTTCTGATTAATGTTAAGGGTCTGGACCCTAAGGATGCCTTAGCTCGCATGACAGGACGCAAGTCTTGGCCATTGATAGAGGAGGATGGAAATGAATATGTGGACCTGCTCGAAATCTACAGACAGTATGGGACATTTGTGGAAGTCAGATCGCTGTCCAGAACAGCTCGAGAGAGAATTCAGCACGCGATGGTTCTGTGCACGGTGGGATTAGCTTTCTTTCCCGATGGACGGAATTATATAGATATCAGAATAGTTCAGCTTCTAAGGAGATGGGGAAGTCGACAGACCAACCGCCTCTCGATTGCCATGGCCGCACTCGCCTTTCTATACCGAGGGTTGACTCGTTTCGCACTCGGAGAGTCGATCCTAGTCGAAGGGTGCACCTATGCCTTGCAGTCTTGGTTCCTCCGGCATGTGCCAGTCCGAGCCAGTTCATTCAGATACAATGGTGAAAAGCTTCTTCCAGTTGCGCGATACCGGTTCTTGATCGACAACCTTCAAGAGGAAGAAGTCGTATAGGACTACTTCGATCGTCAGGAATCACCTCCCAGATACACTTATGCTTACGGCAAGCGATTCAGACTACTTGGCCCATTTTTATGCGCATACTATCATCCAGAGCGGTATGTCAGGCAGTTCTCTCAGAGGCAGAAGCACGTAGAGATTCGTCCACTAGCCGGGGTTCTGCCAGAATTCGATCTCACATCAGATCAGTGGTCTGGAGCATACCATTCTGCCAGACATGGCTGGGATTCCTTTGTCAGTCTTACTATTTTTCTTGGTCCTCGTGTGTCTTCTGATTTTGTAGAGTGGTGGAAAATTGTCTGTCCCCCTCCCCTCTGTCAAGTGTATTATTGATAAAATCATGTTTTTCCGCTCAATAAAATTCTTTTATTTTACATTTCACTTTGGTTTGACGACCTTGCCTAGGTAACAAGGCATATTTTCAGTTGTTTATCTTGCAAAGAATAGCAACACAATTGTCGTAATCCCAGCGACGACTCAATCCCTAGTAATGGGACATTATTTCAATTGTCTACCAAAATTCTCAACAAATATTTTCCTCCAAACCAAATTTCCTTCAGAAGCCTAACCATCAGTTCTGCCTTGCAGAGAGCACCAGCAACATCCAAGAGAACATTTGTGATACCCGATGGTTTATACAAGATCCAGAAAGAAAACCGCATCAGTTGAAGGCGACGTATTCAGTAGCTTCAGAAGAAGAGATGGACTCACCTCGGTCAATCCAGAGTCAGGGTCAGCAGGCGGATGATGGCATCGATCCCCAAATGTACGTCATGTTCAAAAAAATGATGACCAAGATGTTGGCAGAGCAAGCTGAGGCCAGTACTGAGCAAATTCAGACCAAACAGAAAGATAAGGGTCATGTCGTCAAGAATGTGAAGATCAGCAAAAAGCAGAGTCGTCACGAGGAAATATCTGATGAGTCAGAATCAGCTGACGATGCTGACAAGGAATGTGAAAAAAAATATGAATTCAAAAGGTCGACTCAGGGTCAGGGGTCAGCTTACAAATCCAAAAATCAGTCTGTTAATGACCCTACTCAGTCACAGCTAAAAGATATGATGAAAATGGTCAAAGATCTGCAGGCCCGCGACAAGGGCAAGAAAGTCTTCACCAGCGAAGACTTCTATGATGGTTTAGATGGGGACGACAATCTGGATAATCTCCCCAGAAAATTTATCAAGTTTGATGGTTCTGGTGACCCTAAGGCTCATCTCGCCATGTTTTTCGCTAAATGTTCACGATTCAAGAGTGACAATCGGGCACTCTTCCTTTGCTTCCCTCGCAGTCTGGAGGGAACGGCAGCTAAATGGTACTCGGAGCACATCAACCCCATAGAGCTGAAAGAATTTGATAAGGTGGTAAATATGTTCATTGAGCACTTTTTGTTCAATGCTGAGGCGCTCCCGACCCTCAGCCATCTCTGTGGCCTGAAACAGAGAGAAAATGAAAAGGCCCGAGATTTTATCCATCGCTGGAGGTCAGCTTGTAACAAGATGAGAGACCCCATATCAGAAGGGCATGCTTTGTCCTTAATTCTAAGCAATTTCTCGCAGCCTCTAAAAGGCCTCATCTCCACCGCACCATCCAGAACCTTTATAGAGTTAACAGAGCGAGCCGAATGGCTCGAATTGAGTATGGAGAATGGTTTCTATGAAGGTTTCACTTTCACCAAGAACAGCGGCCAGAACGAGTCAAAGAAGAAGACTCACTTCACTAATTCTATCAGTAATAATAAATGGAATCATCGCAAGGGGCAGAATAGAGACTTCTGTTATGGGGCAGGAAATTTAAACAGGAATGATCAAAAAGGGAAGCCGATCCCGCAATTCAGCAAGCCGCTAGAGCAGGGACCAAAACCCCGAGAGAAAGTGAAGCATGAAGGATGGAGCTATGACAGGAAATTCACTCCATTAGATCAATCACTCGAGACTGTGCTCGAGTACATGTTGACCAAGGAGATGGTCAAGTTGCCAAGGTTGGCCGATCCTCCCGTTCCTATGGGAAAATTCAAAGACCAATTCTGCAAGTTCCACAGAATAGTGGGGCACAATACTGAGAACTGCTTCGTTCTGAAGAATATTGTTCAGGACCTTATTGATAAAAATCTTCTGGTAGAAGGTGCGGAAGATGAAAATATAGATATTCTAAAAGAGCCATTTCCTCGTCATTCTACAGTAGTCATCACCAAACAGTCGTTTCAACCACAGGAGCATATCAGGCCGTGCTCTGAAAATGACATGCAAGCTCAGCATCAAGTTCTGGTATTGCAGCAGGCTCGGTCCAAGGCCCAGAAGATGGACCTTATTTCAGCTTTTGGCAAATTGAAAGTATCTGACAAGCCCGCTGGGATATCTCCCGAGGTAGCCAGAAGTATGCCATGGCTCCCTAAGCATCTCATTAAGTCCACCACAAAGAAAAGTGAGACATCCACTCTAAAGCCTATTACAACATTATCCAATGTCTCAATTTTAGACTTAACCCAAGCTTCCGCTAAACATCAGCAAGTATTAAATAATCTGTTGCAGAAAATCAAGGTGAAACCAAGCATAACTCTGGAAGACATGGCCCACATAGTCAATCAGGCCATGACTAATGCTCCAGTTACTTTCTCCGATGAGGATCTCCCTAAGCCTCATGTGTTCCATAACAACGCCTTGTATGTTGTGGTTCGAACCAGAGGGATGACAGTTCCTCATGTGCTGATCGATGGAGGCAGCAGCCTTAATATATGTCCGGAAATGACCGCCAAAGCTTTGGGCATAAAAGAAGAAGAATACATTCCAGATCCAATCACCATTTATGGGTTCGACAATCATGGCCAAACAGCAAAAGGAAAAATATTCCTAGAGATCTTCATTGACTACTCGGTCCATTCAATTCTCTTTCACGTGGTCAATGTGCCGCCCACTTATAATCTACTTCTCGGGAGACCATGGATCCACAACACAAACGCAGTACCGTCTACTCTTCATCAGTGCATCAAGTGGTCAAAAGGTGGTATGATCACGACAGTCTTAGGCGAAGATCCGTAGCAGAGGCTAGCACAGCCCATGGTTCCCAGGCCCTCTTTCACTACTGATATCCCTAGCATTAGGGGTATCGAAGAGGTCAGCTTCAAAGAGGATTCAGGAATCATGCAGACGGCAGAGCGACCCAAGCATACAGTGGCTGCGACCCGATGGGGAGGTCCACAGTTCTTCAAGATTGGAGGACGAATTGATTATAGCACACTTAAGGATCATCCGCTATTCTCCCAATTTATGAAAGCTAAGAAGGGATTTGATTTATTAGTGAAGCACGGCTACCAGCCTTTTCGAGGCCTAGGCAAAAATGAAGATGGTCGTCTTGAACCAGTGATTCCTCAGCACTGCCCTAAAAGAACCGGATTGGGCTTTAATGGCCGAAGATCTTAGAAAGGGACTGTTTTCATTAAGGGAGCGCATTAGAAGAATTCCTTTGTCTTTCCTTTTCTATTCTTTTGTCGGGATGATATCCCATTTCATTTTCATCATTGTCATTTTGATTAATTCTATCTTTCAATAAAGTTGCCAGTTTCCTTTGTCTATCTTGATGCCGTTTGTCTCTTTACTCCTCAATATTAAATCTTCACAAAATTGAAATTTTTTTGCCCTTTTATCTTTCCAATTATTTTCAATAAAAGCAATTTATTTCATGATGAACAATTTCCCTAAATCAATTTATCCTCCAATTTTCAGAATGTCTTCCCGATCTATCAAGAAGCTCGTCTTTAATCCAAAAGCTTGTTCGAAATCAGCAATAATTCATCAGGTCAGAATAAGAGCAGAATGTGGTCAAACTGCAAAACAGTCAGAAGAATCCGCAGAGTTCGATTCAGCTCTTCAGGAACTACCAGAATTTGCATCGGTTCAGAAGCAAGATGAGCCATCATCCTTAGTTCAAGATCCGACTGAGGATATCAATATCGGATCAGAAGACAATCCTAGAATTCTCAAAATTGGTAGTGGTTTGAGCCCAGGAGAGAAAGAAAGGCTCACTAATTTCCTCAAGCAGCATGAAGAAGTATTCACATGGACTTATGAGGATATGCCAGGTTTAGATCCGAAATTGGTGGAACATCGCCTCGTTTTGAAGCCTGAGGCGAAACCAGTCAAGCAGAAGTTGAGAAAAATGGATCCTCAAATCGAGCAACAGGTCAAGGAAGGACTTGAGGATCTGCTTAAAGCAGGATTCATTCGAGCAATTGATTACCCGGATTGGTTGGCGAATATCGTAGCAGTTCCTAAGAAGAATGGGAAAGTGCGAATCTGTATCGACTTCCGTGATCTCAATAAAGCCACTCCAAAGGATGACTATCCGCTTCCAAACATTGATCTCCTAGTCGATAGCACAGCCGGGCATGCTATGTTCTCCTTTATGGACGGATACTCCGGATATAATCAAATCAAGTTGGCCGCTCGTGACCAATCCAAAACATCTTTTACCACGCCATGGGGCACTTTCTGTTACACGGTTATGCCTTTTGGGCTTAAGAATGCTGGAGCCACTTATCAGCGCGCTATGGCTGTTATTTTCCATGATCAGATGCATAAGACTATGGATGCATATGTCGATGATATTCTGGTGAAATCCAAAGAAGAGGAAGATCACATTGAAGCTCTCAATCAAGTTTTCAAGCGACTCATTCTTTACAAGCTAAGACTCAATCCACAAAAATGTGTCTTTGGAGTCAAATCAGGCAAGTTGCTAGGCTTCTTGGTCAGCAAGAAGGGGATAGAAATGGATCCTGCTAAGGCCAAAGCTATCATTGGCATGCCGCCCCCGACTAATCTCAAAGAATTGCGTAGCCTTCAAGGATGCATGCAATCAATTCGGCGATTCATTTCTAATTTGGCCATGAGATGTGAGCATTTCAATCATTTGCTCAGAAAAGGAGTGAGGTTCGAATGGGGACCAGAGTGTCAGCAGTCATTCGAACGCATCAAGAAATATCTTCTCAATCCTCCTGTTTTAAAGCCGCCAGAATTAAGGAAACCCCTATTGCTATACATTTCAGTTAATCAAGTTGCTTGCGGCGGATTCTTGGCGCAATACGAAGAAGGCAGCTTGATAGAACATTCCATTTACTATGTGAGCAAGACCTTTATTGATTATGAGAAGAAATACTCTCAGATAGAGAAGACATGCCTAGCTCTGGTATGGATGTGTCAGAAATTGCGACATTATCTATTGGCGTCTGAAGTCAAGATTCTATCTAAATTAAATCCTCTCAAGTATATTCTTGAACAACCATTTCTCAGCGGACGAATCGCCAAATGGCAAGTCCTATTAATGCAATACGACTTGGAATATGTCTCTCAGCAATCTATCAAAGGTCAAGCAATTGCAGACCAATTAGCAGATTTTCCTCTAGCAGAGGATGTTAAAGCTGAGGATGATTTCTCCGATGAGCGGATCTGCAATATTAAACAATCTCCAATTTAGAATTTATTCTTCGACGGTTCCAAGAATATGGCAGGCATAGGAATCGAAATTTTGCTAATCACACCAGAGAAAGAGATGATTCCCTTTTCTCTCAAACTGGATTTTCAGTGCACTCACAATATGGCCGAGTATGAAGCTTTGATACAAGGTCTGAAAATTCTACAGGATTTTAATGTCAGAAGAGTGCATGCTTATGGCGATTCTTTGTTAATCGTCAATCAAGTTATGACCGAATGGCAAGTGAAAGATCAGAAATTACTTCCTTACCTAAAGATTGTCTCAGCTCTTGCCAACAAATTCGAAGAATTCCAACTTTTTCATATCAAGAGAGATTTCAATCAAGTTGCAGACAGTTTAGCCAATCTAGGATCCATCATGTCTTTCAAGAACGGAGAATCTTGTCGCTCATTTGAAATTGGCAGA
This sequence comes from Nuphar pumila, assembly GCF_984573655.1. Taxonomy (NCBI): domain Eukaryota; kingdom Viridiplantae; phylum Streptophyta; class Magnoliopsida; order Nymphaeales; family Nymphaeaceae; genus Nuphar; species Nuphar pumila. Next base: position 54,907,546 of record NC_143255.1, read on the forward strand.
CTCGATCAACCTGCTTTCGTCCCAGTAGAGCAGATAAACCAGGCTGAGCAAAAGAAGAAGCCCTGGTATCATGATATCAAGAATTTCATTAAAACTGGCGAATTTCTCCCAGAATTATCAAAGAGAGAGCAGCAAGCAATTCAACGCATGTCTGCTCGATATTTTATTCTTGCCGATGTCCTTTATCGTCGTGGATTCAGTTCTGAGTATTCTAGATGTTTGGACGAAGAAGAAGCCAAAGAAGTTGTGCAAGAAGCACATGAAGGCATTTGCGGTGGTCATGTTGGCTATCAGACTCTCGTCAAACAAATCATCCGAGCAGGATATTATTGGAGAACTATGCAACAAGATTGCTATCATTTTGTGAAGAAGTGCGTTCAATGTCAGATGCATGCGCTTTCCATTCATGCGCCAGCGATATACTTGCAATCTGTCGTCTCGCCATGGCCATTTTCCATGTGGGCTTTCGATGTCGTAGGCCCCATCACTCCTTCAGCCTCCAATGGTCATAAATATTTTCTGGCCGCAACAGAATATTTTACTAAATGGGTAGAAGCAGTCACTCTACGCACAGTAGAAGGTCGACACGTGGTTTCTTTCATCCATAAGAATATCCTTTGCCGTTTCGGTATACCGCATGATATTGTGTCGGATAATGGCAGTCATTTCAAGAATGAGAGAATGAGGACATTCTGCTCAAAATTCATCATCATTTTTCTGCTCCTTATTATCCTCAAGAGAATGGTCAGGCAGAGGCCACCAACAAGATTCTGATTCGAATCCTGGAGCGAACTTTAGAAACGGGCCGTGACTGGCATGAAAAGATTCATGATACATTATGGGCATACAGAACCACCATTCGAACTCCAACGAATGCTACTCCGTCAGAACTTGTCTACGAAACTGAAGTAGTACTGCCTCTACATGTTCAGAAACCTGCTCTGAAATTTGCATCACTTCTAGAATTACCTCTTGATCAGTATCAGCAACAGCGACTGGTACAACTTGATTTGCTCGATGAAAGAAGGCTCAGAGCAGCAGAGCATGCTCAATCCTATCGCCAGAGGATAGCCCGACAATATACAAAATCTGTCATTGAGAGAAAATTTCGGGTCAATGATCTAGTGCTCAGATCAACAACTTATCTCAGGCACCGTCCGGGTGGCAAATGGTCGCCAAATTGGGAAGGTCCTTATGTTGTCAAAGAGGCACTACCTCGCAATTCATATCGGCTCATCAATGCTGATGGAATAGAATTACCAGATCCCATCAATGCTCGACATTTGAAAAAATTCTATACTTGAACAATTCCCTATTCTTTGTAATTCTTCCAAATTTTCTTCAATAATAATCAAAATTCTTTTCCCAGTTACACTGGGGCATTTTTAAAATTTTGTTTTTATCTACAAATATCTTGTATGCAGGCAGGATCAAACAAATCTCTCATTTTGCACGCATGTGCACCCATTTACATTCATTTGCATTTGCATGCATTCATTCGCATTCATCTGCATCAATTTGCATTTGCATCGATTACCCATTCAGGATAAGGGATAAATCCTGAGACCCCGACAGTTGTCCAAGTCGTCGTGAGGGTGAAGACTGAAAATTTTCCATCAAAATCAATTAGTAATTCTTCAGAATCCAGTGTTGTACTGGTAATTTTTCAAAAATCCAGTGTTCGTGCTGGTAATTTCCAAAACCCAGTGCTCGTACTGGTAACCATTTAAAATCCAGCGCTCGTACTGGTAACCTTTTAAAATCCAGTGCTCATACTGGTAATCTTCCAAAATCCAGCGCTCGTACTGGTAATCTTCCAAAACCCAGTATCCGTACTGGTAATTTTTCAAAATCCAATGCCTATATTGGTACATTTTCAAAATTCGCTGTTTACACTGGTTAATTTTAAAATTCAGTAGCCCCATTGATTTAGTTTTCCTCCGAGATTCGAGTTCCGACTCGAATTTCCTTTCCCTCTAACCGGTTTATTTTCCTTTGGGATTCGAGTTCCGACTCGAATTTCCTTTCCTTCTAATCGATCTAGTTTTCCTTCAGGAATTCGAGTTCCGACTCAAATTTCTTTTCCTTCTAACCGGTTTAGTTTTCCTTTGGGATTCGAGTTCCGACTCGAATTTGCTTTTTTTCTAATTAATCTAGTTTTCCTTCAGGAATTCGAGTTCCGACTCGAATTTCTTTTCCTTCTAACTGGTTTAGTTTTCCTTTGGGATTCGAGTTCCGACTCGAATTTCCTTTCCTTCTAATTAACCTAGTTTTCCTTCAGGAATTCGAGTTCCGACTCGAATTTGTTTTCCTTCTAACCGGTTTAGTTTTCCTTTGGATTTCGAGTTCCGACTCGGATTTTTTTTCCTTCCATAATGGACCTAGTTTTCCTTCGAAGATTCGGGTTCCGACTCGAGTTTTCTTTTCCTTCAGAGATGGTCTAGAAAATCCAAGTTCCGACTTGAATTTTCTTTCAAAATCCAATTCATCTAGTTTTCCTTGAAGAGTTGAATTCTGATTCGAATCTTCCCTCAAAAACCCAGTTTAGCACCTGGTCCATTCAAAGCTCACAAGTTGGAATCATTCTTTCTTAAACTATGATCCTTAGGTTAAATCCCTATGGAATAGATAGTTCGTAGGTCGAATCCCTACAGAACCCATGTCATTCTCAGTAAACCAATTCACAATTTCGACCTTCGGGTCAATCAATTTCCAATTTTCAATTATCAATTTCCAATTTCCAATTATCAATTTCCAATTTCCAATTTCCAATTTCCAATTTCAAATATCAAATTTCAAAATTCCAATTTCCAAAATTTGACCCTTTTGAGTCACCCAATACCCAATTTCAATTATTTTCTCTTGTGAGAGACCCTTTTTATAGGGAGAGTTTGAGGGAGCTCGCTCTTTTCGCATGCTATCCAATTCGTTCACTTAGCCCCTTTTCAGGGAGAGTTTAAAGGGACTCGTGTCTTTGTGAACCGTTTGCAAAACAAAATTCCAAATTTCACACAAGGAACCCTTTTTATAGGGAGAGACTCGACGGAGACTTGCTTTCCTTGTGGCCCCATGATTTCAGACTAGGCCATTTCATCATGAAGGACCCTCTTTTCAGGGAGAGTGTGATGAACTCGTTCCTTCATGACCAATTTACCAACCTCACCAATTCCGGGCCCCTTTCCATAAGAGAAGCCTAATGTTAGGAAGTTTTGACGAAAGTTTCATTTCTCTTCGAAAGTTCGTTTTGCAAACACCTCCTCTTCAGGGAAGAGAGGAGTAATTCCCAATTCCAATTTCTGAATATTCTCCTTTGGGGAAAGGAGAAGAGAATTTTTGTCATGGATGTGTTGCGTTGTGCTTCAAATGCTCGATTTCACAAAAGGATTTCAAGAAAATTTTGCCAATTTGTCATTAAATATTTGTTGATTTCAAAAATCTTTATTGCACAAAATTATTACCTCAGAATACCCTCAGTATTACTTCCGAAAGGACAAAGCTTTCGCGAAAAAGGATTCAAAGTTCAAAATCTTTCTATTGGCCAACCAAAAGAATAAAGAATAAATCCTCGATATGGCCAGCAAAGAGAATTCAATGTTGTTGCAAAGCCATGAGTGATTGATATTGATCGCAGTCAATGGCACATTTTTAAAGACCATTCTTGAAAAATAAAGCAGTCGAAATATCCTGGGTGATACAGAAAAATCCACTCAATTTTCATATCTCCTCAATCACCTAAGCTGCAATTAAATATCTGCAAAAGGGATCTCTCAATTGTCGTCAAGATGAAGGCGAATTAAGCGAGTCGACCCCCGGGGCCAAAGAAGATTTGGATCATCTCCAAGATGACGGAGTTTGTGACGGATCCTTCCAGGGAAAGTTCAGATCACCGTCGAGATGAAGGCGAGTGTGATGAGCCTACCGACAAACCCTAAAAGATATTTAATTTCTGCTATCATCAAGAGATTCTCAACCAATGAGCCAATAACTATCAAGATAATCCCTGAGAGAAAAGAAGGATCGGAACATCTCTGAGATGAAGGAGTTTGTGACGTACCCTTCCCAAGAAAAAAAAGAGAGAAAAGTCAGGACATCTCCAAAATGAAGGATGATGTAATTCCCAAAAAATCCAAGAGAGCTCCAATCTGCTAAAAAAAGAGTGCAGAAAGATCATCATGAGAAAAGAATCCCAGAATATCAGACTGCCGAATCTATCAAGAATCTTCTTTAACTTTGTGAAATTCTTTTATCAATATTCTCTCACCAATAGCTCTCGCAATATCAAGAATACTTTCTTTTTCGTCCATATCAAGGAAATTGATAGCTTCCTTGAAAGAAAGTCAATCGCAAGCAATTTGAATTTGAATCTTGATTCTACGGAGTTAAGCCCAGTCAGAGGTAATACTTCAGGTAGAAAAGAGGGAATACTTTCAAAACAATGTGCATCATTTTCAATTATTTTGAATCAACAACAATTTTCAACATTTTGGCAATATTTTCTAGCTATCCTGGCATGAAACAAGAGATTGAGGTTCATCTTTGGTGCATCCTGACATCACTTGTTATCCCTTTTTAGGACTTGATAATGGGAGTTTTCAAGATTCCTTCCCTTCTATTGGTATAATCTGAGCGCACGGGCTCTCAGATTCGCACACTTCCCTGTGTCCCCACTGTCCCATCATAGACAGTCCAATTTCGGCTTGAGGTTAAGCCACCAATTTCAGCAAAAGGCAATTTCAAAAGCTATTTAGTCTCAGCAATGAGACGCCCAAAATCAAACCCTTTTCAAGCTTTAGGGACTCCAATTTCCTTCCTTTTGCAAAACCCTTATCGGATTCATTGTGCGGAAATCCGAAGGTTCCATCACGGTCTCTTCTTTCGAGGATTCTGTCCATTTTCTGCCCAATCAGGTTAAGGGTATAAACCTGGGCCTCATTTGATGAGGTATTCCATTTTCTGCCCAATCAGGTTAAGGGTATAAACCTGGGCCTCATTTGATGAGGTATTCCATTTTCTGCCCAATCAGGTTAAGGGTATAAACCTGAGCCTCATTTGATGAGGTATTCCATTTTCTGCCCGATCAGGATAAGGGTATAAACCTGAGCCTCCTTTGATGAGGTATTCCATTTTCAGCCCAATCAGGCCAAGGGTACAAACCCGAGCTTCACTTTGATGAGGTATTTCATTTCCCGGTCAGGTTAAGGGTCAAACTGAGCTTCGTTTCTACACGAGGTATTTTCTGTCTCATCCAGGTTAAGGGTAAAACCTGAATCTCACTTCTTTTCGAAGTAAAATTTTCTCCTTATTCTTCATTTCATATCTATCATCATCACTTAAACTAATTCTTTCATACCCAGTCAGATTCATCTAACTGGGGCATTTTTATAATCCAAATTTGGTGTGTTTTCTTTGCCACTAAGCTCGGCTTTCAACCGGCTTAGCAGCAAAGAGGGGCATCTGTAAACACCCCAAATTTTCACCCTCATCCAGTGTCATTACAGATCATTGCATGTCATTGCATGTATTCTGCATAGCATTCATGTCATTACATGTCGTTGCATGTCATTGCATTTCATTTTCGAGATCTAGCACTCCTATTTCAAAACATTCAATCCAGATTTGAATTTTAAAGCTTTTATTTCAAAATCAATTTTAAAACCTGGGTTTTATTCAATACTTTGTCATTTTCCAACCCCAGGACTTTATATTTCGAAATATTTTCTCAGAAAACAATCTGGATTCATTTTAAATTCAAATTTTAATCAATTTCAATTCACAGATGAGTCCCATTGAGATGGTGTCGCTTCTGAATTTCTCTATTCATCAAATTTCTCAAATTTTTGAAAGTTTCAGTCCGATCAGGACTCTGTCCCAGAGTCCAAATCCAGTCAAAAATTTGTTTTGAAGTCTGTTTACTTCCATCTTCAGTCTTTTTCGGTTGTTTTCAAAATTTAGGTCATTTTACAGAGTCCAGTTAGTTCAGGACTCTATTTTAGAGTTCGGTCGAGTTAAAAGTCTAACCCTGACTGTGTTTTCTGACTTATTTTATCATTTCTTGATAAAATCTTTTGAAAATTCTTTCATTTGGCTTTTAAAATCTAAAATCTCAGAGTCCTAAGAGTTCAGGACTCTAACCTGGAGTTCCAGTTCGCTTGAGACCCTATTTTCAAAGATCTTGAATTTCAAATATCGATTTTAACCCCTTTTCAAAGCCATTTTCAGTGTGTATTTCAAAATTTCTAAAACTCGATGTGGGCTCACTCAGTTGGCACCATATCCAGAGGAATTCTAATTTAGTTAGAACCCTATGCCATTTCAAAAATCCTAATTTTAAGATTACTTTTGAAAATCCTTTTGAAAACTCCTTCAATTTCAAGTTTTAAAATCGCTTTTTGAAAAACTCAAGTAGGGCCCACTCGGGGTGGCGCCATATTCGAGTCATTCAGGGCTAGACTAGGGTTAGTTGATGTCTTGGTTAGTGTTAGAGGTTTAGAAGAGTCAAAACCATTTTGAAAAACTCATTTTGAAAGTTAGTTTTTAAAACTAGTGTTTTTAAAGGTGTTTTAAAAAAGCCAAATGTAGAAAATGCCAAATGGCATTACATTTGGGGATTTTTTAGAAGAGTCTAGGGGTTAATTAGGTATTAAATAGGATAATTTAGGCTAGGGGTAGGATAGTCTTTACACCCCAAAATCGCCCCCCTTACAAGAGTCCAATTTTTTTAAAACATTTGATTTTTAACCTAAATTTTTTTTATAAATAGAAAGCCATAGGGGGGTCAATTTTTCCAACTTGCTTTCCTTTGGATTATTGGAGCTTCTCTCTCTTCTCCAGCCCTTCCTCCATTGCTGCAACTCCAAGGTATGAATTCCTTTGCCTTTTTCATATTTTATTTAATGATTTTAATGTTTTAAACCTAGATCTAGGCTTAAATACCGCTCCTTATGGAAGATCAACCATAGTTTCACCTCAAGAACCATCAAGAATCAGCAAGAACGATCCAAGAAGGTGATCTAACCCTGTTTTGGGTGATTTACAGGGATTTTAATCCATTAGAATTGATTTTAATATGATTCTTTACATTATTAACCAATAAAATATATGATTTACCCTTTTTAATGGGTTAAATCTATGTTTTAAAGGTGATATCAAATTTCAGCCATTGATTCCCTGTTTTTATTTTATTTTAATGGTTTATTCATGTTTGTTTTACGTTCTATAGCATAGAAATAAGTTTTATTTACTGTTTTATGGTTTATTTTATTTATTTACATTAGTTAATGCATGGTTTTTCCAAGTTTCTTAAATTTATGTGTGTTTTAGGTTTAGAACAGTAAAGATAATATTATTTTGGATTGAATTACTCATTGTTTATTTCTGATTTTTTTATATGTGATGCATGAATGAGTTATTGAGTTACTGTAGAAAAATCAGAGGTTTTGGATCTCGGGAACCCTGTCAAAAAAATCTGACATCAAATCGGGTTTTTAAAGCTTTAAAATCGTGGTTAAAATCAAGAAGGTAACTTGCTTTGATGATATTTCTCTCATATTATATCCGATTTTAGATCTGTAAAGTGCTATGGATTCACATTGAGTAGATCTGTCTGCTGTAAAATTTTCGGATTTTTTGATTACTGTTTTTATTTTTTCTCTTTCAGAGAATCTGTTCTTAAATTTAAAACTCGTTAGGGTTTACCAAAACACTAATCAGACTTGTGTTAGTCATAAATCCCAAACCACAGATCCGATTCTAGATCTGTAAAAAGTGAGTATTATTATTTTTCTGTCTACTGTTCACCACTAAAAGTTCAGAGATTTTTGTTTAGGATTTCTATTTATGTCTATATTTTCAATCTGGAATAGCTGTTTTAATCCCTATTAAGAGTGATATATTTTAGCTCAGATTGCCGGAAGGGTTTCTCCCTAACCGAAGATGATTTTTCCGATCTGTAAATTGGGAAATCTTTGTTTTTATTCTTAGTTAGTCTCTGTAAAATTTCATAAATTTCCATGAAGATTTGACCCCTGGTTCAGGTCTTGGATTGAAACTGGTTGGTGAATTAGGTCAAAAATAGCATATTTTAGGGTTTAATGCAATTTTCGGATTAATTTAATGTCAAAAAATTATTTTTATAATTCCAATTCGACATTAGGGTTATAACAAGTGCAGGTACCAATTTTTATGGATTTTGGAATCCATTTGATGGCTGAATTAAGCAAATTGCAAAACCGGGTTCCTGAAAGATCCAAAAACACTGCTAAAATCACAGTTTTTGTGATATTATTGGATTTTCGTGCATAAACATATATTTTTAGGGTTTAATCATGTTCATAATCATATTAGGATGCTTTAGGTTTAATTTTGTGCTCATTTGATTTCATTTAGTGCATAAAACCTAAGTTTTACCAAAATCTATTTCTAAAAACCCTGATTTCAAGGCCATAGTCTTGCTATCAGGGGCAATTTGGTCATTTAACCTAAATTTCGAAATCCCTAACCCTAATTTCAGATTTTTAATCATGTCATAGCATATTTTGTTTGAGTTTATTCAATTCAAATTTCAAAACTTGCATTTTATCAAAATATCTTTCTAAAAACCCTAATTTCAAGGCCATAGTCTTGTTATTAGGGGTATTTTGGTCATTTTGACCCCAATTTCGAAATTTCATATCTTATCTTCCTTATTTATTCTATTTTATTTCATACTTTATCATTTTTATTTAAGGAAATCAAGGAAAAGGCTTATATCTAGCAAAATCCAGTAATTTCTAGATATTGTTGGATAAATCTAGAAAAGCCAACATATTTTCATTAACAAAGTTTTCTAGTTTTGCAGGTACATTGAAGACTTTATTTTTCATGTATTTAAATTTCAATAGTGATGTAACTTGTAATTAAACTTTGGAATAAGAATTTACATTTCCTGCTTAGCTTAGGCAGCATTGCATATAGTTTATTTTTTTAAATAATGTTAATGTGTGATGGATGATGATTCATGCATATTTTTACAAATTCACCATGGTCTACACGAATGGCACATGCACTAGCTTCTATGAAGTTTATAAACTTGGTGGAATTTGTATTTATGGCCATAGTCAGAATGCGAATGATACCTAGATTTATGATCTTCACAATATCCACATTCAGCCTACACTCTTAGGCTAACTTCAAAATGCACTGCATTTCTCAAAAATACAAAAAGTATTTCTCAATTCCTCAAATCCATATTCATTCATTTCATGCATTTTCCAATTCCAATTCAAATTCTAAGTCAAGGAAATTGAATTCCTCAAAATCTCCTAAGTCTTATAGCAAAATCGATTTTCCCAAAAGCATTGAATTTCAAAGAATATTTCAAGTATTTCCCAAGTTCCAAATTCAAATTTTTTAAGTTAGAATTTCAATTTCAAAGTTTGAATTCAGAGAAACCAAGTCTCTCAGAATCGATTTTCACCAAATGTCAAGGATTTCTCAAAATCGATTTATACTTCTCTCAGAAGTATATTTCAAACCCCATTTCACGATTTCTCATGTGATATCATTTCCAAGATTTACATTTTCTAAACATTTCAATCATTCAAAGCAAACATCATGTTTTCAAATGTGCATTTTCTGAAAATTCATAGCACATGCCTGATTCTATGTGCATTTAGAAATTAGAATATGATTTAGACAAGTTGAATAGAGCATAGCATAAGATTGATCCTTGGTTCAATTACCCCTGTTAAAGGTGGCAGGAACGGTTGAACCTCGTACCGACAGGCGAGTCCCATTCTACGGAATTTTCCCGCATTTTTAAACGGAGGTGAGTTATTTTCAAAACTTTTTCAAAGGTCAGTTTGACTTGCAAAAGTAAAATTTTGCGATGATAACAGATCATCATGAATTGTTCGGCTTTGCTGTGAAGCTATGTGTTTGCGCCAAGAGAGTGAAGCTCGATTTAAGCTTTGACATGTTTGTTGATAATTCCTTGTTAAATCTGAAGGTTAAGTGTGAGCATATCCATTCTGCTTGTCTGGTCTTAAACAAGGTATGCTAAAGAGACAATGTAGCATGGAATTCCATGATAGATGGTTATGTTTTGGTTAATCATTTATGAAAATTTTTGTGGCCTCTCTATGAGTTAACATGATGAAGCCATTTTGTTGGGTTGCCTATAACTATGTCTAGTTTGGAATGTATCTAAGCAATCAATCGAGGTTGGTGTGACCAAATCCACTTTCAAGTGGGTTGGATTCCTTGGTTGCTCCTGACTCTGGAATAACTCTTCCAATTTTGGTTTTGTCAAAATGCCCAGTTTTGTCTCTCTTAAGCAGTATGAACATTTCAAGATAAGATTTTGACGTATTGGCGATCCGAAGTCTTAGCTGCTGCCCCGCGCAAGGTGGACAATCAAGCATTGCTTAATTTGTTTTTAGTCTAATTAATCTCGATACTTACCAGGTATTTTTCTCAATTTGTTCTTAAAGCTAGCCCCTACAGCATAGCGTATCCATCTATGTTTGTACTTTTTCCTGTTATTGCATATCCTGTTCTCACTAATAGTATTTCCAAGCTTTAATTTGTATCCATATTATAACATTATCTTCATATCTCGTATCCCATGATATATACATATGTGTTGTGTACCTGTTCACCACCATGTATGTCCTTAATTCTATCAGTTGATGTTGTGTTTCCATAATATCTAGTTGAGATGACACGGTCTAAGCTCTCTTTATTCGTTACATTTGTATTAGATCCATCTCAGCATATGACTTAAGCATACAGGTGGGATAATTTATGGAATCTTGTATGTCTGCTATCAGGACAATACTAATTTGTCTGGAAGTTCCCCATCTAGACTTTATTATTAAGATCTGTTCATTTTTTGGTTAAATGGACAATCTGTTCACTGGGGTGACGATCCCAATTTCCTGTGGTGACAAGCTGAAACTGTTGAAACCGAGCCCTACAACTTGGGAAGATATGTTACTAACATGAAGCAAATTTGCCAGGGCTTGGTTATTCTGGATCTTAGCTTTGAAAGCATCTCATTAGAGGAGTACCAGCAGGGGTATATCAAGTAACCATTTTATTAAGGTTCAGTCTGAGGGCAAAACAATCGATTGCGGACTTTGTACGTTGTTAGTTGTTGTTACTGTCTAAACACTCGTCACTGAGAGGACACGAACTTCATCAGAGAGGTGATATTTGTTGTGATGGCAAGGCCATCCTACAATGATGATGGGAGTTGCTGGATGGTGGTCTCAATATAAACACTGGTGGAGTCTGTGGGTATGTCTTTCTGACACAAAAGGGACTTGATATCATTTCCACGAGTGTACTCGTTGAAGACACTTTCTCTCTATATAATGTGATTCAAGGATTGTCATTATAAGCAGTTGAGAACAGAGAGATTTTTTTGGATATATGAATGCCAATCCGGAGCCTAGGCTAACAGTTTACATTTGTTGAAGCCATTCATCACATATGGCCCAGCAAAAGCTTCCAGCCTATAACATAAACTCTTGACATGGACAGAGTTTATCAACTTCGAACCTATATCTACCTTGTATGAGTCTCTTTATACATTTGAGAAGGTTATGGAAAGTTACAGTTTTGTATTGACTGAAAGTTCAGGTGTTGTATCCAACCATCTTCAAGAGGAAACAAGAACAAAGAAAGGAACTACAGAAGAAGATTGATCGCAGGAAAGACCTCCTTCTCTGGTGGACCCAGTGACTGCCTTTGTCACTGTAATCTGACATTTGAAACAACTCTTCTATCTTCTGTCAATGAGGGGACTATTAAAGCTTTATCCCAGAGTTTTGCAAAACATCCTGGGAAATACATTCCTTGGTTGGTTGAGTGTTGTAGGGTTTCTGAGCTGTCAAAGCTATCTGTTCTCTTCATTATGCTGAAATCTTTTATGATGCAAAAGGAAGGTATTTTCTCTTATTACCTATTGAAAATAAATTGAGATACTTTCTCCTTGTTCATTGCATTGTCCTTGTCATCACCTGTATGAAATTGTTTTAGTTTCGCAATTGCATAAGCTCAATATTGTTCTTTCTTATTCATGTTTACCTTTACTTTTAGATTGGTTGTAAAACAATGTGCATATAGATTCACCTTTGATGCTTGGTCATGATTGATTGTGTAATGTATTTGCATCTCTTTTCAAGTTATATGTCAATGCATATATTTATAATAGCCTAGTCTTTATGAATTTTCTGTACATTAGATCTTTAGTTTGCTTGATTAGGCATTTAATTATGTGACGGGTGTCCTACTGGATTTGCTACATAATGACCTTGGTTTTTACCAATAAAGATGGATATTGATTTGCTGAAGTCAGGCATGCTATCTCTGTGTTAGCAGTTGAAGCACTCCTCTACGGTGGTAGCCATGAGAGAGCTAATCTGGACCATTCTAACACTAAACTAATGATATCTTCTACTTCAGCAAATGTTGTTGGCACGGTATTCACCACCATGGAAGAAGAGCACTCATCACACAGCCTCCATCACCTCCAGCAACGCCCTATCACTTACTTTCAACCCAGCACACTACACTCCACATACAATGTCACTTATCGATCCCTGCAACACCCCTATCACCTACTACTCCCATTTCACTGTTGCACACTCACTATCTTCATGCACTTCACTTCGCTGCATGGCAAGCACCCAACCACCACTTCATATACTCGTTGTATGCTTAACACTCACAATATCACAATTGTTCCTTACTCCCTGCAGCTTCATATACACAGTAGCCCATGGGCTGCTGTAATTTTTGTTCAAATACACAGTAGCCCATGGGCTGTTGTAGCTTTCTTTGTCCATCTATATAGTGGCCCAGGGGCTGCTGTAGTTCTTTTGCTATGTTTACAAGCGCAGTAGCCCATGAGCTGCTGTAATTTTTGTTCTAATACATAGTTGCCCATGAGCCGATGTAGCATTCTTTGTTTGTTTGCGCAGTAGCCCAGGGGCTACTCTAATTCTTGTTCATATACATGGTAGCCCATGGGCTGTTGTAGCTTTTGTTCATAAAAATAGTGGCTCATAGGCTGCTGCGGTTCAATTTTCATCTACGGTAGCCCATGGGTTGCTACAGCTTCATTGTAACATTCATGTCATTTTTCTTCACACTTCACACTCCCTTCCACCTCACTACCCATCTACAGACTTCCACCTATATACATATATATATATATATATATATATATATATATATATATATATATATATATATATGTATATATTCATATATATATATATATGTATATATTCATATATATATATATATATATATATGTATATATTCATATATATATATATATATATATATATATGTATATGTATATATATAGATATATATATATATATGCATGTATATATGTACATAGGTATATATCATTTTCATCTTTCTACACTTTAGATCTTTCATATCTTGGCATATGAGCATTTTATCATTAACATCCATATGATATGTACAATTTTCCTCTATTTTCATACTAATCAAGTGTTTTGCAGGGAATATGTGGAAAATGTCATTACTTGGGAGTTGTACTTTCAATATTAAATGTTGTAATAAGTTAGGTCTTAAATGAGAAATTACATTTCGAGCTTTTAGATAAAATGAATGAGCATTGTAAATATCATAAATTGCTTATTTTCATGATTTTTGCCTTTATTTCCCAAAATCTCACAATGGTGAAACACGAATGGCACGTGCACCATTTCATAAAAGGTGATTAATCCTAAGTTGATGACTTACATCAATGGCCATAGTCAGGATGTAAACAAAACTTAGGATTTTCATCTTTTATAGAATAACACTAGATCCACACTGGATCATCTTTAAAAATCATCATATTTTTAAATATTTTCTTCTTTAATCAGAGTTTAACTTAAAATTAACTCAAAATATATATCAATGGCCATAGTCAGGATATATTGAGAGTTAATTTCATGCTAAACTCTATAAAAGCACCAAAATACGTTCCATTCTTCACCTGAATTTAAATATAGATTATTATATAATACATTCAATGACCATAGTCAGAAGTGTATTATATCCTCAATCTTATTTTAATTCACTTAAAGAATGAAATAAGATTTTTCAAATCCAATTTCAAATTCTTTAAATGCATTTCATCATTTAGGATAGAATTGCATCATATTTCCAAAATTCTTTTTCCAAAACCCCAAGTAATCTCAAATATCTTTCTTCAATCTCTATTTCAGTCCATTCTTCTATCTTATTTCAAAGATTTAAATTTCGATTTCAAGGTCCAATTTGACTTTGAGATTTCAAATTCAATTTTATATCCAAAATTCCATTCCCAAAATCAATTTCAAAGTTCAATTTAACTTTGAGATCTCTAATTCATCTTCTGAGTCAAAATCAAGTTTATTTTCTTATCTTCAAATTCAAAACCAAAATTTGAGATTAATTCCGAATCTCAAAATTTGACTCCTCCTAAATTTTTAAATTAACTCTGGGTTTTTCAAAACCCAGACTCATCTTCAAAAGTCTCATTTGGACTTTCAAAATCCAAATCCAAAGTTAGAACCCAATTCCACTTTGGATCTCAGACTTCAGATCCAATTCCATTTTAGGATTCAGAATTCAATTTCACTTTGGATCTCAGACTTCATATCCAGTTCCATTTTAGGATCCAGAATTCAGTTCCACTTTGGATCTCAGACTTCAGATCCAGTTCCATTTTAGGATCCAGAATCCAATTCCACCTTGGATCTCAGACTTCAGATCCAAAACCCATTTTAGGATCCAGAATCCAATTTCATCTTGGATCTGAGACTTCAGATCAAAATTCTATTTAGGATCCAGACCTTTGATCCAAATTCCATCTTGAGTTCCAGATTTCAAATCTAATTCTATTCCCAATTCCATATTTCAAATTCGGATCTATCTTGATTTCCATATTTCAAATCCAATTCCATTTTTCAGATCTCATCTGGACGTCTTAAATCCATTTCTATTTTTAAATACCATTTGAATTTCTCAAATTCAAATTCCATCCTGATTTCAAACTTTAAATCTAGAATTCAATATCACTTCAAATTTTCATCTCCTTCTCTTAAATCCATGTTTAAATTCAAATTCAAAGTCCATTTCTGACTTTGAAGCTTCATTTCCTTTTCACTCATCTTCCAATCATTCTTTTCAAATTCGAAAGATTTATTTTCCCAACTCTGATTATTTTAAAAACTTAGAACTTCTCTGATCTATCTCAAGTTCTAAGTTAGATATTTTCATTCAAAAATCATTTCTCCACTCCATCATCGAGTTCATCCCAGAAAACTTGGAAATTTTCAAAAACATTTTCTCAAAAGAGCATACATCCTTGCGTTGCACAAGCATGATTCTTTGTGCATTTAGATTTAGAATAAATTCTTAGATAATATTTAGGCAAAGCAAAAAGGCATAAATTCGATCCTTGGTTCGATTACCTCTGGTAAAGGCGCCAGGAACGGTCGAACCTCATACCGACGAGCGGATCCCGTCTCCCAATTTTTTCCGCAAATATTTTCAAAATGAAGGCGAGTAATTTTTTTAATATTTTTAAATCAAGGTCAAGTGAGACCCCACAAAAGAGTTCTTCTCTCTCTTCTTTTCTTTCTTTTCTCTTCTCTCTTCTTTTCTGTCTTTTATTTTTCTCCCTTAAAAAAAGGAGGAAAATAGAGGTTAGAAAGGAAAAGAGAAGGAAGAGAGAGAAACCACAAGAGAGACAAAATTTTGCGATGATCACAATAATATCAGAACAAAGCAAAGGCATAGATCCAACCGGACGAAGATGAGTCCCATCACGGTCGCCAAAACTGTGATCATCGCAAAATTTTTCCTCTCTTGGTATTTCTCTATCTTCCTTCTCTTTTCCTTTCTAATCCCTATTTCCTTCTTTTTAAAGGGAGAAAATAAAAGATAGAAAAGAAGAGAGAAGAGAAAAGGAAAGAAGAGTGAGAGGAATTCTTTTGCGAAGGTCTCACTTGACCTTAATTTTGAAAATATGTAAAAGATTACTCGCCTCCATTTTTGAAATATTTGCGGGAAAATTGGGAGACGCGGATCGCTCGTCGGTACGAGGTTCGATCGTTCGTGGTGCCTTTACCACGAGTAATCGAACCAAGGATCGGATTTATGCCTTTTGCTTTGCATTAATATTACCTAAGAATTTATTCTAAGTCTATAAGAATGCACAAAGAATCATGCTTATATAAATGCAAAATGTATGCTCTTTTGAGAAACATGATTTGAAAATTTTCCAAGTATTTATGAGATGAACTTGATAATGGAGTGAGGGAATGGTTGAATCTAACTTAGAATTTGAGATAGATCCGAAAAGATATTTGAAGTTCTAAGTCTTTGAAAATAATCAGAGTTTGGGAGAAATAAATCTAGACTTTGAAAAGAATGGTTTGAAGTTTTGAGATAAAAGAAAAAGAAAGGAAGTTTCAAAGTCAGATTTTGGACTTCTAATCTGGATTTTAGGAGAGGAAATAAAGTTTAAAAATGGAATTGAATTCTAGATTCGAAATTTAAAATGAGAATGAGATTCGAGAACTCTAAATTGAGTTTGAAAAATAGAATTGGGTTTGAGAGATCAATATGGGATATGAGAATTGGTTTTTGGATTTGAAATCCGGAAATCAAGATAGAATTTGAATCCAAAATCTGAATTCTGAAAATGGAATTGGATCCGAAGTCTGGGATCCAAAAAAATGAAGTTGAATTCTGAATCTTGAATGAAATTGGATCCGAAGTGTGAGATCTAAGAGGAAGTTTGAATTCTGTATTTAGAATCCTAAATGGGAATTGGATCTGAAATCTTAGATCCAATGATGAAGCTGAATTCTGGATCTTAAATGGATTTGGATCTAAGATCTGGAATCCAAGATGGAATTTGGATCTGAAGTCTGAGATCCAAGATAGAATTGAATTCTGGATCCTAAATGGAATTTGGATCTGAAGTCTGAGATCCAAGATGGAGTTGGATTCTGGATCCTAAAATGGATTTTAGATCTGAAATCTGAGATCCAAGATGAAGTTGGATTCTAACTTTGGATTTGGATTTTTGAAAGTCCAAATGGGACTTTTGAAGATGGGTCTGGGTTTTGAAAACCCAAATTGAATTTAAAATTTTTTAGAAGAAGAATTGAATTTTGACAGAATCAATCTCAAATTTTGATTTCGAATTTGAGAGGCATTTTGAAGATAAAAAATGATTTTGAATTTGAAATCAAAAGATGAATCAGAAATTTCAAAGTTTAAATTGAACTTTGAAATTTGATTTGAATTGGAGATTGAAGTTTTGAATACAAAATGAGTTTGAAATTTCAAAGTCAATTTGGACTTTGAAATCGAATTTTGAGTCTTGAAAATGAGATAGAATTTGAATCTGAACCTATAAATAAAAATTGATCTGAGAAATGAAGAAAATACTCAAAGTCACTTGGATTTTTGAAAAAGAATTTTGAAAATATGATGCAATTCTATCCTAAATGATGAATGAATTTAAAGAATTTGAAATTGGATTTGAAAATCATATTTCATTCTTTAAATGAATGTAAATAAGATTAAAAATATGATACATCCCTAACTATGGTCATTGAATGTATCATATAATAATCATATTTAAATTCAGATAAAAAATAAAACACATTTTTGGTGCTTTTATAAGGTTTAAAATGAAATTAACTCTCAATATATCCTGACTATGGCCATTGATATATATTTTGAGTTAATTTTAAGTTAAACTCTGATAAAAGAAAAAAATATTGAGAAATATGATGATTTTTAGAAAGAGATCTAGTGTGGATCCAATGTTATTCCATAAAAGATAAGAATCCTAAGCATTGTCCACATTTTGACTATGGCCATCAATGTGGATCATTTGCTTAGGATTAATTACCTCTTATTAGAATGGTTCACGTGCCATTCGTATTTTCCCATTCGTAAATTTTTATAAAAAAAAAGGAGAAATGTGAAATAAGCATTTCTAGAGAGTCTACATGAACATACATAAAACTCTCATCAGTATCTACTCATTACAACCTTGATTTGAATCTAAAATTATGAAAGCTTCTAATTTTAAGGAGGAATTTAGCACTTTAATCTCTCCTGCAAAACAGAGTTAGCAGGATGCCACATATAGAAGAAGATGAAGACACTATCTTGGAAATGCAAAAGTGGACGTGATCATTTATTTTCTAATGAGAACACCTATACCAAATTTGCTATGCTTGTATCAACAATAAAATACACACATATACATATCTTATACTAACGAGGCAATGGCCTCTCAAGCCAATGGAAATCTACATATGAGAAGGTGCATTCAATGCCTTGGTGTTTAATGGAGGTATGTATGATAAATGACATAATAGAGATATAACCATAATGTGATGAATATGCCTAGGTAAGGAAAAACAGATAGGTTGCTGAAAGCATATCAATTAACATGTTATGAGCATTAAAATGATACGTTGTGGGTATGAACAAGATACTTGATGTGTAATGAACATGCCAAAAGAAAAGATGGATAGGGAAATACAGTAGGTGGTTGTGTGTGCATTGTTGTAAATGCAGTGGCAGTGAAGAGAGGTAGTGGATGGTTTAAGCATGGAATGTTAGCAGAGTATAGCATATATTGCACAAAAATTATCCATCGGTATTACCAACAATTGCAGAAAAAATATATGATAGATGTAATATAATGGAGGTATGTGGCAAGGTATGATCATGTTGTACAGATAACACAGTGAATGTACAGGGTACTGGTAAGTGTGAAATGGTAGTGAAGAGCTGGAAAATGTGTAGATGCTTGTGTGGTGGGTTGTGCTGCTAATATAGGTGATGTGGTTGTGCTGGAGCATACTAGATAAATAACATATACGCTAGAACTGATGTTGGTATATATTACAAAATGTTGAAACTGCTATTACGTGCTTGGTGGAAAAAAAGAAAAAAAAAATTAAGAAAAGCATTAAAGAACATAAAACACTTACCGTGAAGGGCAACAATTGATGAGAGCAAAAGGCGTTTGAGAATCACTACTCCACAACAAACAAAGACATGGTAAAAACTCAAATGTAAGAAACAATTAGTTGTAAAACAATAATTATGACACACTACCTAACACACCCATTGCTAATCATGCCCTAACTTTGTTAATAATATGTTGATACTGACTGCTAGTGTACAACACTAACCCCTCTTTTAACTTTTAGTAATACAGACCATTAACTGCTAATGCTAGTGTATATCCGCTGTTAATCATGACTTTCATTATAAACCCACTGCTAGCCTAACTGCAGACACCATGCCATGTTGCCTTGATACTAACAATACCAGCATTCTGTGTTGACACAAGACATACTGACAAAGGCCAACACCTACATTATAACACATACTCATGATCTAACACACTGCTAATATACCTACCCACCAAGGTTTAATATTCAGCTTTCAATTGCATTGTATACATTACATCCTATCATACTGAAGATACAATTTGTTTGTTACTTATATAAAAAAAACACTGACACACCATACCATCAATATATAAGTATATTACACAGATCAACTACCTCACATGATACTAACACATTCTGCTAACACCTACTAACTACATATTGATTGTCACATTCTGCGTTAGCATTCGATAACCAGTACTAACCCACTTGATATTCATCTATAGTAATCAAATTCCACTTCCAAACCTGGAGATAACATAATAGAGCTCATATGTAACAATGCCCAATGATAACTGGCTGTGAAGCAACGAGTATGTATGCAGTGGTGATGGGGTGATGAGGCGGTTTGCAATAGTGATTTCAGAAGCATCACAGGGATGATTCTCCCTGACCGAGCATATGTATGAAAGTCGCCAGCAAAACAAAACAATGATGCAAAAAGTATCAACTGAAACATAGTAAAAGGATAATGTGTATCTGCCAACAATAAAACAAAATTTTAGTGTATTGCTAACAAAATCAAAAGAATGTTATAAATGAAGCAGAAATAGTGAAACCCAAAGCACACACAATATAGATGGTGACAGTGAATACAAAAAAAAAAGAAGAGAAGCAAAAGAAAATGCTAACGTGTGTTGGATGTAAATCTACTGTAATATACAGGAGAACACACAGACGTACATGATAAAGAAGATAGAAATTGAAAACAAGATAAAAATAAAGTGAGAGAGGCAGATCAGATCAGCAATCAGAGAGAAGATACAAACAGAAAATTAGAGATCAAAGGGGAAATCAAGGTGTAAGTTGATTATCTAGAATAAACTAAAATATTTATAGGAAATTCTTGATGAGATATCCAAAAGCATGAGAATTAACGCTACATGATAAGAGCAATGTATTGAAAAGAAAACATCTGATGGTAATATCATGTAATATCAAAGATATGAACTCCTGTAGATGCAATAGTGAGGGCTAACATTAGAACATAACAATTCTGACTTCCTGTTTTAGTCAATTATTGATGTTGAATGAAAGATGAGATTAACAAGAGATGGATGTTGCTATTTAAATAGAAGAACAAAGACATTTTGTAAAATATGACCCCCAACCCTGATGCTACTTACCTTCGGGCCCAGACCACGACCAGTATCATCAGAGAGAATGAGGTACCCTTGAATGACGTTCGCTTGGTCTGCGACCAATATCCATGCCAGTTTCCGTCCCTTCAAGGAAGCTTTAGGACTCTTAGAGATATCACGGCCCCGATAGCCTCATCGATCTGGTTATCATGTCGTTCTTAAACCCCAACAACAGTCGTATGATCTAGGATGGATAGTTTCAGATCTTTGAGAACCTTCTGAAGGTCCTCAACTAATAACCATATCTTCCCCCCCCCCCTTTTTTTAGTTCAGGTCTCAATCAATAGAGAATCATAACCACTCGCGTGATCTGATCTCGGATTATCAAGTATCGCATCCACTTGTGGAGCAGGTCGCTCTCTGCATCTCTCATGCTTTTCAGACAATGATATACAGAAAACAATCGGGCGAAAGACCCATCAGACTCATTGTTAAAGAGAATATGCATAAAAGACGATAAAATGTTGGAAGCACAATGTAGAGTGAGAAATAGCAACAAGAACCAGACACAAAATGCCGATATAGATAAAAAGAAAAACATGAGAACACCGTTGGATAACATCA
This sequence comes from Nuphar pumila, assembly GCF_984573655.1. Lineage (NCBI taxonomy): Eukaryota > Viridiplantae > Streptophyta > Magnoliopsida > Nymphaeales > Nymphaeaceae > Nuphar > Nuphar pumila. The sequence goes on from NC_143255.1 coordinate 54,928,736, forward strand.
AAACCAAAAAGTTAAGCATAAACAGGAAACGAGAGTGAACAGGAAATCAGAAAAAACGAGGAAAGGAAATGGAAAATCGATAATATCAACCAAAAATCAAGATCACAAGATAACAAAAAAAAAAGGGAAATGTTGAATCGATGAATATTCAAAATCGCTTAATCATAAAAAAAAAAATTGAAAAGGAAAGAATAAAACAAGTTTTGGAGTCTGATGGCTCCCTTGATGTAGCAGCAGGTGGGTCGATTTTGCTATAGGCAAATCGATCCCACCATGTTGCCTTACGAAAAGGAAGAAAGTAAAAAAAATGAAAATCAAAAGAAAACCAAGACGATGTTATGAAAGGGAAAGGGGGTTTCTAAAAAAAATCAAAGAGGTGTGGGTTACTCACCTGTAAGCGCAGGTGCTTTGTAGTCGACTTTCTTCGATCGGATGAACAAAAACTTAGGAAATAAGAAGAAGCGTGAAAGAGGGGTGCTGGGGTGAAGGCGGATGGTCGATGAAGTCCCCTGCATGCTTCTCTTAAAGGGAGAGAAGGAAGGTTCGAGAGGGAGGGTTCGGTTGGAGATCGAAGGTGGAGAGGAGGGCAGAGGCAGATGGACGAAGCAGAGAGAGGGAGAGAGTGCGATGGAGGAAGGTTTCCGAGGGAGAGAATACGAGAAAAATCGGGAGAGAGAGAGAGCCACCCATTTTAGGGTTTTTCTCTCTTTTTTTCTTTTTTCAAATACACCCTTTGATTTTATCGAAATTTCTAAAATGAGGCTTTTTCAAAAAGATAGATTTTATAAAAAGGACGTTTTCTTCAAAAAGGTGGTTTTTAAGAGCTCATCATTTTTTTGTATATTCTTTTTTTTGTTTTTTTCCTGATTTTTTTTGTATTTTTCTTAAGATTTTCTACATTTTTTGTATTTTTGAGAAAAAAAAAACTCTAGAACTAGGGGAAATGAGAGATTAAACTATTTTTGGAATTTTTTTCAGAAATATTTACAAAAGAGGGGTTTTTTGAGAATTTTAATGTTGTTTCTTGAAAAAAATTCTTCAGAAAATGGGTTAGGAAAAAAATGAGTTTAGATTCCAGCGAATCCGAAAAATGAATGGAATTTTTGGTTAAAATTTTACCCGGTTATTCAGAAAATGTGAGTCAGGGGCAAAGAAGGAATTTTTGGGTTTTTTTGAAAATTTGGGGATGTTCACAGATACCCATCAAATCCTGGAGCTTTCCAACCAGATGAATCTCGCATGACCGAGAAGATTTCATTTTCAATGAAAGACACCTGCATCGACTTGGAGAGAGCATGGTCCATGGACAAGACTAAGACGAGACCCATAGAACCACTTGTGGCTGCAAGAATACAGGTTAGTGAAATAATTGGTAACAGCTGGGAGAACCTGATCGCCCAAGTAGGAAACACCCTCGATGGACATAGATTGAATGGCTTGTCTCCTATGTCTATGAGAGGCGAATGAATGAAAGAACTTGGTGTTCCTGTCACCCACTTTAAGCCATATCACCCGAGACTGCTGCTTCCAGCAAATCTCATCCTTCAATCGCCAAGATTGCAATAGCAGAGTCAGCTCGACCAATCTCATATGCAAACAAAGAGGTCATAGCCAAGAGAGACTGATGGATAGAAGACAGTTCACGCTCACATTCCCCCAGATTTTGGAATTTGCTTATGTTATTGGAAATAAGTCAAGATTTGATGTCGCAAGATAAGTGAAAGAGTTTAACCAGGCATCGGGATGTCGCTCGGGTCGCATAACAAGGTCTACTCCAAGACTGAAGGACGATCGACTTGAAACCCGCCTCCTTAAGCCACCATTGCTCAAATTTGAAGGTTCTATAGCTGGAGAAGTCATGCCCCTATTAGATAACAACCTGACTATGATTCGAGACGAATGGGGGAAGGAGACAACACGAGATGTCATTAAGAGAGCTCAGCAGATCTGGGGATACGAGCACTCAGTCGAGCAGACGGTAGCACAGGCGAGATCGCTGAATGGTTCAAGAGAAAGATTCACCGACATGGGGGACGGGGTACAGTCGGTGCATCTGAATAAAGTTTTGGAAGCCGAGTAGGAAACCAGAATACTTGAGTCATTTGACGACAACAGGCAGTTGAAATCTCTCATGATAAGATGTTGCTCCCTAAAGGATTCAATGAACCTATTCAGGTCCGACCAAAACTCCTCCCGACGGATCTGGCGGTGGGGACCGTACACCATGGTGACCACGACTGGCACAGGCTTGGCCGAAAGGGGAAGGGCAATGAAGATGGAAAACGCACCTTCGTCCCGTTGGTGTAAGCCTAGAGAAGGCTTCTCGAGGATGAGAAGACCTCCCGCATAATAGAGTGCGGGCTTGAAGAAAAAATCTGCACCATGACAGATTTCAAAAATGACTAAGCGCGAGATATCCGCCATCTTTGTCTCACATAGAGCGATGAGTGTAACGCCACGAAATCTTAACTCAAATTTTGAGGATTTTTTTTTTCTTTTTGAAACAACGGAAACAAGTAATACTATATGGTTAAGTATTCTGAAACATTACAGTGGGGCGCAAGACCAAAACATTTATTTCATTTTATTATTAATGAATAATAACATCAGAGTTTCTCAAACTATCCCTAGAACAGTAAATCCAAAATCTCGATCTGATGCCTCATCCCACAGCCGCTCATAAGCTCTAATCTTCACCTAAAAAATGAAATATTTATAGAAATTAGACTACAACTGTCTAAGTAGGAATTACTGTAATTTTTCTTGCAGGTATATCATGTGTCAAGTATGTGGTGCGGGTGCCGAATGTGCTTTTCAGCATATACAAGAATAAGCAAAGGTCTACACTACGACAATCAACAATTTATCAGAAGTTAACTGGCAAGTAATATCATTAGCAGCATTTAAATATCCCATAACCACATATACGAATTCATGCAATAATTTAGAGGAATGCATTTATACAACATGGTGCATCTATTAGGCATAAAACAACATTCATCAATATCATGAATTATAATTTAAGTAGAACATGACATTTAACATGCATTAGAAATTAAACATCACACATCCACCAATCATATAACAATTAAGAGAATAAATAACATATGCATGTTCTAATGCATAGCATGAATATACATGATTTATATGCAATGCATGAACACTTTATTATCTTTTATTAAAGTTTCTTTTTCCATATGCATGCCCTATTAAATGCATACAATTTAAGCTCATCGTTTTAATTAATTATCGTTGCCCGCGAATACACCAAATGGGTAAAATCCCCGACGTCAAGTTAGGTTCCCAGGGTAGCTTAACACACAATTTGTATTTTATTACTGGGTTCCAAACTTAGCCCTCGACCGATATCAGGAAACAACACCATCCATCGGAACATTGGACCTCCACATCTAATGTTGGGGACACAAGGGACACCCCACGCCCACAAGTGTCACTTTCTTCGTATACCAAAATAACAACAGTTGTGTCAAACACACCTCCCCTAGGTCAAGTGACGGACTCTCCCTAAAACCGTGGTCAGGAGAAGAAACCTCAATATCGGGTTCAGGGGACAAAAATAAAGCCCACAGAGTTTTTGTATCCTCACAGTCTCTCCAAGACTAGAACTCTAAGATCCCCATTCTCCAGATGGGAGATCCCAGAACGTATATTACATTGTTCTTTACTTTCTTTTTTTCTTATTATTAATTCATTTCTTTTACATTTGCAAATCAACATGCAAATTTAATAACATAGGCTTGCACATCAGCATGCAACCATAAGCTCGCAAATCAGCATGCGCAGCTCTTCACGGTCTACCACCTGTGGCAACAAGAGAACGGTGCAATAAGACAATAATATCAATTTTATAAATTTACAAATCAACATGCAAACATAAGCTTGCAAAACAGCATGTCAAGCTCTTCACGGGACCACAACCCGTGGCAACACATAGAACAGTGCAATAAAAATAAATGTGATTTTTGTGATGCATTTAAATAATTAAAGAAAGAGCAAACCAAAGCTCAAGACTCTTCAGGCTTGTGATGATTCATTTAGATCATCGATGCATCATACGCAAAAATTATAATAATATGCAATTTATGCAATGATACCAACATGATTCCAAATGCACATTCATTCATACCAATTTAACAATGTGCATGAGCTACCAGAGTGATATGCATGTGTTCACCATCCATGTGAAATTGCTTTCGTGAAATCACTTAACACACATGCATTCATTCATGATTCATAAGTATATGAGAACATTTATGCAAGATTATACATGCCAAATACACATTGATTCCATGTATGCACATGCACTTGAAACCAAATCATAAATGCATGATAATTAAACATGTCTCATAAATGTAGGCACATGAAACTTTTCATTCATAACATGTGTTAACATCCACACACATGAACATAACCCGGATCTAGAAATTGAAATTTCATGGCTGCACACATTCATATCATGTATGCACCTGTACCAAACAAACTTTGCAATAACATATTAACAAAAATCAAATATCTCACATGTTACAAACTATAAAGCATGCTAACACGTGCCATTAAATATTTGAAACCAATCTAACAACCTCATTCCTCAAATACATATAACATGAGCTTAAGCCTTAAAGATAAACTGTGTCTAGAGTTTCAAAGCATTAAAATGGGAACATTTAAGCTATGACTGTCAAAGCCATAAAACACACAGATAAGACATGAATTTGTTAAATCCGCATATTTGATCAATTATTTTATGTTTGGTACCATGAACAATAATGAAAATTTGCTTCAAAAGACGGAACATAATGAGATGACATAGGCATGTTGGTTAAACTCTCACTAGTGGTGAAAAATTCAATTATGCAGCTAAGAAGCTGAGGTCCACAAGCACTAAAATTGCAAATCTGGAGCTAGACCTTTCAAAGCAGAAAGCCTGACAAGCAATAGTAAATTGATACTTTGTTCTTGTTATTTATGTTGGGTTCCACAAGAAGTAATTGAAAAGCCTACCCTCACTTTAGATCAATATAGTATCAGCTATTGCACTATCTAATGAGTGGTATGCAATATGGATTCATGTTAGAGTATTAACATCAAAGCATATCTACTTTAGAGTCGAAGATACACTTTCGAATACATGCTGCATACAAGCAATACAAATCATACATTTTCTGACAAAAAAAAAACAGTTTAAGCATGTGGTATTTCGTGTAACTTAGTCACAACACTAGAGAAACCCAGAAGAATGCAATTTGAAGAACCCTATAGAGCCCAACAGCAACTGGGTCCAGCATTAATCTTTTGTTATATACATTTCAAGTTTACATGATTTCATGATTCTAACCTCAAAGATACTTTGGGATAGAAACTCTCAGTGTAGGATATAATTTCAATAAGCATGCACTCACCTATTTTCAATGTAATATCCTACTAAGTTAGGCTACACTTCATATGCTACAACATATTGAACAACAATGTATTTAAAAGCATATTACAATATCAACTGAACAAGACATACAAGAGGATGTATCTCAAATATTCACAAATAGAGAGGGTAAACGAACTGAGCAACTCATGGCTTGGCTTCGTTCAACTTGTTTATCAGCCCTATCCAAAAGAATATAAAGTTCCAGATTGCTAACTTTGCATTATAGAAGCATGAGATAGAAGTTGGATGAATCCAAAGGAAAAATTATAATCCCAAATCAGATTTTCAACTTTCAATTATCATGACCTTGAAATCTATTAAAAACGACTCCACCATCCAGAAGAAATGAGTCAACTCAAAATTCGAGAAACAAGTCACCTTGAACCTACAAGATTAGTACGTCATGGATGACCCCAGGTCCCAGAATATTCCATAATAAGATGCTATCGTGCAACTAAATCCAAATCAAGCAATCCATGTAATAAGAAATCTAATCACTTTCCACAATAAATAACCTAGACCGGACAACAATACAAATGTCTCACAATGCCCTCCAATCTATACGAGTTGATCCTCAGGACTAAATTACTGAATCAAAAGATTGGATAGAATTCTTGACTAGCATCTACAATTACAATATGCCTTAAAGACAGACATATTTACATAATTTACCACATAAAACCAGAAATTACAAGAAAAATCTTAGGACCCAATTCCAAATTCACGAAAACAACAAATGATCTATTGCAACTGCTCCTCAACAATATATCCCCCCCCCAAGTCCGAGGTCGCAGCCACCGGAATCCCCCAACCTCACAGTCTTGGGTTTTTCGGCAGCCAAGACTTCCATTAGAAACATCAGAGCATGTGACATCCGGGTTTCCTCCCCCTTGACTGACCCAACCACAATCAAACTCAATCTATACCTAACAAGAAAAGGTACAAAATCCTACCTTTTTCGGCGAGAGGATGGTTGCCGACGACTGGGGGTGGCTGGCGACAGCAGCAGCTGGTGGTCGGGAAGCCCTCCGACGTTGATGACCTTCCCGGTGTACGCGAAACCAAAAGAGAAGGAGAGATACAGGGGGACGAGAGAAAGAGAGAGAGAGAGAGAGAGTTCTGGTAAAAGGGAAGGGGAGGAGGCGAGATATAGAAGGAAGCCACAAAAATTGGGAGGGTTCCGTTATCCTCCCCTTCACCCAGCGGCTGTGCATCCCCCTTCCTCAACCTCCTTACCTCTACGTTCTGTTAGGGTTCAAAAATGAACCCTAACACTCATTTTTATCGGGTTGCCTGTTTCGAGTCCTTTTTTTTAACCTGGTTCGTAACACGGAGCACGGTCCGGGAATGAGACCCGCGAACCCGCCGCTATCAATGGATCCTTTACTCAGTTGAGTTTGTGGTTTGGGCCCATACGGGTCTAATTGTGGATCCATATATATATATATATATATATATATATATATATATATATATATATATATATATATATATATATATATATATATATATATAACACTACCAATTAGGTACGATTTCGGTTTGGCCACACTTGTGACTCGCAACCCATTCATAAAAGGGGTCCATGTTTTGGGCTATTCGGATCCATCCAAGGATCCGAATCCGCAAAGTTTTGAATCATTCCTTTTATAGATTCCAACGTGGTAAGGATCTTCGGTCCAATTTGTTTATGACTTCATGTGGGCAGCTCTGGGTCCAAGGATCTGAAAATTTTCTCTTTATTACATGATTGAAACTATGAATCCAAAGGATGTAATTTGGATCCAAACCTTCAGTAGATTAATATAGCTCCAAAATAAACTATTAAGGATTCTAATTAAGTTTTTTATCTTAAGACCCGTTTTAAAATTCGTGGATTCCTACCATTCATCCAGGATCCAATATCAATTCTAACCCAGATATTAAGGACCAAAATCAGAGGCCCAAACAAGAGATTGAAATTTATTGTTAGATATCCATGCAATATATTTGTGATCCAATAACTACGATTCGAATAGAATATTAGGGATTTGACATTGAAGATCCAAACAGGATACTCGAGACCCAAATATAATTAAACAAATACAACGCTAAAAAATATCCTTATACTAGCTTAAGGCTTTAACTCTCAAGTTTATTTATCTGATAAAAATCATGGGTATTACATCCTTTCCCCCTAAAAAGAATCTCGTCCTCGAAATTTACATGCAAGGACTGCTCGAAAAGACTGGGGTACTTTCCTCTCATACTGGCTTTAGGTTCCAATATGGTTTTGACGGTACCATAATATTGGCATCTAACCTTGATGGTATATAATGTTGGCATGATATTCATATAACCAATCTATATTCACTAGGTTTTCTTACTTAGTCATATCGAGTAGGGTCAGGTTAACGGTAATTTCTTCACGTCCAATATTATTTATGTGGCTAGTATATAGATTGCACATATAAAATTTTATCGGATAGGGTTATTATATACATCTAATACATGCTTCATTGGTTTCATGTTCACACCTAGTAAGGTTTGTAAGGTCTACGATATAAAAGAGTATGACCGCATAATAAAAATAACAATTAACATGACTAATAGCAAAACAAAACGAATTATACTCACACAACACTTGCAGGGTGTGGCACGACCATGATCTTTGATTTAGTGTTCCCATGCTCTGATACCAAAACTGTAACGCCCCAAAATCTTAACCCAAATTTTGAGGATTTTTTTTTCTTTTTGAAACAACGAAAACAAGTAATACTATAAGGTTAAGTATTCTGGAACATTACAGTGGGGAGCAAGACCAAAACATTTATTTCATTTCATTATCAATGAATAATAACATCATAGTTTCTCAAACTATCCCTAGAACAGTAAATCCAAAATCTCAATCCGATGTCTCATCTCGTAGTCGCTCATAAGTTCTACTCTTCACCTGAAAATGAAATATTTATAGAAATTAGACTACAACTGTCTAAGTAGGAATTATTGTAATTTTTTTTGCAGGTATATCATGTGTCAAGTATGTGGTGTGGGTGCCGAGTGTGATTTTCAGTATATACAAGAATAAGCAAAGGTCTACGCTACAACAATCAACAATTTATCAAGAGCTAACTGACAGGTAATATCGTTAGCAGCATTTAAATATCTCATAACCACATATACGAATTCATGCAATAATTCAAAGGAATGCATTTATACAACATTGTGCATCTATTAGGCATAAAACAATATTAATCAATACTATGAATTACAATTCGTGTAGAATAGGGCATTTAACATGCATTAGAAATTAAACATCACGCATCCACTGAGAGGCCATCAATGAGCATGCAGATGAATCGAGGCTGAGCCGAGACTCCAATAAGAGGTTGCTGATTGACCCACACAAAAATTGAATCATCCGAGACCTGGACCTTCGGCTGCGGAAAAGACCCAAGATCTGAACCACCATTGCTCAGTGCAGACAAAAATGATGATGCGGCCTTTACAAAGGGGTAGAGAGAATACTGGGGCGCTTGGATGGCCACTGAAGGACCCCTAGGCCAATCTACCTCAGGCAAGGGGTGTACCATAGGGATCGACTGCAGCGAAGCCCGCTTCTCGAGCCTCCACGAATCCCACAAAAGACTGCATGGGCGAAATCGAGGAAAAGATTGCTCAGAACTCCCACCAGCCCACCCTTGAGTCGGTCTATCGCCTCAGGGAGGAGAGGTACAGGGGGAGGAAGGACCGAGATACGTGCTACATGAACTGCCATGCATACCAATCCCGGACTCCAAAGTGCAAAGGGGCGGTCCCCCAAGATGAATGAGAACTTCGAAAAAAGATACAAAGGAGACGACATATAAGGAGGGCGGTGAGCTCCCAAACCGAGGCGGATGATTACCGCATGCAGACCCATAGGTAAATGAAACGATAAACGTCAGCTTTTGTAAATACGCTCGAGATGAGCAACCGCCTTGCACCAAAGTGGGCCCGGATGCCAAGGTCGCTATAGGAGAGCAAAGGGCTGATTGAGAACCTTGGAAAACTTTGCGCGGCCACGAGGACCCAGCGACGTCGATCAAGGGAACTAGCCTAACCAATGGTTGTCACTGGTTTCGAATATCAAGAGGCCAACGCGGCCACCAAAGCATAGAATGACAGAGTCTAGGCATAGCTAACGTGAAGGAACCACCTGCCTTACCTTTTTTGCCTTAAAAGCACCTCGAGAAGCAGAAAAGGGAGAAGTTGAGATATAGTACTTAAGCCAGTTAGAAGAAATCATACTAATCGCAGCAACCATAGAGCACATGAACGGCATCCCAGAGTTGTAATCATCATCGGAAGAAGAACCCTCAGAGACGAAGGCAACATTAGAATGATGGGGAGCTAACAATGAGGTGCAGGACCCGAGTCGGGCATTGAGGGCGAGCGGTCCATCGGGACGGATACGATAGAGATGGTTGAGCCAGAAACGCTTTCTTGTGAATGACATAGGCGCAAATGACGATGAGAGAGTCGGCACCCAAAGTTGATCTTGATAGCCATGAACGTAGACGAAGGATCCTACAGTTGGCCGGTCTGTACCCAAGGCGAGAATGAGGTTTTGCGCCGGGGTGCTTAACTCGCGAAGAAGCTCGACCATAGGAAGGAGAATAGGTAACATCACTAGAGCGCCTGCAGACCGGGTGTCGCCTGAACCAGAATGACGAGGCACAATGGAGGCATGCACGACGCTTTCAAAAATTGAGAGATAGACAATCGGCACACCACCAGTCCCCCAACTTAGCCTGAGGAAGAAGATAACGAGAAAGACTCCGGGAAAAAGACTGCTACCAGGATGACTTAACCTCCTGCCAGCCACGGACGGTGTCCGATCGGGGAGACATACGATAGAAAAAAGGAGCATGGAGCAGGGTGTCGACAAAGCAAGCACGAAGGGATTCAACCTTGACGGCCTGCAAGAAACGCCGGATGTCACGAGGGAGCAACGAGCCGGAGGCCAGACAAGAAGCGAACACCTCTGATAGGGAAAAGAACACACGGAAAGAGAGGTTGAAAGGGAGGGCAACAGAGGCGCCTTGGCGACGCAGGGCGAAAGCTATCCCCTAGTCATTCAAAGCCTCTTGGATAGAGGAGAGGGCCTGTTGGTTGACGGATGGGTGGGGCATAGGCCCCAAAAGTAGAGGGATGAGGGAGGCATGGGTCATGGCAAGCGAAATACCCAAGCCATTTTGAGAGAAAGAGAGAGAGAGAGAGAGAGAGAGAGAGAGACTGGTGGACGACGGGAGTGGGAGGGGATCTGGATGCTCGCCAGCGTGGTGGTGGTGCTCGACGTCTTAGGGGAAGAACATGCGGCGGTGTGGTGGTGCTTGACATCTTATGCAACGACGTGGGGAAGGAGAGGGTAGGTGCTGCCTCGCGAGTCATGCTAATGCCTCTCCGTAATGGGGCACCTGTAGAACTTCCTCCCAGAGTTTCTATTCGTCTGGGAAGTCAAAAACCAAACACGGGCCCCGCCATAGGGGCATTGCTACTCCAGAACCGAGGTGTCGTCGTTCACAGGATCGGGCGTTCTAGGGCTCTGCTTCGCCCTCGTTAGGTTAGGGTTCCCCGTCTCGGATCGGTGGCAGCTCCGGCGAAGGGGAGCCCAACGTGAGGGGGAAGAAGACGAAGAGGGAGGAAGAAGGGTCTCAGAATTCAACAGAGGAGTCGGGGGAGAAAGGGGGATCTCAACGAGGTGTGTCAGACAAAGGAGGTCGAAGGTCGAAGGCCGGGGGTCGAGGGGGAGAAGGAGAGCCCAACGTGAGGGGTAAGAAGATGAAGAGGGAGGCGGAAGGGACTCGGGTTTCAGCAGAGGAGGCGGGGGAAAATGGGGATCCCGGCGAGGTGAGTCGGACAAAGGAGGTGGAAGGTAGAGAGAGAGATGAATATGTGAGTTTCCATAACTTCCAAGAGAGAGTAGAGAGTTCCAAGATAACAGAGGCTTAAGAAAGTAATTTAGAGAAGAATTGTTGAAAAGAAAGTCTCAACAGGAGTCTCAACGTAAAGAGGAGTTTTATCCAACCAAAAGAAGAAGTCAAGATGAATCAGAAGTCCAACTTAAGAGGAGTTTGTCCTCTCATGTAACCTAAGCACATATAAATATGTGTGCCTGTAACCTCTTAATGATATGAATGAAAACAAGTCTTTGAGGGTGTTGGGCGATGGATGTAGGTAGGGGTGGCAATCGGGTCGGGTCGGCGGGTTGGCGGGTCAGAATACCTCAACATGAACCCGACTCGTTTATTAAACGGGTCGGATGTGGCAAACACGAACATGACCCATTTATTAAAGGGGTAACCTGACACGACCTGATTAACCTGTTTAATAAATGGGTTGGGTCGACATGACAAGATTACAACGATAACCTCTGACATGACTTCTGTGGAGCCTGTAATCGAATAGAGGGAGTAATTGTATCCTTGTCAGAGATGCCATTTGGAGCTCTACTTTTTTTTTTTAAAGCTTTTAAAGGTTGGCATGATAGACGTCAGGAGGAGAGACATCTTTTGGTAGGATAAGTAGAGATGACTTTTCAGGAGGCGCCTTTAGTGGAGATTTTTTTTGCCCAAGCCACAGTGGCATTCTGTTAGACGACAAGTGGGGAGACATTCTTTGGGAAGGTAATGTAGGACACACTGGCAGAAGATGAAACACCCTTTAGAGGGGCATCTCTTGGAGTGCCCAGGGCATATTTTGGTCTCCACGCTAGCTTATAATAATTCACCTTGAGCTAGAGAAACGCCTTTCCTTTAAGCCAATGAGGAAGCTGCATGGGGAGACTCCTCATGATTTAGTGTTCTTGAATCTCGCCAGAGTTCCTTGGTCGACACTGGTGGGAACTGCTTTTCCCAGGCAAGCAGGTGTCCTCCAACTCCATATTCGATTTGTGTTGCTGATCATGACCCTATGTTGGAGGATTACAGACGGGGATCCAATGGCTTGCCACCATGAAAGAGCACAGTGTTGCAGTTGGAATGCCTTACCATTGCCGACGGGTTGAATGAGACCTTTCTGTGAGGCTTGTTTCATTCTTCAACACTCGACGTCCAAAAACTGGTGTTTACGGTGGTAATTATCTGTGTGCCAGAAAAGTACTAAGAAATACGTGTAGTACCATTTTCCTTTGTTGTTGTTTCCCTCTTTTTGAATGATGTTGTACAGCCTGGACTTAATATATATAAACGGGTTAAAGGTTAAGGGTTCATGTAAACCGGTTGACCCGCCCGCCTAACCCGTTTATTAAACGGGTCAAACGGGTTGGCGGATTGGCATACCCCTAACACAAACCCGACCCGTTTAATAAACGGGTTAGGCAGGTCGACCCGTTTACGACACAAACCCATTTAAGCCAAACCCGAACCCGGCTAAGAAGCGGGTTGGCGGGTCGTGTCAGATTTTGCCACCCCTAGATGTAGGTACAACTTCAGTAACCATGTAAATCTTGTGCATGCCGTACTGTGTTAGTGTGTTATTTTCCACTTCTGTGCCACAAGGCTGCAACCGTCTCTGATCCACACCGCATGCAGTAACATAAACTAGATAAAAAATAATTTGTAGCACTGCATAGCAAATTATTGCAAAGGTCATTTAGTAAAGAATTTTGTGTGGATAAAACAGAGGAAAACTTGTGCAACCAAAAACAGGGTGAAATCCCATAAAAAAATTTGAAGGAATGCAATATATCTTAATTCTCTATCAAGTACTGCAGAAGTTGAGCAAGCTGTTCAAAGAAAGTCCTGAAAAGGCAAAGCTTTTGGTAAAAAGATTGCACATAAAGCAGAGACGCATTCAGTTGCACAAAGAAATATGAAAATAAAGTTGTGAATCCGGAAATCAACGCCATTATTTTGCTTCATTAGCAGGGATTACCATCACCCTGGAACTATACAGCTAATAATACTATATATAATTTAGTGACTTCAATAAAACGTCAAGCGCCTGCTTAGAAATGTCTTAGAGTTCTGCATCTGCAAAAATGCATAGAATGGTCAATGAACATTTTCTTTTGCCTTAAAAATTAAAACCATGGCCAGATGAACTTACAATTCCATATGCAAGGCCCGCACCAAGACCAACAATGCTAACTATACGATGAATTAAATTATCAAGGCTAATATGGTCCTCAAACATGCAACAGATCAGATCATAAATCAGATAAGCAACTGTCGCAGCCAGTGTCTGCTTCTACAAAACATAAGGAACCAATGTCTACTTTAGAAGAGTAAAAAGATTGCAATTGCCAAAAGATAAGTACGATGAACAGACAAAGATTGGTATAAGAATGAATCCATCGATCACTCACTCATTCTAATTTTACTAAATGTCAAGATTCATAGATTATGTATACTTCAAATCCAATTTAAGCAGAAATCACTCATTCACCTGCAAAGGAGTGGATGGTGAGGCCAATGGGCAGACAGGACAGCTCCAATCTTGCACTGTTAGAGAAGCTAAGCAATCAGACAGACTGGCATGGCAGACAAATAATTCGGTTGCAAAAATCAAACGACCTTGACTGAAAGGAATTTTGCACTAAAGCAAAAGCCATGCCCCAGAGAAGAACTCCAAGGGGAATCCATTTGAAAAGGTATTCATCCATCTATCTTCCAAATCTGCTTCTATCAGAAAAAACAGAAGGAAAGGGAACAAAGGGAATAGTTAAATCTTTCCTTCACACAGTCTGAAATCGCTAAAATGTCGATACCAACGAAAATATATTTTAGAAAAATGAAATTTGGGACCTGTCTTTTTTTTTTTAAAGGCAAGCGGCAGACCCCTGAAAATTGGGACCTGTTACACTATTAAAATCTGAATAGATGGCATGCAAGGAAAACCAGACACCATACACCCAAAAGTAAGGTTTTTATAAATATTTAGCCTCACAATGAAAAAACCAAAAAGGAAAATACTCTAATGGCAATAAATACTGGGGCACTGAAAAAAAATGATTGGCTACAGAATACCACTAATGAGGGAAAAAGAGAAAGTTGAGCAGGTCAGCTGTACAATTGCTCACCAAATTGGACTACTAAGCTGTTCCTTCTGCCCTTTGGAACCATTAATTTATATCTGTTGGCGATATTGATGCCCTTTGGAACCATTAGTTAATATTTGTTGGTATTTGATAGTTACGGGTCAATCAAGTGCGTGTGCTCAACATTTTCAATTTGTACTGAATTTCTGCTATATGCTTTTGTGAAATATAATTTTTCTAAGTTGGCTAATTATGGTAAGCCTCGACTACGATGGTTTGAATCGGTTGGGAGTAGTTAAATAAAGCTTTCCATTGTTGATGGTTACGAGGAAATTGTTTTCCTCAAGGCAAGGGAAAAATTGTAAAAATTAGTGTCATTATTCAAAGTAGAATCTTTCCAAGATGCTAATCAGAGATCAGTCCGAATTTTCTCCTTAAATGGATATGCCTTATTAGCATGATTTACAGAAACTAATTAGGCCTAAGCAGGTTTACTCAATCAATATCATACGATCAAATTAAGCAATCAGCCACACTATGGTTTAATGTAGCCTCTTGGATAATAATGTATTATTTTGTTCAAGTTAATGTAGACATTGTTTAGTAATGAATTAATTGAACAAATTGGGCCAGCCCAGCGATAGGCTAATTACTTGCACAAATTGAACATGTACCTTCAGATCAGTTCACCGAGGCTCTTATAAACTTGATTGGTTTTTAAGTATGATGCACCCATTTCAGTTTTATAATTCATATACTGCATCTAGCATCCAAAAAAAAATTTATGTGGCAATGGTTAGATCATAAGCCTCTTATCTCACCGAGCGTGAGCTAGAACAAGACAATTCAAGCTTGATTCGATTTCCAAACTACTAAGATGAGTTCATAAGCCCAGGCTCGGATCAAGCATAGACCGTGGGAAGCCTTACCATATAAAAAGTTAAAAAAAAAAACATATTCAAGGTGGTTCCTTCATTTAAATGTTGTGGGCCTTGCGGTGCAATTACATGAATATACCCTCCATTACTTTTCTCTTAAATGGTAAACATGTTAGGTGATCCTATTCCATCCTCTTCCACAAGTTATGCTTTAAAATTGGTACAAATTTATTGCAAATGTAGCTTTTAGGTCTAATCGGTTTCCTCAACACATTGACTCTGCTCCACAGAGATGTCCTAATTGATTGTCATCCAAAACCTAGCCCTAAAATCCTGACTCGTTAATCTTGCCCTAAAATCAATTGGCAGGACTACAAACTTTGAGTTAGCAATACGTCATCCTTCTTCAAGGCTATGATCATGTGGCTCAAAGCAAACGTAAGTTAGAAATCCTCTAAAATCCTTTTCTGGTCCATTTTGGACGGTGATTCGACGTCAGCGCTTGCTTGCGTATAATCATGCCTAATGTTGTACACTGTAAAACATTCTCTAATAAAACATGATTAAGATATTGTTATTGGCAAGTTATTGCCATACTACGATGTCAGTTTGGAAAAACTTGCTGCAATTTACTGTTTTTCTTTTAAGGCAAGCTGGGGTTAGGCAGACCCCCACCAGTTATTATTCAACGTACCACTAGGGTTTTGAACCTGCAACGTCTCACCACAGTGATAGCTCCTACCAACCACGCAGAGCCCCCATTGGTTGCTGCAATTTACTGTTGCCAGTTGCAAAGTTGCGCACTTTTCCCACAAGTAGTTTCAGCCTTCTTTGTGAGTGCATCCGAGCGCGAACATGCACACACACCGGGGAGCACACGACTCTATTGCCATTGCAGTAACTCCAGTGATTGCTTGTGGATCAGAGCATCGCCTGCTGCCACAACATTATAACCTGAACTTGTAAACAAACAGAAAGAAGAAACTTAGTATAAACATGTAATATCCGAGGCAAATTGATTATGAAAGCTTGTTGTTTGTGATATAAAACAAAGCAATAACAATAGAGGCGAACTTCAGGATAAAGTAGAAAGCTGTCGAACCAGATCAGTCCAGATGCAGGCTTGCATAGGCTAACCATGGACAAAGAGATACCAAGAATTGGTTTTAGAAAATAATTTTCACCCACCAAGAGCACGAGACCTTATGGTTACAGCCGTGACATAGTATGTTAATGAAACAGCAAAACAGGGCTAAGTTAATTGGAACATAATATACTGTAATGAACTGATCTGAACAATCAATAGATTAGATACTGGAATAGCACTACTGGAGCCAGCCTCCAACCCCGAGTTCAGTAGACATTGATACTGCTGATGTAAAACCAAGGATTGGATAAACTAATGTTTTCCATCAAGAATCTAAAAAATAGAACCGAGAAAGAGGAATTGAGGCAAGAAAGAAAGGCCACCATACTTGTCACTCTCGAATGTGGTGAAGCCTCCCAGGAAAGCTTTTGTCCTTTCCAATCAGTTATCACCCCCCCAGCACCTTCGATGACTGGTACTAGAGATAAGAAATCATAGGGCTGCAAGCAATCAGACATTGAGCAAGGATATATCAACTCTGAAACTTCATCAAGAAAATCAGTGAAATTCTACAAAACAAAAACTGTCTTCAGTATAGAGCAGCAGCCTCCAACTAGTTTCAGTCAGTCAATGAAAGGTTGGATTTGTGCATAATCCAAGGCACATTTTCTTCATTGTTTGCACAAACATGCATCAAAAATCAAATACATTATCTACCCCATGAGAATGTGCAAACGCACAGGTCTGATAAGTAGCCAACCCTTGACAGATTCTATTTTCCCATTAGGCTCGTCCTTGCAAAAGAACTTGGACCACAATCAGCGTAAGAGTTGCATGGGAGAGCATACACAAATCAAAGACCTTTGCATCAGAGAGAGAAGCATAGGGCATTCCATCTAGACACATACAGCTTTGTTTTCTTTCTTTTTTCTTTTTTTGTTCTTAAAGTTTATTTCATATAAACATCAATCTTTTTCATGTATAGTCAACTAAACCTTTTCAGATCCCTTCAAAAAAAAATTTGTTTCAATGATTGTCTCCTGCTTCTTTCCGTTATATTGAAATTACTTCACCATTCTGTTCTGCCAGATGCATGTCCTGTTCCATCTACATAATTTCGGATAAGCAGAAATAGGAATCAGAAATAATAATGTCATTTCTTGACAATCAATCACGGATCAATGTAACTTGTAGTTGACTCAGGTCATGCTGCTCAGACAAGGTCATGACAAGTGTTGTTATATTCAATGACCATTATTGCAACTCTCTTTGTTCTTGTTCAACTCAATACTGGTTATTTTCTGAACGAGTCACCATTTCACATTGACTGTAATAGATTGTGATGGGGGAATATAATTCTAAGCAAATAGATCAATGAGGGAAAGCCTGAAGGCATAAAATCACCTTAAGACCAGATTCAACGACAAGATCAACATATCCTGTTGCCAAAAGGGCATATGCATAGCAATCACACCCATATAATGGCACCTTTACCTGAAATGAAGGTGCAACTGTGTAAGGAGACAAGCATGGTAATATAGTACCCATTCAGTATTAGCGGCTTGGGAGATGTCAAGTGCTACTATAAAAGAAATGATCAGCCTGTTAATACATAATGTGATGTCATGTATGTAACTACAAGCTACAAGACAAAAGGCGCATAAAGAAAAACAATGACTATAAACTATCATAAATAAAATAGCAATTGTCCTACAGAGACTGGTCTTTAACCTATATTTTGAAAACAAACACGGCATCAAAAGATGGCATTTTGGGACTCATGCTTTTAAATAAATAGACAAATAGAACCTTGAATCTAGTTTCACCCATAAGATCCATCTGGAATGTTTATTCTATCCTTGCTTTGTAGAAGTTGTTTCTACCCTTATGGTCCACAGAAAGGCAGCTTTACAAGTTTGTTACAGGAAAATTTTGTGGTTAATGTGTAATAATCTGAGTTAATGCTACTTATCCCCATTTGTTTATTTCTTCAAAAGGATGGTCCTTAAATCAATTTTCAAAAAATAGGGTTCTATATTTTGGAAATAGGGTAAAGGATGGATCTCTGAGATTTCTTGGAGAGTTGTCCCTGCAGACAAAGACAAAAAAAAAATAGAAAACACAAAGAGAAAACCCTGAAGAACAACAGGACGTCTCACCCTAACTGGGTGATGTCTTTTAATATTTATATGTTGGTTGTTACAGTTACAATAATGCCCCTCTCCCTTTATGACATTTTTACATAATGCATATGGAGTCTAAATATGGATCCAAAACCCATGTATATTCTAACACGCCCCCTCAAGCAGAGTGTGGTCAACGACCATAGACAGTTTGGATTTCAGATTCTAGCGATGACGAACAGTAAGAGCTTTGGTGAAAAGATCAGCCACCTGGTCTTCTCCTCGAATAAAGACCGACTGAATTTTTTTAGCATTTTTCCGAACAAAATGTTGATCAATTTCAACATGTTTCATCTTACCATGCTAAACTGGATTAGTAGAAATAGCTATTGTACTTTTATTATCACAATAGTGTAAAGTGCTGGATATATACTGATACAAGCTTAACAATACTTGTTTAACCCATGCAACTTCCGCAAGAACAACAGCCATAGCCTGATATTCCGCCTCGGTACTTGAGCAGGCAACAGTTTTTGGTTTTCGACTAGCCCAAGAGACCAAGAGCGTTCCCAAATAAACACCATAACCAGTCACCGAACGCCTTTTGATAAAGATCATGGGCCAAATCTGCATCAGAATAGGCTATAACCTTAATGGACATATGAGAACTCACCGAAGAAGGTCAAAGATAGATAAGGCCATCTGAAAGAGTATCCTTAATATATCTAAGAATCCTCTTCACCACTTCCATATGTCGCATCTAAGGCTTATGCATAAATTGAGAAACTTGATTCATTGAAAAAGTCAAATCTGGAGGCATGAAGGTCAGGTACTGTAAGGCACCAATAATGCTTTAATATTTTTCAAGTTCGGGAAAATCAGCATCAGACTATTACCCATCTGAGTTAGAATAGCCATGGGAGTGAGTACATGTTTGCATTTCAGCATTCCACTGTGATGTGGTATGTCTCTAACATACTTTTGTTGCGAAAGAATAAGATGTTTTGATTGTTGATCCACCTGCACACCCAAGAAGAACCGAAGAAGGACCAGATCTTTCATGTGAAATTTACTATGAAGAATGAATTTTAGCTGAGTAATCTTTGCATGATTGTTGCCTGTGATTATTATATCATCTACATAAACCAATACGACTGTGAAAGCAGATTTGTCATGATGCACAAACAAGGAGTAATCACAATGACTGCACTCAAAACCAAGAGAACAAACCACATTGATGAAGGTATCAAACCATGCTCGTGAAACTGTTTTAATCCATATATGGCCTTTTTCAGTCTCAGAACAGTGGTCTGAGTGTCTCCCTCAAGATAGCAAGTGGATGCTCCATATATACTTTTTCACACAAATCACCATGGAGGAATGCATTTTTAACATCTAACGAGAATAAATCTCATCCATTAGATATGGCAAGAGACAAAATAACACAAATCTCTCCCATGCGAACAACTAGACTAAAGGTTTCATCAAAATCAAGTCCATGTTCTTGAGTATATCCTTTGACTACCAACCTGGCTTTAAAGCGCTCGATGCTACCATAAGATTTGCATTTAATTTTGTACATTAATGACAACCTACCATGTTTTTATTTGTTGGTCGAGAAACTATTTCTCATGCATTGCACTCATGAAGGGTTGTTATTCATTATTTATAGCATTCATTCATCGTGAATGACGACTAGCTTCAACAAAAGACCGGGATTCTTGAAATCAAGTATACTTGAAAGTCCAAAGAAAATGACTCATAACTGACCCATTTATCAGGAGGGTGTTGAATCCTGCTGAACATGTGAGTAGAGTGAGGTTGTTGCTGAACGAAACCAACGTTTATTGCATTATTTGATAGCTGAAATGGAAAACTGCTAGTAGGCTTATTGGAGGTGCTATTGTCAACCAATGAAGGAGGATCTATAGTCTGATCAGCAGTGGAAGTAGAGGGTAGTGGAAGTAGTGGACTGAACGGGTTTCGCAGTTGATTTGCTATATTTTTCAGGCTACTGTCCACCTTTTCTGCTATAAACCTGTTTTAAAAAATGAAAATCTGGTTGTTGTTCATGTGTTGGTTGAGTATTATCAACAGCAACTTTGTTCGTAAAAGCATGCTGAATTTGTTGTGTGGATGATGGCCAAAAGCAAACTACCAGTGATTTCGGATTATGCAGCCCCACAAACATCATCATTAAAAACAACATGACAAGAGATAAGAACCTTATTGGCAGCATGATCAAATCATCTATATCCCATGTATTCTTCGTCATACCCAATAAATTGACACATGGTTGCTCTAGGAGATAATTTATTTCGCATCGAGCCATCAATATGGACAAAGCACAGACATCTATATAAACATTGATCATGCATATTTTCTGCATTTTATATACATATTTTTATTCATGATCCATCGAAAAAATAAATTTAAAACTCATTCTTGTAAATGTTTTCGAGAAACTGCTTTAAAATCAAAATAGAGATGAAAATCGCACATTCAAAACCTTCCCTACGTTTTTTCAGAGTTTTGATTAGTTTAGAATTTTTAGTTTGTAGTTTAAGTAATTTAGGATTTTTCAACTAACATTTTGTTTTGTTTAGAAGTGTTTTTTTTATGAAACACGTTTTAGAGGAGTGTCCTTTTGGAATTTTCAGAGAATTTAAGAGAGTTTTTCATAAAATCGTGTGACCTAAATTTCTAATATAAAAACCAACTTTTAAGCAGAGAGGGGCGTCTTTTCTCTGGGAATTCACGCCCCTTTGTCTTCCTCCCTCTCTTCTCTTTTTCTCCCATTTTACTCTTGGCCAGTTCCTCCCTCGGTTCTTCTTTCTTCTTCTTCGTTTCATCTTACCTTTAACCTTTGTTATCGTCGGCTTCTTCATGTCCCTAACATCAGAGGCACGTGCATCCTGGAGAAAGACTACATTCTTCTTCTCAACCCCTCCATCGGAGGTAAACGGCAAGGTTTGCTTCTTCTTTCCCGTCTCTCCATAGTTTCTTAGTTATATTAGTGCTTGGTTATTTCGTAGAATACATGCATAATATTTCATTATTGTATATAGTATAATTTAATCTTTGCATAATCACTGCATCTAGTTTAGATTTTTGTTTTCTAATGCAAATATATATATATATATATATCACGGTTAGCATCGCATATAGTGTAAAATGATTTATGCAGCTTGTCGTAGGAAGAATAGTGAGAAATCGCTATTTTCATATCATATAGTGGATTTCCTTTTGTTTTCGCAATTTAGTTTCTTTTAGTGTTTGTTGCTTGCTACTGCAATTTGTGCGAAAGAAAAATCAAATCTGTCATCGTTGAGAGATGTTATCGTTCTTTATTATTGAAGCAATATTGGTCTGATCAAGAAACTGGAAGCCGAGGTGCAGACTTGAATTTTTTTTAAGAGGACAGCACAATATCATGTTACAAAGCTGAAGCCGAATACAATTTTATAGCAGACCTGTGAGGTGCACGCTGAAGTATCTGAGCACACGTGGGTCTGCACAACTCAGTTCACACGTTGAATCATGAGAACCGATTTGCGCAAAAATTCTTTTTGGTACCAGCACTATCAGCAATATCGGTTTTCTTGTCATTTGGGTTTCAATTAGTTAGCTCTGAAGTTTTATTTGTTTTTGTTTTTGTTTTTTTTAGCTGTGTAATCAGTTCATTAAAATATAGTCATCATCTTCGGTAGTTTATTTTGTTTTGAGTTGTTCTATAGCAGGTAGTTAACATAGTTTTAATTTTCGGTATAGTTAAATTTTTGTTTTCATTTAGTTAGTGTTTAGAATAATCATTGTTCAGCAATCGAATACTTTTTCTTTTGTTATAATTAGTCATATCTTAAATCAGGTTTTCTCATTATTTATTAGTTAGTCATCTAGTAATTCAGCCTCTAGGCTAAGCATTGTTTTTAGTGTAATCAAGTAGATTAGATTCATTTATAAGTTTTAATTAGTAGTTGTTCAGTTCATGTTTTCTTGAATTAGAATTATCAATTTGTTTACCTTATTTCATATTTAATTAGTCTTCGTTAAGTGTTAATTTAGTTAATTTAGATTCACGGTTTTAATGTTCAAGATTAATTAGTTATAGTTTGTTACATGTCAAGTTATTTGTTTTGAATTAGTTAGTGCCTTTCCTGTTTCAAGTTAGTTAGTTTGTTATCAAGTTGTTATTTAGTTTGTTGCTTAGTTAGTTTATTTGCTACATGTTAGTTAGTTTGTTTTAAATATGTTAGATTCTATGTCACATGGGTGCGGGTGCGGGTGCGACACGGGTGCGGCGCAATTTCAAAAATTTTGGACACGGGGACTCGGCTATATATATATTAAAAAAAATATATATATATATATATATAAGACTCGGTCAAAGTTGTGCCCATTAGGGGACAGGTGATGAGTTGTGAAGGCATTCTGTACACTTTCTTCGTACAGGAATAATTCACTTTTGGGCACTTTCTTCATACACTGTAATAATTCACTTTCTTCATACAGGAAAAAACCACAAAAACTTGAGTTGTGCCCATTCTGTACTTAAAACTTGAAAGTGTACAGGTTTTTTAGTTGTGATGGGTTTTTTTCCTTACAGCTGTAGCCCAGAAAATTTAAAAAAAAAATTCAAAAAAAAAAATCCAAAAAATGGACCAAAATGACCCTGGGTGCGTTGACCACACCCAGGGTCGGGTTGACCGAGTCCGAGCCGCACCCGTGTCGGTGCGTGTCGACGCGGGTGCGGCGACCTTGGAGCCGAGTCCGTGTGACATAGGTTAGATTAGGTTGTTAAGAGTCTTATTTTCTTGATTTTTTTTAATCTAACATAAGATTTGGGCATAGTTTTATTCGTTTGTTTTGTTTTTGTTTTGTCTTTTTCAGTGTTGTGAAAAGCGTTGAGGCGTAGCAAGGCGTTCCACCAAAAACCAAGGCGAGGTGCAAGCCTCGAGGCGTAAAGCGTAAGCCTCAAAAAAAATGTTGAAAACTTAAAAAATATTATAAAAAAATATCTAAAAATGCAAATAAATAAAAAAATGCTTTATTGATTAAATAACAATCAATAAGAAATAGAAAATCTCAAATACGTAATAAAAAATTTGAGATTAACATATAAAAGTAACTAAAAACTGATTACATAACTGGAAAATATATGAGATTAACCAACAAAAGTTAAAATATATGAGATTATTCTAAAAAATATGAGATTAACATATAAAAGTAACTAAAAAATTGATTACATAACTAGAAAATATATGAGATTAACCAAAAAAAAGTTAAAATATACTAAGAAACTGATTACATAATTGAAATAACTGGAAAATATATGAGATTGACCTACAAAAGTTAAAATATATGAGATTATTCTAAAAAATATGAGATTAACATATAAAAGTAACTAAAAACTGATTACATAACTGGAAAATATATGAGATTAACCAACAAAAGTTACCTTATCTCTTACTCGAGCAAATGCTGCTTCAGCATCTCCACTAAACAAATGGGGACTTGTAGTATACCTGGAAAAATGTTACTGGTTCCTGAGAACTGTATAGGGAAACAAATAACAAACAATATCAGAACACTGCATGTAATGAAAATGCCTTTCCTAGGGTCCAGCTCCAACTTTCTTGCCCCTTGTGCCATGATCACTCCACACAAAAAACAGTGACAGCCTCACATACATGCACACAGACAAAGAGAAACACTTGCAATGCATGTGTGCACACACTCACACACACTAATGAGTACCAACACATGAATGCATGCAGACCCGGATTCAAATTTGCACATTTAAAATGCAATATGCTACAACTAAAAATAGGAAAAGAGTAAGAAAAGGGAAATGAAAAAAACCACAAGGCATAAGCAAGTTTACCCTAAAGAGAAAGAAATATAAGGCAAAGAAAGATGGAATTCATACAGGTAGGCATCAGATAGTTTACTACAGGAACGTGTGGAAATTTCCTCCCCATTTAGTGTAGTCCTTCCGCATGCACCAATCCATCTTTCCTTTAAAACAGGCTGGTCAATGATGCCAAGAATCTGTAACAGTTTTGTCAATTTAAGAATGAAGAATGGTGTATTTTCATTAGAGAAAATAAAACAAACTTTTTAAAAAAGGTCATGTAGCATACCATTTTTGTGATGTTCCTAAACAACTAATTGATTGGAAAGTTTACATGTACTAGGTAACCCTGTCATGGCTTAAAGAGAAAAAACTAAAGGGCTCATGGTAGAGATAGATGATGGCTAGGAAAAGGTTGTTGGCTCACTAGCTGTATCAAATTATGGGTCTCTATGCTAATTCCTCCATTGACTAGGAAACTAAAACAATCCCATACTCAATAAACAAATTAAGATCTAATTTAGAAGGATAAAGACAACTTTTCTTTTTTTGAAGCCCTCCTTTTACAATGTATCCGAAAAATATGGTTCAAAGATGCAATTCATGAGAAATTGTGGTTTTTTTTAGAAAGCCTCTGATGAAAATAACATCCTTTCTTTATAATAATGGGAATAACATTCTTGCACAACTCTTTTTTTCATGACAAATCTGGCATGAGGATATCTCATCCTCTTCTTTATGTTATGTACATTGTTCTGCTGCTATTTAATGAATTCCCATTTGTTTTGTCTCAAAAGAAAAAAGACAAATCTGGTAAAAGCTAATCCATGATCGGCACTCTTGGAAAACCAGCAGTTGCTTTTGCATTGGTACAAAGATATTTTTCTAGTCCAAGAAAAAATGCTACTTTTACAAACCAAAGCAAAAGAGAATCCTCCAGTTCTAGGATGTCTAGAAGTTAAAGTAAATAGAGGGGTAGCATAACAACTGGGCCTTTTGAAGCATGTTTACTTTGTGGGATAAAGCATATTTCACGTACTGTAGATTTTTTATTTTTGAATTTCATCAACTATGGAATCCAAGTCCCATGAAAGGTGAAAAAAGAACATCATTAGGTATAAATTGAATTAACCTTTGATGATGCTCTTTTTTACTGTGGACGGTGCAGTTAAAATAGAATTGTTGATACAGAGGAATCCGCTATCAACCGTAAATCAAACAACTATCATTAGTTTATACATGTGCCATGGTTTATCAATGTCAGCTTAATACTAGTTCTAACTTCAATAGGGTAATGTCACTGCATTAGTCAGAATTTGTGAAAACAGGTTAAGAGCAAATAATTGCGAGCATGCATCCTACCGGTTTTCCATTGTACAAGAGAGCAATAAGAGTGCCAAACAAGGGCTTCCCTGCAATCCAAAAGAACGTCAAAATAAAACAAAAGATCAATGCATTAATTTTAAATATTAATGACGTCTTCATTCTATGAAATCATTTCTTTATTCAGATTAATGCAGACCACATTGTGTTAAACATAAAGTAACAATCTATTATACCAGAAAAAAGATATCTAAAAGTTTTCCTTTCAAGAGGGCAGACGATTGGATGAGATACAGTTAAAATGTTTTGATGGTGATGACTACAATGCCATAAGCATGGATTATGAGTTTTATACAAGAAAATCCTGACTACGGCTCCTCATGGAACAGTGCTTCTTCCGTTGGTGGCAGAATACTAGAGAATTTGAAAAAAAAATTACCAAGGATTAGTGGAAGCAAATAAACACAGGTCAGTTTTTTCAAGAGAATTAAAAAGTAAACAGTGGATTGAAGAAGCAAAAATAATTCAAAATGTAGTGTCGTTCATTCTCATGGCATGTTAAATGCATCCTAGTAGTGAAATAACCTATATATGTAACTGAATATATGGTAAAGAATCTATCCATTATTAGGCTTGTAGTTTATGCATACACGAAACTGCAAAATAACACTGATGAGAGAGCATTGCATCAAAAAAGGACAGTAATAACTGATCAAGACAGCAATAACCATCCAGATATAGAAGGTTATTTTTAAAACTGTATTCACATATGGAGAAAATGAATCTTACACTAAAAAGGGATGGTGATACATCCAAGTGTCAAGGAACTAGATCATGCAATGAAATATGGATAGTTGAATCATATAAGCATGAATATAAACCACTTTGAAAGGGAGCTATGTATGTGTGTCCAAACTCTTAATAGGGAACCTTGCATATATACATCAATAATACTCAATATTTTACATAAAGCTGCAAGCCTATCATATCATTTCCAATAATTAGAATTTCTCATAAAGAGCACAAGCGAAACTACATTCAGAAATTCTTCCATGACCAGATATTGCTTATGCTAGTTCAAGTAAGGACCTGTAATGAAACTTTTTGTCCCATCAATTGGGTCTAGAACCCACACGTAATCAGTATTTTTCTCTTTGCACCTCCATCCATTCTCCTCTCCATATCTAAAATGACATTTCACTACCATTAATGTAGTTCCCAAAAACAAATAAAAGAGTATCACATGTTTCATGCTTGTAATTTTGAGATCACACTTTATGGGGAAGACAGGCAATGCAGTCTAATTCAAGTTCAAACATCTTACATTGCATGAGAAGGAAAGTTCTTCAAAATAATTGAAACCATAGATTCTTCAGCAGTTCGATCAGCAATTGTCACTGGACCTACAAGTATCTCAAATAGAAAGACACTTCATTAGAAGTGAGGAAATTCAACCACATATTGCATGTAGTACCTATGTACACGTCAAAGTCAAATCTCGTTTCAACAAGCATAGAAAGTGCCAAACTAAATCATAGTTTATAACTGAGTCCAGGATGGGTTGCATAATTGTGTTAACGAAAACAAATTTATATTCTGAATTACATATTATAATGCTACAATTTTTTCAGTAGAAAATGTATGTCATTCCTAAACTAATTGAAGCAATGTACAGAAACCCTGGTTTTTCAATAAGTGGAATCACATTCCGAATAGAGTATAATCCACTGAAGTCTGAGATTACATTCACCAAAATAAGTCTAGACTTTTAGAGCTAATTTGTCCTAATGTAACAATTTTCCTGCTGAAATGTGTCTAGCTATGTGATTCTTCGAGCTGCAACGAAAGGAGACTAATCATATGATCTTTAGAAAACAAGTTACTACGATCCTTGACACAGTCTATGGCTTTGATAAGCATAACTTTGAGTTATAACGATAGTTTTCATAAGCAATAACTCATTTCGAAGTATCTGCAACTACTTTTGCAAACTAGCTCTGTATCTTTTCTAAGAATCCATTTCTCCCGGTTCAAAATCATGGGAGTTGGATTGGTGATAGAAATAACACAAAAAAATGTGAGATTTTCTGGTGTATTTGGAGTGATGTAACAATTTTTGTCATAACAAAAGAGTTATCTAAATAAACTTAATTAGAGCAACATTTTCTTTTGCACATGCATCGGATTCTTAAGGCGTCCTTAGTGGAATACAATTCCTTGAACGCAGGAAGATAGCTAAGGTTATTCTTCAAAATAAATCGTTGACAAAACATCGATAATAGGAATTAAAGATCAAAAAGCTCAAATTTAACATAATTCACGAAGAACTTACTCAGATCATCCTTGTCCAAAATCTCAAACTTCTTGCGGAAATACCGACGAATGACCTCTCCGGCCGCATCGGCGACCTCGTTCCCCACCTTCAGAAATCCATCGATCTCCTCCGAAACTCCGAAACGATCTGAGTCCATCTTATTCGAAATCGACCGCCTGCGGAGATCAGATCTCCGCGGGAGAACGCTTATAGGGCGGGCCGGAAGATCTAGAGCAACGATCAGAAGACGACTCCTCCTACTCGGGAGAGATCGAGATAGAAAAGGATGAGAAGGAGAGGAAGAGCCGAAATCTAGGGCAAAATTCGGAGCGACAGCGAACATCGCGAAGAGAGAGAGGGTGGTAGCGAATAAAATAGGCGGAAAGAAACAGAGGGAGATTGACGTGGATTGCATTTGGCTTTGGTATTTATAGTTCCGTCTTGGCCGGTGGAGCGGCGAGAAATTCACCAAAGAACCGTTCACTTCGCTAATAATTACAGAAAACCAGTATTGTCTGAATTGGTTTTGAACCAAATCAAATCGAATCGATCAATTAAAAATAAAAGCTTAAAAGAAATTAATTAATTATAGATGTATAGATTATCTGCCCCTTTTTCGGTAGGTAATTGTTAGTGCTTTCTAAAAAAAACATAGTTTTAATGGTTTTATGCTCTATTTGAATGGTTAGATGTGCTTTCATTATAAGCAACAAGTTTTATTTCAATTTGATTTGATGTATTTTATCACAAAATTTTAGTACAATATCAACGGTTGATCTTTATTTTTTGTTTTTTTAAAATACACATATCAGAACAACGATGCTTAATCAATCAACTAAAACTAAAACTACTGGATTAATTCTAATTTTTTCAATTAGATGAAGGATTTTGAACCTTTTATATTAATGGTAGCACCATTCGGTTGATTAAAATGACTAAAATATCTTGAAAGTCATTATGTAGTTACTTTTGCCCGTGTTTAGATCACCTTATAAATTGCTCCTAGTCATTTATGCTTTTTTAAATAGCATGTTTGGGTGTTTGAAATAGTAGTTTTATTTTGTATTAAGATTTTATAAACTGCGTCCTTTTATTTTAAATGAGAAAGGATCTACTTATTTTTTTCATAAATGCTTCATCACCACGAGGATTTATCATCTCCACCCATACTTCTTACCATTACCACCACCACCACCACTGTTATCATCATCACCACTGTCACTATCATCATTATCATTACCACCACCTCCACCATCAATACAGCCACCATCACCATTATCACCACCACCGTCACAGTTGCCACCTTAAAATTTAAATAGTTGGTGATTCACACATTCACTTAATTCAAAATAAGGGTAAGTATCTTTATTATAAAATGAGTTTTAATTTATTTTTGTAAACAAGAACATATTCAAACAGACCTTCAAGTTATACAGATTAGGTTCTTCATTTGAAAAAATAAATCAAAAGTAATTATCAGAAACCAATCAAGATTACTTTATAAAACTTTAATTGAAACTGAAAATGATTTTTTGACCATAAAGAGTAATTTTATATTTAAAAAGTGCTGCCACTTCTGATATTGTTTTAGCTATTGCAAATGGTTGATCATTCCTCGTGCTAATATAAATGGTGAAAAGTTTTAAACATGCAAATACTAAAACAACAGCAAAGTCAAACTTTTAAAACATTACTACCTTCTCATAAGTCCAAATTTTAAGAATACTAGATACATGGCCCATTGTTTACTGAGAGAAAAAACTTGTCATGAACTATTGCAAAAAAAAAACCATTAACTTTTGGAATCCTCATGCATCTAAAATTAAAAACCGACTAGGGGTGTCAATAGATCTGGTTTGGTTCGGACCTAACCAGACTTGAACCAGATTTTTGGGTATGGTATCAGGGTTGGACCTAGTCTAATCGGGTCCACTATAAAAAAATCCTACCCGGATTTGTTAAGAACTACATGAACCAAACCTGAATCGTACCCAATAAAGCCATATTTTTTATAATTTTTACATTAAAAAATTGTGGGTCTTAATCAGAACTTGGGTCGGGTCTGGTATAAAATTTCACAAATTATACCTGGGTCCATGTATTAATCGGACCTTCAGGTCCAAACCCGAGTCTTCTTATTTATCACCATACCCGGGCCCTATAGAGTTTGGGTTGGGCCTGGGTAAATCATGCCCGTTGACACCCTCTCTCTCTCTCTCTCTCTCTCTCTCTCTCTCTCTCTCTCTCTCTCTCTCTCTCTCTCTATATATATATATATATATATATATATATATATATATATATATATATATATATATATATATGCCCTTTGACACCTTTTATTAGATACCCATCTTAACATGAGATATGAATGACCCTTTGGATCATTATTCGGTCAGTTGTACCTTATTTGGATCAACATCTTGAACTAGATTTTTGTTTGGATATGGATCAAAATATGATTATTTTTCTTCTACATATAAAACCCTTTCAAAATCTGCCATAATTGCCACATAAAATTTAGATCCAGATTCAACTTGGCCATGTCAGATTTAGATAGGATCCTGATCCAGATTGAGATCAGATACTGAAAAGTGAGACTGAGATTGGGTTCAATTAAAATCCAGCCTATATCCGTCCTGTTTGCATCCCCACTCCAAATGTACCAGGACCAGCTCAATGACCTAAAAAACTTTTCAGAGCATCTTGTCAGGGCAATCCACTTGGATTAGCACAAACTTTTGACGTTTTCCAACATGGCCAAGCCACTACTTAAAAGTGGGTTACTGGAAAAACATATTATTTAGTCAATCAGGCAGGACTAGGTCATACTCGATAAGATCCAGTCTGACCCGTAGGCAGAGATCGGTTCTAGGTTAGGTCCAGCACACCTGCTTCAACCCCACTTGAGGGTGGCATAATTGTGCTTTTATGTCATTGTCTGTCCATTTATAGCAAAAACTCTCTCTATCTATCTATAGGATTCAGAAACAGCACGTTTGAAAGTGAGAAAGATGTAGGAAAACTAATCCAAAATAGAAAATTCATATTAATTTTTTTCAAACAAGAAAGTACACTTCTTTTATACAAAACATTTAATGTGGAGGAATGTTTCCTACCAAAAGAAAATTTATTTATACACTCCCTACCACTCATCTCAACACCACCCACAATATCACAATCACTACCACCCATCTCACATCCAACATAGATGCTGACGAGTCACTGGCAGCAATACAATGTAGAGCAGTGAATCCATTGGAAATGGAAGCATGGTGTATGTCGATACTGTAGGTGGAATGTAATGTCGTCCACCTAGGGCGGTTACAGGAAGAGGAGAAAATGTTACCCCTCTCCCACTCCCACGAAAATGAAAAGTGAAAGAGGGAAGGGGAATATGTTTCCCCCTTCGTTTATGGAAGGAGGTAGGTAAAGGAGGGTAACGAACCCCTCACCCATAGCTATAAAAACCATGGGTGCTCCCCTCTCTTCCCACTCGATCCCGCAGAGAGAGGGACACAGATAGAACAAGAGAAGGAGAAGAGGAGACGCAAACCCATCGATCAATAGGTAAGTCCCCCTCTCCCTCTCAATTCTTTTTATGTAGAGGTCACGGTTGTCGACGAGTTACAGGGGTATAGGGACAGGGTGGGAGGGTAGCATAAGGGTTTCCCTCTGCTAATACCCCCTGAAGGTGACATGGGACAAGCAGCCATCGACGATTGGCGATCGCCTGTAGTGCCACCTCATTTACATGGGATGCAGCAATCCCACAATAATAAGCTTGTCAGAACTGCCGCACAGAAGAGGTGACAAACCGCCTGCCACGAAGAGGCAGGAGGTCTGGCTGTTGCCTCACCGTCTATAGGTACCGACTGGAGTAGAAAAAAAAAACCTTCAGAGCCCGTGAAATGGCAGATTTGGTCTGCACAAAAGGCAGTCTGAGTGGGCCATATCGCTTGGTCTAGGCATGATCCAGACCTACCCGGGTCAAGTGCAGATCGGGATGACTCAGTCTGGGCGTGCCTAGACTTAGCCAAGCAATTGAAAAAAAAATAACAGTTTGACAAACCAACTCTGTCTAGACAGACCAAATCGGGTCTGCGTATTAGTAATAGATCAACTTGGTCTGAACAGATCGAGTCATATATGATATTTGGCAGATCGAATCAGTCTATTCGAATCCAGTCGGGTCCAATTAGCTTTAATAGACTGACTCGATTTGGATAGACCGAGCCCGATTATGTTCAGGGCAGACCGACTCAGATCTATTTTTGCGAACCGACTAGGTCCAGTCTAAGTCGGGCCTGATTTGGGTCATATCTACTCAGTCTAGACTGAGACAATTGAACTTTGATATATATATATATATATATATATATATATATATATATATATATATATATATATATGTGTGTGTGTGTGTGTGTGTGTGTGTGTGTGCACGCGCGTAAGTGAAATCAAATGAGTGTAGTAGAAAATCGAGATAGCAAAGATCTCGATTTTCTAATACAAACTGAATCCAAGTTTGGATCTAAATTGGACCCAAAACTCAAATCGGATTGCAGACACCCAAAGTAAATCTGAAACTAAGTGAATTTATTGGAGTTTAGTCCAAATCCAAGATTGTTCAGCATAGACGCCATACATGTGTCAAACCATCATGAAAAAGTTTGGATCGGGCATATTGGATCCAAGATCCAATCAAAATTACAGTTAAAAAACCTAAGTGATCCATTTTAAAATTAGAGTGGATCTGGATTCAAAATTTAATACGAAGTAGACATAGTGTAAAGATGTGGTGTAAAGACTACAATATTATATTTTAAAATTAGAGTGGATCTGGATTCGAAATTTAATACGAAGTAGACATGGTGTAAATATGTGGTGTAAAGACTACAATATTACATGGAACTACAATATTACATAAAACTTCAAGATCCAATCGGAATTACAGTTGAAAAACCTAAGTGATCCATTTTGAAATTAGAGTTTATTTGGATCTGGAATTTAATACGAATTAGACATAGTGTAAAGATGTGGTGTAAAGACTACAATATTACATGGAACCAGGGGTGGTCAAAAAGTAAAAAGGTCATTTTGCCCTCAATATGCTTGATTAGTAAACAATGCATAATTTGGTACCCTAAAGTCAAATTCAAGTGATTTTTAGATTCATGGATTATTCTCTTCAAGTAGGATCCATTAGCAGAGGATGTAATGATAAACTCTGAAAGAACGAAATCAGAGTTTGGTATTAAAGCCCAAGGGTATTTTGATAATTTTTATAAAGACGAGGCTATAAATAATAATACGAAATATTCATTGATTTCATATAAAAACTTGCGAGAGGCTAAGGATATTCCTTAGAATTGGAATTTTATCATTATAGGTAACTGAACATTTATAAATTCATCCATAGTTAAATAAAATACATGTTAGTTGGTTTAGGCATCTTTCAATGTGATTCCATGTGCTTTAAGTATGTTAGTTTTATTTATCTTGAATAAAACAATGTTTAGGATGCTTAGGGATTCATAAATTGTGATGTTCAATATGATGATACATATTGCATGTCGTTTGATTCATGACATGATTTAATTATGAATGTATCATGCATGTTGGAAATTATGACATTACTTCATGTAAAAGATTGATATATGATTTTAAGAATTGTGTGTAGAGTTTCAAACTCTCGAGGTAGGAACTATCATGAGAATGTTATGCATATGCTTTGGGAGGGACATTGTAAGTATCCTAATTTAATAAGTTTGTGGTGAGATGTTATCCTTAAGTTTATAACATATGAATTTGTGTTCAAAAGTACTTAGTGGACATACATTGATGATTGTATAATGGACTAACTTTAATAAATGAATGTTGAAAAAATTATGTGCAGAGGATGACCACACAGGGCATAATAAGAAACTCTACTATGAGGCATAGTCTAAGGCATTGTTGAGGTGTGTACCTTGTGTCTACCTTGTGAATATCTCAAATGTTCCTAGATGACCCTTAGGGGTTAAAACATTGCCCACTAGACACATGTAGGATGTAGCATGAACCACAAAACCTTAAGAGCATGTATAACTTCTCGACACCTTGGGAGCAGGTATAGCTCCTTAAGACACCTTGTGGGTAGGTATAGCTCCTTGAATACCTTGGGGGCAGGTATAACCACCCTGGCTCTTCGGCTAGCTACCAACTAAGCTCGTTCTAGCTTTCGGCTTGCAATTGGCGAGCAGCTGCAACACTTGTGTTCATAGTCTGGGCCGGTTTGGACTATGTTGTTGTCAGTAGTTCATATGTTTGGTCAACATTGTAGACTCTGAGTTGTTTACATGGGTTGCTACGCCCAAGAAGGCTACATCTGAAATAGTCGATTAGAGTAGAGTATGAGTTTGAGAATGATGATAGAGATACGGTAAAAGGAAAAAAAATTCTTAAACAACATTTTTGTATAATTAGCAAATTAAACTAAGATTAAGAGCTTAGAGCTCACTAGAGTTGTAACAGTCGTGTCTATTTGTAAATGGAAAGTTACTAGGTTGTAGACTCACCCCCCTCTCTTGATTGCAATTGTAGGTTTAGGAACTGTTACCAACTACAGGAATTAGTCGAGGACTTTGACTCTACCACCAAATTTCATCACGTTCGAAATATGACTCACTTTCACTTTTTCTATTTATTCTGCTTATGATAGTTGTATTTGGATGGTTATGATTATTGTAAATGGTTGTATGGACCTTCAGTTTTTTAATAAAAAAAATAAATAAATCTTGGCATAGTTTTTGAGGTTATTACAATAATTTCTCTCTGAGAACTAACGTCCACAAACCCGGGCTTGAGAGGTCCCGGTTTGGGTCGTTACAAATGGTATAAGAGCAAGGTTTTTGAGAAAACTTGGATTTTGATAAAGTTGATGATTATAATGATTGGAAGGTCCTAAAAGAGATAACTTGAACCATCTAAATGAATAAGTGGCAATGAGTCATAGAAAAATCTACATAGTTGATTAGATCATAAATTTATTGAGTATTTCATGTTAATGGAAATGAATGCTAACAATAGTAATAGCAACGGAAGCGACCGTAGGGGTGATAGTAGTGCAGGGAGGCGAAGCCATTTTAAAGCCATACAAACTGACCAAGTGGTCATCATCCTATCTCTTTTTGTGGTGGCCACAATGAACGTAACTAGGACAATTTAGAGTATGATACCTCCCATTCCTCCCCTAGCTCGAGTTATGATCATAATCAACGACCGAGAGCACAGAGTCGAAGGGGAAGGGGTAGCACCACCCCAACCATCCATTGAGGAATCGCCAGGGTCACATGGACGTCCTCCCTATAGGCACATTAGGAGATGATCATTGGCAAACTGTAGAAGTAGAGGAGCAGCAACGTGTTGTTCGGGTTGCGGTAGGACTCGCTATGGCCACTACGAGGCAGGGCTGAGCAACACTACACCTACCAGTAGCGGGTGAAGAAGTCATGAGCAACCCATAACATGCTATCACGAGGCTGTTAGGAGGACAGTAGTGCAATAAGAAAGAAGCATTGTCGTCCTAGAATAAAATCAAGCAAGAGCATTTTTGCAACCTCTTCTAGGTGTGTCCCTACCTAGGAGAGGTAGAGGGCATATGAATAGGCACACATACCTATGTGCCTTTAGCAACACAGAAGCACCAGCACCGGTTAGGGTTCCTTCAGACGAAGAGGACTCCACTTACACCCCAAGTACCCCTACACCTTAGGGGATTTTATGATGTTGGTCTAGTGTCTTGTTAGTCATGTAATAAAGGTCATTATCACCTAGTTGTTTGTAATAAGTCATGGATTGTATTATGGAAGAACCTCTGAAAACGTTGTAAAGATGTCTTTTTAATAAAATATCAAGTAGACACACCAGTGGGAAAGACCGTTGGTGTAGATAAGGATATCAAGGGATGCATGGTACCAATCAAAAAATGTCTATTGCCGCTAGACCTCTTAATATTGGACTTTAAGAGAGTGGACGTTATCTTGAGCATGGATTAGTTATCTAACCATCATGCAATAATCAATTATTGAAGAAAAAATGTCAGTTTTCAACACTCCAAAGCCCCAACTTTTATCTTTCAGGGTGTTAGAAAAATTGCAAAGCTGACAATTATTTAATGTCTTCAAGCCAACCATTGCCTATAGAAGGGTTGTATTGGATATTTGGCTTATATAAAGATTGAGATCGACGATAAACTCTCAGTCATAGAGGTAGAGATTGTGCAGAAATTCATAGATTTTTTCTCTAAAGAACTTCCAGGACTTCCACCCGATAGGGAAGTCGAGTTCGAGATAGATCTAGCTCCTGACATGACACCCATCTCTATTCTACCATATAGGATGGGATATGCAAAGCTCAAGGAACTCAAAGATCAGCTACAAGAGTTGTTGGATTTGGGATTTATCCAACCATCGATGTTACCTTGGGGCGCATCGATCTTGTTTATCAAAAAGAAGGACGGGTCATTGCGTATGTGCATCGACTACAGGAAATTGAATGTAGTGACAATAAGGAACAAGTATTCACTATCAAGGATAGACAATTTATTCGATCAACTCCAAGGGCCACCTATTTTTGTAAGTTTGATCTATGTTTTGGGTATCACCAGTTACAAATACAGGAAGAGGATATGAGCAAGATAACTTTTCGAAGACATGGGCATTATGAATTCTTGGTCATGCCCTTTGGGATGATGAATGCCCCAATGACATTAATGGATCTAATGAATCGAGTATTCAAACCATTTTTGGACAAGTTCATGGATGACATTCTCATATATTCGTCCAGTAAGGAACAACACATAGAACATTTGATAACAGTTTTGCAAATACTTAGAGAGCATAAGCTATATGCTAAGTTCTCTAAGTGTGCATTTTGGCTTTATCAAGTATCACTTTTGGGACATATCATCAGTAAAGGAGTGATGGTGGACCCAACAAAAGTCGAAGTGGTGACCAACTGGCCTGCACCCAAGAATGCCAAAGAAATTCAAAGTTTCTTGGGGCTAACCGGATATTATAGGCGATTTGTAAAAGGATTCTGAATATTGGCAGCCCCATTGACTAAGCTAACAAAGAAAGATGTAAAGTTTCAATGGAGCAAGAAGTGCAAGAAAAGTTTTTAAGGAATCAAGAAGCGATTAACCACTGTACCAGTGTTAATTCTATCTTCTAGCACTGAAGATTTTGTTGTTTATAGCGATGTGTCACATAAAGGATTGGGTTGTGGCTCGATGCAACATGGCAGAGTTATCACATACGCATCTTGAAAACTAAAAGTGTATGAGATGAATTACCCAACTCATGATCTTGAGTTGGCTGTAGTAGTGTTCGAACTAAAAAATTAGCGACACTGCTTATATAAAGAATGATTTGAGGTTTATATCGATAATCAAAGTTTAAAATATATGTTTTCTCAGAAGGAATTGAATATGAGACAAAGGAGATGGTTTGAGCTACTCAAAAATTATGATTTTGAATTAAAATATCATACATGAAAAGCTAATATAGTAGTAGATGCACTTAGTCAGAAAGCAGAATCAACCACAAGACTATCTATGTCAAACATGCTTGTCAGCATCGTGGAGCAAAAAACAAAAGTGCAATGTCTTCGAGGTCGGTTGATGTTTGTCCAGACGATTTTAGGGTCGAAAATTTGAGACAAAATTAAGGAGAAACAACCCTTAGATCAAGAATTAGAAGGAATCAGATCTGCAGTATCTAAATGTGAAGATCCATATTTCAAAGTAGACGACCAAAGTATTCTAGGATTTTGAGATCGAATATGTATTTCTAAGGATAAAGAACTTAGAAAACAACTTCTTAAGGAGACGCATTGTAAAGCCCAAGATTTTTCCATGATAATTAATAAATAAATGATGAATTATCGGTGTATTTATGACTATAATTATGAATTCTTGATTTTGATTAATTATGAATTTTCATCTTAAGTTATGAATAATAATTCAAGAATAATCGAAAAAGTTAAATTATGAAGATTTTATGCCTGGGTGTAGTTTGTATCTTGAATTTCGGTTTTGGATCCAAAATTGCTATTTAGATTTGAGTTTGATCTAGGGTGCAATTTGGTTTGGATCCAATTCAAAATGTTATTAGGATTCATTGAATATATTTTGGACCCTCATAGGAGACGTCCAATGTGGACCTTCATTTGGATCTAAGAGTCCAAATGGATTCAATTACTCTCTAGTTTTAAATTATATCTATATATATATTATAATTGAACAAAATAAAAAGAGGATATTTAAGACTTTTAAATTAAATAATTTTAAAGCTTTAAATATAGGGGACATCACACACATTTAGAAGAGTCCACATGAGTAATATAGCTGGAATTAGATGTTGAAAAGTTAAACTGAATAGAGTTCTAAAAAGAAAAAAAAATGTAATTACCAAAATGGTTAAGAATTAGAAGTCTAGAAGATCAAGACCTTTCTAGAATAGACC
The DNA here is from genome assembly GCF_984573655.1 of Nuphar pumila. Lineage (NCBI taxonomy): Eukaryota > Viridiplantae > Streptophyta > Magnoliopsida > Nymphaeales > Nymphaeaceae > Nuphar > Nuphar pumila. The sequence continues at coordinate 54,967,264 of NC_143255.1, forward strand.
TCGCTCCCCCTCCACATGATTTTGGAGAGGGAGGGTCCAGATTTAGCAAGTTTAAGGTTACAAAGGGGATATAAACACCCCTTCTCACACGCCCCTCACAAGTTTTGAGAAAAAAATTTCTTCTCTCTTCTTTCTCTACCTCTTTTTCCTTTTGTTCTTTTTTTTGGGGGTTTCTTCTATCCTCCAAAATGTCTAGGAGGCTTAGAGAACTCTTGTGCAGCCATTAAACCTGCACTTATTTGATTGATGGTGGTGGAATAGTTGACATACCACTCATTTTTCTCAATTTACTGCAAAAATCTATCATTGACAGGTAAGATTTACGTATCCGATGTTTCTTACACACATATAACATGCATGATTAGATTATTTTGATTTCCATTAGCATTGAATATGTTCTTGATCTATTCTACTCATTTTCTTGGTTGAAGTGGTGTGAGTTTTATAAAAACCATTTTTAAAACAATATTTTTAATGAAAATCTAGTGAAAGCCAGACACCAAAATATAAAAACTGGCTCGCACGAGTGGTGGAGTCCGGGTCGATCTCAGGGAATGGGATATACTCGTATTCAAACACACAACTATGCTACTCTTTATTGCCAAAATAAAAAGAATTAATTAAATAATTAACTAACTAAGGGAGTACGGCCCTACGCAGAGGGCTTAAACAAAATAAATAAATGGTTTTATTATAAACCCAATTAATAAAATAAAATAAAACCCTAATCTAAAAAGAAAAGAAAAGGCTTCAGTGCTTCGAGTCTTCTTGTCCCTTCTTGAGGTAATGTATGCTTTCTTGAACTTTTGCTTTTCTGAGGGCTCCCTGAGGGTCTAAGGGCTCGACCGCACGTTCCAATGCTCCCTTGCAAAACACAAAAACACAAAAACAAAGCAGTACGATAAAAACTAACACAAATTTACTAACTATGATAACAGAAATCAGCAAAACAAGAGTTGAATTAAGTAACTAAACTAAACATGAACAACTAATCTATCCTAACACTAAAAGACAAAATAGTAGAACAACCCAATTAACTAATCAATGGTTAACTAATTCAAGAAATCAAGAAACTAACTAAGACATGGCTATGTAATTAAATAAAGCTTTAAATGACTAAAAATGTGAGAAAAAATACGACAATATGATAGATCAATTAATTACAGCAAACTGAATTAAATGGCTAAATTACCTAGCTAACAACTAAGCAACACATGAATTGACATAACTAAGATATATGTAATTAAGCTATTCAAAGCAAACAACTAAACTAAAATGTTAAACAATATAAATAATAACCTTAATGACCTATTGAACCAAGTAATCAACTACCCTATCCTATTGACATTAAGTAATTTATTTAACCTACTGAAATACACTAACGTCACACACAAAGACAAATTCTGGACTGACCTATTCACTAACAATTAAACTATTCTACCTATGTAAACAAAGCAACATAAACAGCTAATGAATAAAGAACATATGCAATGAACTACTTAATAACCAACTAATGGACTTATCTAACGTAGGTAATAACAAATGCTGAATAAAAAAACTATGACAGAATCATGACTGAATAAAACAAACTAACACCAACGTTGAACCTAACTATTACACAACGCTACAACTAATTAACACAAAACGACTAATCCTAACCACATAAAAAAAAAACAATTGCTGACTAAGAAACCGACTGATCTTATTTCTGTAAGCTATTCAAGCACACGACTGCAATATAAAACCTTCAAAGTGAACGGCTGCAACTGGAGTATGCCCAACAACGTTTTTTTTTTTTTCTTCACAGCGTGAAACACTGTGTAATTTTTTTTAAAAAAAAACTAAACTAAACTAATGACAAACAACGATACCAACAATCAAAGTAACTAACTGAACCAAACAAAGATCAAAACAAGAAACACGGTTAAGGAAATCTACTCTTTGCAAAAACAAATAAAGAGAAGGGGAAGAAGAGACTTACCCAGATCGGCGGGATGGGTTGAGAAAAGATTGGTTAATCCTGGCTGTTGCTGCACCTTCCCAATGAAGAAGATGGACGAACCGATGCTGGAGAATACAGTAAGAAGAACAAGAAAAGAAAAAGGGAGAGGACGCAGGAGAGAGAGAGAGAGAGGCGTGCAGTCCACCCAAGAAAAAAACGTCTTTCTTTTCTGCTGTATACTACTATTTATAATATTATTTTAGGGTAAAACAAAATTTTCAAACCAAGTCCAACAATTTTCAATAATTTTCAAAAGACCCACTTTAGCAAAACATGTTTTATTGTCTAAGAAGCAACCTTTCTAAAAATTACAAATTAGCTCATACCAACCTAAGCTAACTAAGCTACAATTAAGAAAATCTAAATCTAATAAAAATACTAAAATAGTAGGGAAAGCTTTGAAAACCCGATCTTCTGATAAAATTCAATTAAATGCAGTTTCTCAAAACTAACAATAAAAATGGGTTTTTAGAGCGATTTTTACATGGATCATGCATAAATAATGATTAATAAAATGCAAATATTATGCATGATCAAATACCCCCATGCTTATCATTTGCTAGTCCTCGAGCAAACTGAAGCAAAAACAAAAATACTAAACTAGACACAATAAAAACCTATCTCACTTTCGTAGGAGTCACAGTTGCATTTAGCATATGCAACAAGCCCTTTCAACCCCTGGGTTACCCCAGTGGACGAGTAACGTCTCGTGAGGGTTTGCAGTGATGCTACCCACAAACATCTCTATCAAGTATGCATAAAAATTTTAAAGCACAAAGCATTAGGAAGTTAAGGAGTTCGTTTTCACAAATATTTCATGTCATTGCATTATCAAAACATGATTAGAGTCTTCTACCTGCCACCACAGAATAAAACATTTTCTTTCACTTTTCTAAATAGCATAATCATTTATGGTTCAGTCTTAGAAATTCACACACATACATGTTATTATTTACTTATCCTCACTCATATGTGTTCTGCACAGGTTTTCTCAATATTTGCTTCTAAGCAATGAACTTTTCTCTTTGACACTCTTTTCTTTTTCTTAATTTTCATCATTTTTTTTTCACATATATTTTTTTTTCTTTTATTGAGCACTATATCAAATTTTCCGTTTTCGTGACCCGTGTAACGAGCTTTGGATCAGTGACTCCCAGTCAGACGACCTTAGGGCACCAGATACAAAGTATCCCTCAGACTTAATTGCTCGAGTCACTAGACTTTCAATTTTTTATATTTTACGTATAGTCTACTTCTCTGTCATGTGCAATGTCAATATCTATTAGGCTCTCTATAAAGTCCATGTAACGGGCTTTCGGGCCGGTGGCTCCCAAACCAGATGACTTTAGGGCACCACGTGTAAACACCCCTCAGGCTCTACTTGCTCGAACAAAATAGGCCACAGATATCAACATAGACAAAGAATTGACTTCCTTCGTTATCCTTTTCAACATGGACTCAAACACTTCAACTTGTGTCTAAGCCCAGCTACTAGGGAGTACGAAGATATCAAACAACTAAACGTATGCTCGTTTCACTTTTTGAGCTCTTAAATGCAATATAGTTCATTTGCTTAGTTTTTCAAAAAAAATAAAACTGTGCATATCCATACTTGTGATTCAAAATAAACTCTAACATGCATCTATAATCATTTCTTTGAAATCCACATAAATAACCATGGTTTTCTAGATTCGTGTTAGAAAAAGTTTTTCGTGGGGCTTAAAAATTCTCTAAAAACGTTAGATGTTGCAAAGCAATCATATAAGTTCAAACCCATTCCCTAACAGCCTAATTTTTATGAGTTGACATAAAAATGCAAGTACAAAGACATGAAAAAAATTGGGTGTGCAAACTACACCCTCCCTCATGCTTAAATGACACTGTCCCAGTGGCACTCCCCCATGCTTATATGAAACTAAGGGACTGCATATGAAAACAAGATAATGAGGAGAAAAGAGTAGAAGTCACCTGAGATATGAATGCATGTCCTATGAATGCACAAGAATGGATACCTGATCTAACAATATACTCATGAGCTACAAGAAAGCAAAGCAAAATAACGAAAAACCATCTATGATATTTACTAGATCCTACTAAAAATACAACACACAAACCTGTGCTCCCCCTCATGCATCCACGAGGTTAATAGCCTCAATGTCTTGCTGCACTACCATATCAGAAATGTAGGGCTTCAGTCGCTGCCCATTAACTTTGAAAATGCTACCCGTTCGAGGGTCCAAAAGATCTACCGCTTCATGTGGAAAAACTCTATGGACTATGAATGGTCCATCCCATCTGAACTTCAGCTTCCTTGGAAAAAGATGGAGACGTGAATGATAAAGCCACACCTTTTGACCAGGCTCGAACTGCTTCCTCACAATATGTTGATCATGGAAATGCTTGGTTCGAGCCTTATATATTTTGGCACTCTCATAGGCTTCATTGCGCAACTCCTCAAGCTCACTCAACTGCAACTTCCTCTCAGCGCCAGCTTGGGTCATATCAAAATTGAACTTCTTGATAGCCCAATATGCCCTATGCTCCAATTCAACAGGAAGGTGGCATGGTTTCCCAAAAACCAATCGGTATGGGGACATGCCAATCGGAGTCTTGAAAGCAGTCCTATAGGCCCAAAGGGCATCATCAAGGTGCTGAGACCAGTCCTTGCGGTCTGGTCGGACTGTCTTTTCAAGAATCTGCTTGATCTCTCTGTTAGAGACCTCAACTTGGCCACTGGTCTGCGGGTGGTAAGGTGTAGCAATCCGATGATGCACAGAATATTTCCTAAGGAAGCTACTTGCACATTACGAAAGTGCGTACCACCATCACTAATGATCGCTCTAGGGACTCCGAACCGGCTAAAAATGTTGTGCTTGATAAATCGAAGCACCTCCTTATGATCATTGGTTCGGATGGCCACGGCTTCGACCCATTTTGAAACATAATCAACTGCCACTAAAATGTATACAAATCCAAACGATGGCAAAAAAGGACCCATAAAATCAATGCCCCACACATCAAAAATCTCAACAATCAAAATAGGAAGAAGGGGCATCGTGTCACGCTTGGCAATGCGTCCTGTCTGCTGACAGCGCAAGCACTTCCTACAAAAATCATGGGCATCTCTATGCAGTGTCGGCCACCAAAATCCTGATTGGAGGACCTTCGCGGCGGTCTTTCGACTAGAAAAAAGGCCTCCACAAGCCAAGGAATGACAAAATGATAGAATGGAGTCATACTCCTCCTCAGGAACACACCTCCAAATCATCTGATCTGGGCATAATCGAAACAACTCTGGATCCTCCAAAAAATAGTGCTTTACCTGCGAGAAAAATCGATCTCTCTCATTGCGGTTCCAATGCGCAGGGTACTCTCCAGTCACCAAAAAGTTGATGATATGCGCGAACCAAGGCAGATGCTTGACATGAAAGAGCTGCTCATCTGGAAATGAATCATCAATCTGTCCCTGATCAGTGGATGTCTCCACTGTCAGTCTGGATAAATGATCTGCTACAAGATTCTCACATCCACTCTTATCTCGAATCTCGAGATCAAATTCTTGTAACAGAAGGATCCATCGAATGAGACGCGGTTTGACATCCTTTTTACTCATCAAATATTGCAATGCTGCATGATCTGAGTAAATGATGACCTTAGAGCCTAACAAATATGAGCGAAACTTCTCAAGAGCAAAAACTACGGCTAGTAATTCCTTCTCAGTGGTGGTATAATGCATTTGCGCATCAGAGAGGGTCCTACTAGCATAATAAATCACATGAGATCGTTGCTCAATCTTCTGACCGAGAATCGCTCCAACCGCGTAATCTGACGCATCACACATAATCTCAAATGACACTGACCACTCAGGAGATCGAAGAATAGGAGCAGTAGTCAGAGCCTCCTTCAGGGCCAAGAATGCCTTCAGACAGTCATCATCAAACAAAAATGGTTGATCTTTCGTTAGCAGGTTGCACAACGGTCGAGAAATCTGGCTAAAGTCCTTAATGAACCTTCTATAAAAACCTGCGTGCTCTAGAAATGATCGCACCTGCCGCACAGAGGTCGGTGGAGCTAATCTAGCAATGGTCTCCACTTTGGCCTTATCAACCTCGATTCCTTTCTCAGACACAATATGTCCAAGAACAATCCCCTGTCTCAGCATGAAATGACTCTTTTCCCAACTAAGAACCAGATTTGTCTCCCTACAACGCTGAAGCACACGAGATAACTTTTGGAGACAATCGTCAAATGAAGAGCCATAGACTGAAAAATCATCCATGAAAATCTCAAGGACATCATCCATCATATGCGAGAAGATCGCCATCATGCACCGCTGAAATGTTGTCGGGGCATTGCAGAGCCCAAACGGCATTCTCCTATAAGCAAAAGTGCCATATGGACAGGTGAACGTCGTTTTCTCCTCGTCCTCAGGATGAACGACCACCTGGTTGTATCCTGAATAACCATCCAAGAAACAAAAATATTGTTGGCCCGCGAGTTTCTCCAAGATCTGGTCGATGAACGGCAGAGGGAAGTGATCCTTCCTAGTTGCATTGTTCAACTTTCTATAATCTATGCATACTCGTCATCCCGTGGTAGTCCTCATGGAGACAATTTCTCCTTTGTCATTCATATCTACAGTGAGCCCAGACTTCTTGGGGACAACATGGGTAGGGCTCACCCACTGACTGTCGAAGATGGGATAAATGATCCCAGCATCCAACCATTTGACTACCTCCTTCTTTACCACCTGCTTCATATGAGGATTTAGTCTCCTTTGCACCTCTCTTGAGGGTTTAGCCCCCTCATCCATGATAATCCGATGTATGCAAAAGGAGGGGTCTATCCCCTTCAGATCTGCCACCGACCATCCAATCGCCTCTTTATGCTCGTGCAAGACCTATAACAGTTGACACTCCTGTGTGTTAGTCAGGTCTGCGGAAATAATGACGGGGAGAGTCTGATCCTTGCCTAGGAAGGCATACTTGAGTGAAGCCGGTAAGGGCTTCAACTCAAGCTCAGGCGGACTCTCTATGGATGGTCGGGCCGGCTTTTCTGCCAATTCAGGAAGCGACTCGAAGTGCCAGGTCCAACTCAGATCACCTGTCCGACTCTCTATTGACCCATGGCAATCTTCTTCAAGTGATTCATCAACCTCCTCTTGAGGTGGATCACTCAATAACCAGGTATGCTCTGCTTCTACCAGGTCCTGAATGAAGTCGACCTCGAAAGAAGCCTCATCTCTAGCAGGTCCCATCGCCGCATGAAAAATGTTCAGCCTCATCTTCCTGTTTCCAAATGAGACATCCATCGCGCCTGTGCGACAATTAATGCACGCATTGGCAGTGGCCAGAAAGGGGCGTCCAAGAATGATGGGGGTCTGTCGCATATCATTAACTCCCTCTATATCTAAAATGATGAAGTCGACAGGGAAGTAAAAGTCCTCTACCTTGACTAGAACATCTTCCAGAATCCCTCACGGGACCTTGATTGATCTATCTGCAAGCTGCAGGGTCATAGGTGTTGGCTTCATCTCCTTTAATCCAAATTTGTCATAAAAGAAACCCGGCAAGATATTGACACTTGCCCCAAGGTCGAGCAATGCACGCTCGACAGTGATGTATCCTATGACACATGAAATAATTGCAGTCTCTGGGTCCTTAAGCTTTGGTGGGGTTTGATGCTGCAACACCGCACTCACCTGCTCAGTCAAGTATATCTTCTTCGGCACATGTGACTTTAACTTTCTTTTCTGCGTACAAAGCTCCTTTAGAAACTTTGCGTATGCAGGGACTTGCTGAATGGCATCAAGCAATGGGAGGTTTATCTGGACGTGCTTGAATATCTCAAGCATCTTCTGCATGTTCACTCCATGCTTGCCTAATGACTTTGGTCTCTCTAGCACCTCAGGAAAGGGGGCTTTGGGAGTATAGGACTTTGAAGGCTCAGTTGGTAGAGCCCTCTCACTTTCCTGAGGTGGGACGGTAGGGACATGCTGCTTCTCACTCGTTCTCTCTCTTTCTTCTTCAGCCTCCCTCGCTTGGTATTGCTTCCCATTCCTAAGGGTGATTACCGCTTGAGCCTGCTCTAGATGGGCATCTGTCATGTGCAGGCCATGCATCGGCTCCTTACCCCTAGAGTTCACCACCGGTTGGCTAGGTAAAGCCCCCTCACTCCGCCTGCTAAGCGCCTCGGCGAGTTGTCCCATTTGCGTCTCAAGCTTTGCAATAGAATGTGTATGGGAGTTCAGATTTGCCTTGATATCCGAGAAGGCTTGCAGCATCTTGTCCTCAAAGGACTGGCTGGACGAAGGCTCCTGAGACTGGGGTTGATTATAAGTAGGTTGAGCTGAAGGGTAGCTAGTTCTCTAAAATCCAGGCGCATAACCGCCTTGCCTGGGTTGGCTTTGGGAAGGGTTGGGAGGTTGGGCTTGTGGATTTCTCCATGAAAAATTGGGATGGTTCCGCCAGCCCGGGTTATATGTACGGGAATATGGATTGGGTGCGGGCCTAGCGAAACTCTGCGCCATCTGAGCTTGCTCCTGGACAAACTCAGGGTACTGTGGCGCAACGGGGCAATCAACAACATGGTGTGCAGGGCTAGCACACAATACACACACCTGTAGGACTGGAGAGGGACCCGACAACAACTGATCCAATTTCTGGGACAGTTGGTCGACCTTGTTTTGCAACTCAAGGTGTATCCCTATCTTGAATATACCAGCCTTCTTCGCGCCATCTTGCACAGGTGTGGCCCTCTCAGATCGTGAAGCAGAAGCATGGTGCATGGAGTTCTCGCTCAAGGTCTCAAAAAGGGCCCATGCTTCATCTTCACTTTTGAGTATAAAAGTGCCCCCACAGGCAGCGTCAACCATTTGACGGTTCTTCTCAGTGAGACCATCATAAAAATATTGCACCAGTTGCCAGCGGGGCACCTGGTGGTGGGGACACTTGCGGAGAAGATCTTTCATCCTCTCCCACGTTTCATGAAACATTTCTCCCTCGATCTGTGAAAAGCTAGTGATGGCTTTTCGATATTGGTTCGTCTTACCAATTGGGAAGTATTTCTTTAAAAACTCCCTTTGCATATGTTCCCAAGTGGTAATTTGAACTGTATCGAGGGCCTTCAGCCAATGCTTGGCTTTATCCTTAAGGGAGAAGGGGAATAACGTCAACCTTAATGCGTCATCTCCAAAATTGTTGATCCGCACCGTAGAGCAGATCTTGAGAAATTCGTCGAGATGACGGTATGGGTCTTCGTTGCTAAGGCCATAAAAAGAGGGTAACATCTAGATGACACTGGCCTTGATTTCAAAATGGTTCGCTCCCACATCAGGTCTTGTGATGCAGGAGGCAATAGTGTATGTGTTGGGCATGAAGTACTCCCTAAGAGGACGGATCAACTGTTGATCTTCAACCATGGGGTTGGATTGATGGGCTCTCCTAAAGAAAGATTCGGGATCCTCAACAAATTCGGCAAGCTCAGGTTCAAGCGTACGTCGCCCGTGCATGCACCAAAGGGTAGACCGGTGCAGCAACCGTCCTAAATTGGGGTTTTCTACCTAACTAACGCGCTAGCGGCCATACCACACAAACCACAAAACGAGTAACAAAAACAATTACTGAAAACAAGAAATAACAAGCACCACGCAGTTGCACTCAGTAGAGAATTTATGAAAATGAAATCTATGTGCACGGTACCAATCATACACAGTCACTTCTAAGGGGATCCTAATGGGTGAGCTGTGCAGAAAAGTAAGCTTGTTTCTACGGTATGCACACACGTGGTTCTAAGCGTAACTGCGAAAAGCAAACTAAACAATCCTAATTAAAGAACTGAATTAAACTAACAACCTATAAATACGAGAACAAACACAAGCCAATAAAGTGAATACTAGTATTTTGCCGTTCCCCGGCAACGACGCCAAAATTTGGCGTGAGTTTTATGAAAACCCTTTTTAAAACAATATTTTTATTGAAAATCCAGTGAAAGCCAGACACCAAAATATAAAAACCGGCTCGCACGAGTGGTGGATTCCGGATTGATCTCAGGGAACGGGATATACTCGTATTCAAACACACAACTATGCTACTCTTTATTGCCAAAATAAAAAGAATTAATTAAATAATTAAATAACTAAGGGAGTACGACCCTACGCAGAGGGCTTAAACAAAATAAATAAATGGTTTTATTACAAACCCAATTAATAAAATAAAATAAAACCCTAATCTAAAAAGAAAAGAAAAGGCTTCAGTGCTTCGAGTCTTCTTGTCCCTTCTTGAGGTAATGTATGTTTTCTTGAACTTTTGCTTTTCTGAGGGCTCCCTGAGGGTCTAAGGGCTCGACCGCACGTTTCAATGCTCCCTTGCAAAACACAAAAACACAAAAACAAAGTAGTACGACAAAAACTAACACAAATTTACTAACTATGATAACAGAAATCAGCAAAACAAGAGTTGAATTAAGTAACTAAACTAAACATGAACAACTAATCTATCCTAACACTAAAAGACAAAAGAGTAGAACAACCCAATTAACTAATCAATGGTTAACTAATTCAAGAAATCAAGAAACTAACTAAGACATGGCTATGTAATTAAATAAAGCTTTAAATGACTAAAAACGTGAGATAAAACACGACAATATGATAGATCAATTAATTACAGCAAACTGAATTAAATGGCTAAATTACCTAGCTAACAACTAAGCAACACATGAATTGACATAACTAAGATATATGTAATTAAGCTATTCAAAGCAAACAACTAAACTAAAATGTTAAACAATATAAATAATAACCTTAATGACCTATTGAACCAAGTAATCAACTACCCTATCCTATTGACATTAAGTAATTTATTTAACCTACTGAAATACACTAACGTCACACACAAAGACAAATTCTGGACTGACCTATTCACTAACAATTAAACTATTCTACCTATGTAAACAAAGCAACATAAACAGCTAATGAATAAAGAACATATGCAATGAACTACTTAATAACCAACTAATGAACTTATCTAACGTAGGTAATAACAAATGCTGAATAAAAAAACTATGACAGAATCATGACTGAATAAAACAAACTAACACCAACGTTGAACCTAACTATTACACAACGCTACAACTAATTAACACAAAATGACTAATCCTAACCACATAAAAAAAAAACAATTGCTGACTAAGGAACCAACTGATCTTATTTCTGTAAGCTATTCAAGCACAGGACTGCAATATAAAACCTTCAAAGTGAACGGCTGCAACTGGAGTATGCCCAACAACGTTCTTTTTTTTTTCTTCACAGCGTGAAACACTGTGTAATTTTTTTTAAAAAAAAACTAAACTTAACTAATGACAAACAACGATACCAACAATCAAAGTAACTAACTGAACCAAACAAAGATCAAAACAAGAAACACGGTTAAGGAAATCTACTCTTTGCAAAAACAAATAAAGAGAAGGGGAAGAAGAGACTTACCGAGATCGGCTGGATGGGTTGAGAAAAGATTGGTTAATCCTGGCTGTTGCTGCACCTTCCCAATGAAGAAGATGGACGAACCGATGCTGGAGAATACAGTAAGAAGAACAAGAAAAGAAAAAGGGAGAGGATGCAGGAGAGAGAGAGAGAGAGGCGTGCAGTCCACCCAAGAAAAAAACGTCTTTCTTTTCTGCTGTATACTACTATTTATAATATTATATTAGGGTAAAACAAAATTTTCAAACCAAGTCCAACAATTTTCAATAATTTTCAAAAGACCCACTTTAGCAAAACATGTTTTATTGTCTAAGAAGCAACCTTTCTAAAAATTACAAATTAGCTCATACCAACCTAAGCTAACTAAGCTACAATTAAGAAAATCTAAATCTAATAAAAATACTAAAATAGTAGGGAAAGCTTTGAAAACCCGATCTTCTGATAAAATTCAATTAAATGCAGTTTCTCAAAACTAACAATAAAAATGGGTTTTTAGAGCGATTTTTACATGGATCATGCATAAATAATGATTAATAAAATGCAAATATTATGCATGATCAAATACCCCCATGCTTATCATTTGCTAGTCCTCGAGCAAACTGAAGCAAAAACAAAAATACTAAACTAGACACAATAAAAACCTATCTCACTTTCGTAGGAGTCACAGTTGCATTTAGCATATGCAACAAGCCCTTTCAACCCCTGGGTTACCCCAGTGGACGAGTAACGTCTCGTGAGGGTTTGCAGTGATGCTACCCACAAACATCTCTATCAAGTATGCATAAAAATTTTAAAGCACAAAGCATTAGGAAGTTAAGGAGTTCGTTTTCACAAATATTTCATGTCATTGCATTATCAAAACATGATTAGAGTCTTCTACCTGTCACCACAGAATAAAACATTTTCTTTCACTTTTCTAAATAGCATAATCATTTATGGTTCAGTCTTAGAAATTCACACACATACATGTTATTATTTACTTATCCTCACTCATATGTGTTCTGCACAGGTTTTCTCAATATTTGCTTCTAAGCAATGAACTTTTCTCTTTGACGCTCTTTTCTTTTTCTTAATTTTCATCATTTTTTTTCAAATATATTTTTTTTTCTTTTATTGAGCACTATATCAAATTTTCAGTTTTCGTGACCCGTGTAACGAGCTTTGGGTCAGTGACTCCCAGTCAGACGACCTTAGGGCACCAGATACAAAGTATCCCTCAGACTTAATTGCTCGAGTCACTAGACTTTCAATTTTTTATATTTTACGTATAGTCTACTTCTCTGTCATGTGCAATGTCAATATCTATTAGGCTCTCTATAAAGTCCATGTAACGGGCTTTCGGGCCGGTGGCTGCCAAACCAGATGGCTTTAGGGCACCACATGTAAACACCCCTCAGGCTCTACTTGCTCGAACAAAATAGGCCACAAATATCAACATAGACAAAGAATTGACTTCCTTCGTTATCCTTTTCAACATGGACTCAAACACTTCAACTTGTGTCTAAGCCCAGCTACTAGGGAGTACGAAGATATCAAACAACTAAACGTATGCTCGTTTCACTTTTTGAGCTCTTAAATGCAATATTGTTCATTTGCTTAGTTTTTCAAAAAAAATAAAACTGTGCATATCCATACTTGTGATTCAAAATAAACTCTAACATGCATCTATAATCATTTCTTTGAAATCCACATAAATAACCATGATTTTCTAGATTCGTGTTAGAAAAAGTTTTTCGTGGGGCTTAAAAATTCTCTAAAAACGTTAGATGTTGCAAAGCAATCATATAAGTTCAAACTCATTCCCTAACAACCTAATTTTTATGAGTTGACATAAAAATGCAAGTACAAAGACATGAAAAAAATTGGGTGTGCAAACTACACCCTCCCCCATGCTTAAATGACACTGTCCCAGTGGCACTCCCCCATGCTTATATGAAACTAAGGGACTGCATATGAAAACAAGATAATGAGGAGAAAAGAGTAGAAGTCACCTGACATATGAATGCATGTCCTATGAATGCACAAGAATGGATACCTGATCTAACAATATACTCATGAGCTACAAGAAAGCAAAGCAAAATAACGAAAAACCATCTATGATATTTACTAGATCCTACTAAAAATACAACACACAAACCTGTGCTCCCCCTCATGCATCCACGAGGTTAATAGCCTCAATGTCTTGCTGCACTACCATATCAGAAATGTAGGGCTTCAGTCGCTGCCCATTAACTTTGAAAATGCTACCCGTTCGAGGGTCCAAAAGATCTACCGCTTCATGTGGAAAAACTCTATGGACTATGAATGGTCCATCCCATCTGAACTTCAGCTTCCTTGGAAAAAGATGGAGACGTGAATGATAAAGCCACACCTTTTGACCAGGCTCGAACTGCTTCCTCACAATATGTTGATCATGGAAATGCTTGGTTCGAGCCTTATATATTTTGGCACTCTCATAGGCTTCATTGCGCAACTCCTCAAGCTCACTCAACTGCAACTTCCTCTCAGCGCCAGCTTGGGTCATATCAAAATTGAACTTCTTGATAGCCCAATATGCCCTATGCTCCAATTCAACAGGAAGGTGGCATGGTTTCCCAAAAACCAATCGGTATGGGGACATGCCAATCGGAGTCTTGAAAGCAGTCCTATAGGCCCAAAGGGCATCATCAAGGTGCTGAGACCAGTCCTTGCGGTCTGGTCGGACTGTCTTTTCAAGAATCTGCTTGATCTCTCTGTTAGAGACCTCAACTTGGCCACTGGTCTGCGGGTGGTAAGGTGTAGCAATCCGATGATGCACAGAATATTTCCTAAGGAAGCTACTTGCACATTACGAAAGTGCGTACCACCATCACTAATGATCGCTCTAGGGACTCCGAACCGGCTAAAAATGTTGTGCTTGATAAATCGAAGCACCTCCTTATGATCATTGGTTCGGATGGCCACGGCTTCGACCCATTTTGAAACATAATCAACTGCCACTAAAATGTATACAAATCCAAACGATGGCAAAAAAGGACCCATAAAATCAATGCCCCACACATCAAAAATCTCAACAATCAAAATAGGAAGAAGGGGCATCGTGTCACGCTTGGCAATGCGTCCTGTCTGCTGACAGCGCAAGCACTTCCTACAAAAATCATGGGCATCTCTATGCAGTGTCGGCCACCAAAATCCTGATTGGAGGACCTTCGCGGCGGTCTTTCGACTAGAAGAAAGGCCTCCACAAGCCAAGGAATGACAAAATGATAGAATGGAGTCATACTCCTCCTCAGGAACACACCTCCAAATCATCTGATTTGGGCATAATCGAAACAACTCTGGATCCTCCAAAAAATAGTGCTTTACCTGCGAGAAAAATCGATCTCTCTCATTGCGGTTCCAATGCGCAGGGTACTCTCCAGTCACCAAAAAGTTGATGATATGCGCGAACCAAGGCAGATGCTTGACATGAAAGAGCTGCTCATCTGGAAATGAATCATCAATCTGTCCCTGATCAGTGGATGTCTCCACTGTCAGTCTGGATAAATGATCTGCTACAAGATTCTCACATCCACTCTTATCTCGAATCTCGAGATCAAATTCTTGTAACAGAAGGATCCATCGAATGAGACGCGGTTTGACATCCTTTTTACTCATCAAATATTGCAATGCTGCATGATCTGAGTAAATGATGACCTTAGAGCCTAACAAATATGAGCGAAACTTCTCAAGAGCAAAAACTACGGCTAGTAATTCCTTCTCAGTGGTGGTATAATGCATTTGCGCATCAGAGAGGGTCCTACTAGCATAATAAATCACATGAGATCGTTGCTCAATCTTCTGACCGAGAATCGCTCCAACCGCGTAATCTGACGCATCACACATAATCTCAAATGACACTGACCACTCAGGAGATCGAAGAATAGGAGCAGTAGTCAGAGCCTCCTTCAGGGCCAAGAATGCCTTCAGACAGTCATCATCAAACAAAAATGGTTGATCTTTCGTTAGCAGGTTGCACAACGGTCGAGAAATCTGGCTAAAGTCCTTAATGAACCTGCGTGATCTAGAAATGATCGCACCTGCCGCACAGAGGTCGGTGGAGCTAATCTAGCAATGGTCTCCACTTTGTCCTTATCAACCTCGATTCCTTTCTCAGACACAATATGTCCAAGAACAATCCCCTGTCTCAGCATGAAATGACTCTTTTCCCAACTAAGAACCAGATTTGTCTCCCTACAACGCTGAAGCACACGAGATAACTTTTGGAGACAATCGTCAAATGAAGAGCCATAGACTGAAAAATCATCCATGAAAATCTCAAGGACATCATCCATCATATGCGAGAAGATCGCCATCATGCACCGCTGAAATGTTGGCGGGGCATTGCAGAGCCCAAACGACATTCTCCTATAAGCAAAAGTGCCATATGAACAGGTGAACGTCGTTTTCTCCTCGTCCTCAGGATGAACCACCTGGTTGTATCCTGAATAACCATCCACGAAACAAAAATATTGTTGGCCCGCGAGTTTCTCCAAGATCTGGTCGATGAACGGCAGAGGGAAGTGATCCTTCCTAGTTGCATTGTTCAACTTTCTATAATCTATGCATACTTGTCATCCCGTGGTAGTCCTCATGGAGACAATTTCTCCTTTGTCATTCATCTCTATAGTGAGCCCAGACTTCTTGGGGACAACATGGGTAGGGCTCACCCACTGACTGTCGAAGATGGGATAAATGATCCCAGCATCCAACCATTTGACTACCTCCTTCTTTACCACCTCCTTCATATGGGGATTTAGTCTCCTTTGCACCTCTCTTGAGAGTTTAGCCCCCTCATCCATGATAATCCGATGCATACAAAAGGAGGGGTCTATCCCCTTCAGATCTGCCACCGACCATCCAATCGTCTCTTTATGCTCATGCAAGACCTATAACAGTTGACACTCCTGTGTGTTAGTCAGGTCTGCGGAAATAATGACGGGGAGAGTCTGATCCTTGCCTAGGAAGGCATACTTGAGTGAAGCCGGTAAGGGCTTCAACTCAAGCTCAGGCGGACTCTCTATGGATGGTCGGGCCGGCTTTTCTGCCAATTCAGGAAGCGACTCGAAGTGCCAGGTCCAACTCAGATCACCTGTCCGACTCTCTATTGACCCATGGCAATCTTCTTCAAGTGATTCATCAACCTCCTCTTGAGGTGGATCACTCAATAACCAGGTATGCTCTGCTTCTACCAGGTCCTGAATGAAGTCGACCTCGAAAGAAGCCTCATCGCTGGCAGGTCCCATCGCCGGCAGGTCCCATCGCCGCATGAAAAATGTTCAGCCTCATCTTCCTGTTTCCAAATGAGACATCCATCGCGCCTGTGCAATAATTAATGCACGCATTGGCAGTGGCCAGAAAGGGGCGTCCAAGAATGATGGGGGTCTGTCGCATATCATTAACTCCCTCTATATCTAAAATGATGAAGTCGACAGGGAAGTAAAAGTCCTCTACCTTGACTAGAACATCTTCCAGAATCCCTCACGGGACCTTGATTGATCTATCTGCAAGCTGCAGGGTCATAGGTGTTGGCTTCATCTCCTTTAATCCAAATTTGTCATAAAAGAAACCCGGCAAGATATTGACACTTGCCCCAAGGTCGAGCAATGCACGCTCGACAGTGATGTATCCTATGACACATGAAATAATTGCAGTCCCTGGGTCCTTAAGCTTTGGTTGGGTTTGATGCTGCAACACCACACTCACATGCTCTGTCAAGTATATCTTCTTCGGCACTTGTGACTTTAACTTTCTTTTCTGCGTACAAAGCTCCTTTAGAAACTTTGCGTATGTAGGGACTTGCTGAATGACATCAAGCAAGGGGAGGTTTATCTGGACGTGCTTGAATATCTCAAGAATCTTCTGCATGTTCACTCCATGCTTGCCTAATGACTTTGGTCTCTCTAGCGCCTCAGGAAAGGGGGCTTTGGGAGTATAGGACTTTGAAGGCTCAGTTGGTAGAGCCCTCTCGCTTTCCTGAGGTGGGACGGTAGGGACATGCTGCTTCTCACTCGTTCTCTCTCTTTCTTCTTCAGCCTCCCTCGCTTGGTATTGCTTCCCATTCCTAAGGGTGATTACCGCTTGAGCCTGCTCTAGATGGGCATCTGTCATGTGCAGGCCATGCATCGGCTCCTTACCCCTAGGGTTCACCACCGGTTGGCTAGGTAAAGCCCCCTCACTCCGCCTGCTAAGCGCCTCGGCGAGTTGTCCGATTTGCGTCTCAAGCTTCGCAATAGAATGTGTATGGGAGTTCAGATTTGCCTTGATATCCGAGAAGGCTTGCAGCATCTTGTCCTCAAAGGACTGGCTGGACGAAGGCTCCTGAGACTGGGGTTGATTATAAGTAGGTTGAGCTGAAGGGTAGCTAGTTCTCTAAAATCCAGGCGCATAACCGGCTTGCCTGGGTTGGCTTTGGGAAGGGTTGGGAGGTTGGGCTTGTGGATTTCTCCATGAAAAATTGGGATGGTTCCGCCTGCCCAGGTTATATGTATGGGAATATGGATTGGGTGCGGGCCTAGCGAAACTCTGCACCATCTGAGCTTGCTCCTGGACAAACTCAGGGTACTGTGGCGCAACAGGGCAATCAACAACATGGTGTGCAGGGCTAGCACACAACACACACACCTGTAGGACTGGAGAGGGACCCGACAACAACTGATCCAATTTCTGGGACAGTTGGTCGACCTTGTTTTGCAACTCAAGGTGCATCCCTATCTCGAATATACCAGCCTTCTTCGCGCCATCTTGCACAGGTGTGGCCCTCTCAGATCGTGAAGCAGAAGCATGGTGCATGGAGTTCTCGCTCAAGGTCTCAAAAAGGGCCCATGCTTCATCTTCACTTTTGAGCATAAAAGTGCCCCCACAGGCAGCGTCAACCATTTGACGGTTCTTCTCAGTGAGACCATCATAAAAATTTTGCACCAGTTGCCAGCGGGGCACCTGGTGGTGGGGACACTTGCGGAGAAGATCTTTCATCCTCTCCCACGTTTCATAAAACATTTCTCCCTCGATCTGTGAAAAGCTAGTGATGGCTTTTCGATACTGGTTCGTATTACCAATTGGGAAGTATTTCTTTAAAAACTCCCTTTGCATATATTCCCAAGTGGTAATTTAAACTGTATCGAGGGCCTTCAGCCAATGCTTGGCTTTATCCTTAAGGGAGAAGGGGAATAACGTCAACCTTAATGCGTCATCTCCAAAATTGTTGATCCGCACCGTAGAGCAGATCTTGAGAAATTCGTCGAGATGACGGTATGGGTCTTCGTTGCTAAGGCCATAAAAGGAGGGTAACATCTGGATGACACTGGCCTTGATTTTAAAATGGTTCGCTCCCACATCAGGTCTTGTGATGCAGGAGGCAGTAGTGTATGTGTTGGGCATGAAGTACTCCCTAAGAGGACGGATCAACTGTTGATCTTCAAGCATGGGGTTGGATTGATGGGCTCTCCTAAAGAAAGATTCGGGATCCTCAACAAATTCGGCAAGCTCAGGTTCAAGCGAACGTCGCCCGTGCATGCACCAAAGGGTAGACCGGTGCAGCAACCGTCCTAAATTGGGGTTTTCTACCTAACTAACGCGCTAGCGGCCATACCACACAAACCACAAAACGAGTAACAAAAACAATTACTGAAAACAAGAAATAACAAGCACCACGCAGTTGCACTCAGTAGAGAATTTATGAAAATGAAATCTATGTGCACAGTACCAATCATACACAGTCACTTCTAAGGGGATCCTAATGGGTGAGCTGTGCAGAAAAGTAAGCTTGTCTCTACGGTATGCACACACGTGGTTCTAAGCCTAACTGCGAAAAGCAAACTAAACAATCCTAATTAAAGAACTGAATTAAACTAACAACCTATAAATACGAGAACAAACACAAGCCAATAAAGTGAATACTAGTATTTTGCCGTTCCCCGGCAACGACGCCAAAATTTGGCGTGAGTTTTATGAAAACCCTTTTTAAAACAATATTTTTATTGAAAATCCAGTGAAAGCCAGACACCAAAATATAAAAACCGGCTCGCACGAGTGGTGGATTCCGGATTGATCTCAGGGAACGGGATATACTCGTATTCAAACACACAACTATGCTACTCTTTATTGCCAAAATAAAAAGAATTAATTAAATAATTAAATAACTAAGGGAGTACGGCCCTACGCAGAGGGCTTAAACAAAATAAATAAATGGTTTTATTACAAACCCAATTAATAAAATAAAATAAAACCCTAATCTAAAAAGAAAAGAAAAGGCTTCAGTGCTTCGAGTCTTCTTGTCCCTTCTTGAGGTAATGTATGTTTTCTTGAACTTTTGCTTTTCTGAGGGCTCCCTGAGGGTCTAAGGGCTCGACCGCACGTTCCAATGCTCCCTTGCAAAACACAAAAACACAAAAACAAAGTAGTACGACAAAAACTAACACAAATTTACTAACTATGATAACAGAAATCAGCAAAACAAGAGTTGAATTAAGTAACTAAACTAAACATGAACAACTAATCTATCCTAACACTAAAAGACAAAATAGTAGAACAACCCAATTAACTAATCAATGGTTAACTAATTCAAGAAATCAAGAAACTAACTAAGACATGGCTATGTAATTAAATAAAGCTTTAAATGACTAAAAACGTGAGATAAAACACGACAATATGATAGATCAATTAATTACAGCAAACTGAATTAAATGGCTAAATTACCTAGCTAACAACTAAGCAACACATGAATTGACATAACTAAGATATATGTAATTAAGCTATTCAAAGCAAACAACTAAACTAAAATGTTAAACAATATAAATAATAACCTTAATGACCTATTGAACCAAGTAATCAACTACCCTATCCTATTGACATTAAGTAATTTATTTAACCTACTGAAATACACTAACGTCACACACAAAGACAAATTCTGGACTGACCTATTCACTAACAATTAAACTATTCTACCTATGTAAACAAAGCAACATAAACAGCTAATGAATAAAGAACATATGCAATGAACTACTTAATAACCAACTAATGGACTTATCTAACGTAGGTAATAACAAATGCTGAATAAAAAAACTATGACAGAATCATGACTGAATAAAACAAACTAACACCAACGTTGAACCTAACTATTACACAACGCTACAACTAATTAACACAAAACGACTAATCCTAACCACATAAAAAAAACAATTGCTGACTAAGGAACCGACTGATCTTATTTCTGTAAGCTATTCAAGCACACGACTGCAATATAAAACCTTCAAAGTGAACGGCTGCAACTGGAGTATGCCCAACAACGTTCTTTTTTTTTTCTTCACAGCGTGAAACACTGTGTAATTTTTTTTTTAAAAAAACTAAACTAAACTAATGACAAACAACGATACCAACAATCAAAGTAACTAACTGAACCAAACAAAGATCAAAACAAGAAACACGGTTAAGGAAATCTACTCTTTGCAAAAACAAATAAAGAGAAGGGGAAGAAGAGACTTACCGAGATCGGCTGGATGGGTTGAGAAAAGATTGGTTAATCCTGGCTGTTGCTGCACCTTCCCAATGAAGAAGATGGACGAACCGATGCTGGAGAATACAGTAAGAAGAACAAGAAAAGAAAAAGGGAGAGGATGCAGGAGAGAGAGAGAGAGAGAGAGAGGCATCCAGTCCACCCAAGAAAAAAACGTCTTTCTTTTCTGCTGTATACTACTATTTATAATATTATATTAGGGTAAAACAAAATTTTCAAACCAAGTCCAACAATTTTCAATAATTTTCAAAAGACCCACTTTAGCAAAACATCTTTTATTGTCTAAGAAGCAACCTTTCTAAAAATTACAAATTAGCTCATACCAACCTAAGCTAACTAAGCTACAATTAAGAAAATCTAAATCTAATAAAAATACTAAAATAGTAGGGAAAGCTTTGAAAACCCGATCTTCTGATAAAATTCAATTAAATGCAGTTTCTCAAAACTAACAATAAAAATGGGTTTTTAGAGCGATTTTTACATGGATCATGCAAAAATAATGATTAATAAAATGCAAATATTATGCATGATCAAATACCCCCATGCTTATCATTTGCTAGTCCTCGAGCAAACTGAAGCAAAAACAAAAATACTAAACTAGACACAATAAAAACCTATCTCACTTTCGTAGGAGTCACAGTTGCATTTAGCATATGCAACAAGCCCTTTCAACCCCTGGGTTACCCCAGTGGACGAGTAACGTCTCGTGAGGGTTTGCAGTGATGCTACCCACAAACATCTCTATCAAGTATGCATAAAATTTTTAAAGCACAAAGCATTAGGCAGTTAAGGAGTTCGTTTTCACAAATATTTCATGTCATTGCATTATCAAAACATGATTAGAGTCTTCTACCTGCCACCACAGAATAAAACATTTTCTTTCACTTTTCTAAATAGCATAATCATTTATGGTTCAGTCTCAGAAATTCACACACATACATGTTATTATTTACTTATCCTCACTCATATGTGTTTTGCACAGGTTTTCTCAATATTTGCTTCTAAGCAATGAACTTTTTTCTTTGACGCTCTTTTCTTTTTCTTAATTTTCATCATTTTTTTTCACATATATTTTTTTTTCTTTTATTGAGCACTATATCAAATTTTCAGTTTTCGTGACCCGTGTAACGAGCTTTGGGTCAGTGACACCCAGTCAGACGACCTTAGGGCACCAGATACAAAGTATCCCTCAGACTTAATTGCTCGAGTCACTAGACTTTCAATTTTTTATATTTTACGTATAGTCTACTTCTCTGTCATGTGCAATGTCAATATCTATTAGGCTCTCTATAAAGTCCATGTAACGGGCTTTCGGGCCGGTGGCTCCCAAACCAGATGGCTTTAGGGCACCATGTGTAAACACCCCTCAGGCTCTACTTGCTCGAACAAAATAGGCCACAGATATCAACATAGACAAAGAATTGACTTCCTTCGTTATCCTTTTCAACATGGACTCAAACACTTCAACTTGTGTCTAAGCCCAGCTACTAGGGAGTACGAAGATATCAAACAACTAAACGTATGCTCGTTTCACTTTTTGAGCTCTTAAATGCAATATTGTTCATTTGCTTAGTTTTTCAAAAAAAATAAAACTGTGCATATCCATACTTGTGATTCAAAATAAACTCTAACATGCATCTATAATCATTTCTTTGAAATCCACATAAATAACCATGGTTTTCTAGATTCGTGTTAGAAAAAGTTTTTCGTGGGGCTTAAAAATTCTCTAAAAACGTTAGATGTTGCAAAGCAATCATATAAGTTCAAACTCATTCCCTAACAACCTAATTTTTATGAGTTGACATAAAAATGCAAGTACAAAGACATGAAAAAAATTGGGTGTGCAAACTACACCCTCCCCCATGCTTAAATGACACTGTCCCAGTGGCACTCCCCCATGCTTATATGAAACTAAGGGACTGCATATGAAAACAAGATAATGACGAGAAAAGAGTAGAAGTCACCTGACATATGAATGCATGTCCTATGAATGCACAAGAATGGATACCTGATCTAACAATATACTCATGAGCTACAAGAAAGCAAAGCAAAATAACGAAAAACCATCTATGATATTTACTAGATCCTACTAAAAATACAACATACAAACCTGTGCTCCCCCTCATGCATCCACGAGGTTAATAGCCTCAATGTCTTGCTGCACTACCATATCAAAAATATAGGGCTTCAGTCGCTGCCCATTAACTTTGAAAATGCTACCCGTTCGAGGGTCCAAAAGATCTACCGCTCCATGTGGAAAAACTCTATGGACTATGAATGGTCCATCCCATCTGAACTTCAGCTTCCTTGGAAAAAGATGGAGACGTGAATAATAAATCCACACCTTTTGACCAGGCTCGAACTGCTTCCTCACAATATGTTGATCATGGAAATGCTTGGTTCGAGCCTTATATATTTTGGCACTCTCATAGGCTTCATTGCGCAACTCCTCAAGCTCACTCAACTGCAACTTCCTCTCAGCGCCAGCTTGGGTCATATCAAAATTGAACTTCTTGATAGCCCAATATGCCCTATGCTCCAATTCAACAGGAAGGTGGCATGGTTTCCCAAAAACCAATCGGTATGGGGACATGCCAATCGGAGTCTTGAAAGCAGTCCTATAGGCCCAAAGGGCATCATCAAGGTGCTGAGACCAGTCCTTGCCGTCTGGTCGGACTGTCTTTTCAAGAATCTGCTTGATCTCTCTGTTAGAGACCTCAACTTGGCCACTGGTCTGCGGGTGGTAAGGTGTAGCAATCCGATGATGCACAGAATATTTCCTAAGGAAGCTACTTGCACATTACGAAAGTGCGTACCACCATCACTAATGATCGCTCTAGGGACTCCGAACCGGCTAAAAATGTTGTGCTTGATAAATCGAAGCACCTCCTTATGATCATTGGTTCGGATGGCCACGGCTTCGACCCATTTTGAAACATAATCAACTGCCACTAAAATGTATACAAATCCAAACGATGGCAAAAAGGACCCATAAAATCAATGCCCCACACATCAAAAATCTCAACAATCAAAATAGGAAGAAGGGGCATCGTGTCACGCTTGGCAATGTGTTCTGTCTGCTGACAGCGCAAGCACTTCCTACAAAAATCATGGGCATCTCTATGCAGTGTCGGCCACCAAAATCCTGATTGGAGGACCTTCGCGGCGGTCTTTCGACTAGAAAAATGGCCTCCACAAGCCAAGGAATGACAAAATGATAGAATGGAGTCATACTCCTCCTCAGGAACACACCTCCAAATCATCTGATCTGGGCATAATCGAAACAACTCTGGTTCCTCCCAAAAATAGTGCTTTACCTGCGAGAAAAATCGATCTCTCTCATTGTGGTTCCAATGCGCAGGGTACTCTCCAGTCACCAAAAAGTTGATGATATGCGCGAACCAAGGCAGATGCTTGACATGAAAGAGCTGCTCATCTGGAAATGAATCATCAATCTGTCCCTGATCAGTGGATGTCTCCACTGTCAGTCTGGATAAATGATCTGCTACAAGATTCTCACATCCACTCTTATCTCGAATCTCGAGATCAAATTCTTGTAACAGAAGGATCCATCGAATGAGACGCGGTTTGACATCCTTTTTACTCATCAAATATTGCAATGCTGCATGATCTGAGTAAATGATGACCTTGGAGCCTAACAAATATGAGCGAAACTTCTCAAGAGCAAAAACTACGGCTAGTAATTCCTTCTCTGTGGTGGTATAATGCATTTGCGCATCAGAGAGGGTCCTACTAGCATAATAAATCACATGAGATCGTCGCTCAATCTTCTGACCGAGAATCGCTCCAACCGTGTAATCTGACGCATCACACATAATCTCAAATGACACTGACCACTCAGGAGATCGAAGAATAGGAGCAGTAGTCAGAGCCTCCTTCAGGGCCAAGAATGCCTTCAGACAGGCATCATCAAACAAAAACGGTTGATCTTACGTTAGCAGGTTGCACAACGGTCGAGAAATCTGGCTAAAGTCCTTAATGAACCTGCGTGATCTAGAAATGATCGCACCTGCCGCACAGAGGTCGGTGGAGCTAATCTAGCAATGGTCTCCACTTTGTCCTTATCAACCTCGATTCCTTTCTCAGACACAATATGTCCAAGAACAATCCCCTGTCTCAGCATGAAATGACTCTTTTCCCAACTAAGAACCAGATTTGTCTCCCTACAACGCTGAAGCACACGAGATAACTTTTGGAGACAATC